>NW_026623247.1:3606369-3659424 GCF_030028575.1 Malurus melanocephalus | reverse complement strand
AAAAAAAGACAAACCCAACAGCAAACAGCAAAATGAAAGAGCTACTGACATTCAGAATACCCTTGATAACACCTGACATTCAGTCCATCATTTTGTACCTCAATGCTCCTCCAAACCGAAATGCAACTCCTTGTCTGAAGAGTGATTAAAACGAACTGTAGTTTTTTCAGTCAATATGAAGTGACTACAGCATTATTCACAAGGGGCTTTTATAGTATGGTGTATGAATCCAAAGCATTTCTGAAAAAAAGAATGCACTGTTATATAATTACAGCTAAGTGGTTGTTAAGCTATTTTGCGTTATTACTCAAGAGATTTTTAATGACCCTTTTCCGCTAAAGGTTCTGATATAGCTCTAGAAACATAATGATACACTGCAAAAATCCACTACTTGTCTGAATCATGAGACAACAAAGGTAGGATTCCTATTGCGAAGAGTTATGCAACCATGTATGTTTTATGTKCCTGCAGTGACTATATAATAGATGTGCATATAAGTTTTTACACATCCCACCTTCAAAACATGAAATACCTCTCATCTTTGTAGCACTTATATTGATAATTCTTGGAAAGGACCCTCCAGAAACATCAAGTTCATATAACTATAAGTGTAGGTAATGAATTCTCAAGGGCAATCAATGCACGATGCACAAGGACACCAACAAGACTTTTTTTTCTAAACACGTTGCCACTCTTAAGAATTCATCAAGCTAATTAGAAGCTAAAACTATGAAAACCTAAACCACGCTGCAGTGACGAATGCTGATTTTGCAAAGCAGGAATACTGTGCATCAGAGAAGAAGGCATTTARAAGCCAGTCTCACCTATCTTTTGTTACAACTTTTGCCATTAGCAKTCCCCCGCTGTCACACCGACGGGGAGAGCCGATCCGCTCGAACCAGGGGCCAACAGCGGGCTTGGGCTGCCCCCGCGTGTCGGCGCCTGGGCAGCACACCTCGGGAAGGAAAAATGCTCGGGAATTCCATCCGCCCCTCTAAGGCAGGATCCCGTCACTGCAAACGCAGCGCGCTGCTCTAACAAAGACACAAGGGCGCTTCACGGTGGATGCTTGGGTGTGGCGTTTTTCACTGCACCCGCTCGCAAAGTCCGTGTCATTTCAGTCACAGAACACACACCAGAATCAGGATGCCTCTCACTGGACAACATTTATCACTGCCACAATAATTTTTATATATTTTATATATTTTAATATGCCCTCGTATATCCAGACAGGACAGAGAAAATTTTTACAAGTGCTCAGGAAGGGCTAAATGTGGATGCCGCTGAAACTAGTGCAAATTACAAAGGCAAATGTCTGCTAAGGGCATTTGAAAAACACTTCAGCAAAATAAACATTAAAATTATACTTACTGCAACAGTCAGTATCTGGACCTGAAGTCATGTTCAGTGAGACATATTTATTTAATCTCCTATATCTCAGTAACCCTGAGATATTATCCTGTAATGTGCCTTGAGATTCGCCTTCTTTCTTYTATGATAAAACACAACTATTAAATTTTTGACTGTCACAGTCTTTCTTACGGTATTTTGTTCAGTTAGCCATTGTTCCAGCTACAACATATTGAATTTTTTAAAATTTATTCAATTTTTTAATTTCATCTTGTCACATCTCTTTTGAAACATCAGATGCAGTATATTTCATAAGCTCCAGCAGTCTAAGATAAGCAACTAATTACAAATTTCCTTGTCAAAGACTAACTTGGAGTTCTTTTGTTTAAATCTATCCCAGTATTTTCAAATGGGAGCTACACAAAAGTTCAGACTGAWCACAGTGACTCAGAAAAATGTAGTGCTAGTTATTTTGCTTGGGGAAAGAAAAGAGGAAGAATTTTAATGTCTGGCCACAACTGCCTAGATTAGCCAGCCAATCGCCTGCAGGTCACTTTTTTCCAGGCTGTGAAGATGGTTTTAAAGATTTGTGCTCTCCAAATACTGTCATTTTTCAATTCCTCAATCCTCCTTTCTGTAAGACTGAAAGAACTAGTTGACAGAGGATATAATAATTTTTCCTCTTTGATTACATCACAGTACCAACTAACCAAATTAACCTCATAAATGTTTGCATCAAGATTTACAATATTAACAAGTAAGTAGCATGCATAACTTTGKTTCCAGTTTTCCTTAAGAAGATGCAAGAGGTCTAAGACACAACAGAAGTTTGGGGATTGGAGTTTCGGACTCCAATACCTATAGAACAGCTTTTTATTTGTCTGTAAACACTGCCAGACAGTTTATTAATATATCATATTAATCTGCTTTTCCTGAGTTCATATGGGAATTAACAATGGTTAACATCCCAAGACAGTTTCAATCCATGAGGGAATGCAAGGGGGTAGAGGGACATTATCCATGTTTCTCTTACAATTTACATCCTGTAAAACAAGAAACAATCATGCATCTTTCAAAACACAAAATTCAGTCTGTTCATAGAGCATAAGAGCTCTAATTCTCCTTTGTTCCATTTCTTTGTGTTCTTTWCTCTTGTTTTGTGCTTGCAAGAAATGCGTTCCACATTCTGATTGTTTCCAGACATTGATTTACAATTAATTGTGGCTAACAATGAGCAGATTAATATGGCATTTCTCCCTTCCTCAACACAGAAGGGTAAGATATGTCACAAATTCTATACAAACATATAAAGTCTCATTGAATTTAAATTTCAAAATCACAAGATTTAAGATATAACCAACTCTTCTGCCTCACATGTTTTTGTCAATTTGTGGTTTTTGCCCTATGGCTTTCTTTTTCTTTCCATCATTTTATTTTAAGTCTTCATAGAAGATGTTTATGCTGCTGCTAATGGAACCACAGAACAATGTTGCAAAGGACCTTTGGTGACTGTCTMGTCCATGCTTCTGCTCAAAGGAGAGCCAGATTTTAAGTCAGATTGGTCAGGGTCTTGTCTAGTTAAACTTGGAACATCTCAAGTCTCCACAGTTTCTCCAAGCAACCTCCTCCAGCATTTAACCTTTCTCACTGTGAAATCTTTCCTAATATTCCTATTCAGAACTTCTCCTGCTGCAACATCCCCCCATTGATTCCTGCCTTTTCCCTCTGCATCTCCAGAAACCTGTATTCTCTACAACCATCCATTAAAAAGTTGCAAAGAGAAAACCCTCCTATAAGCCATTCCTTCTCCAAGCAAAAATAACACAATTTCTCAGACTCTGTTTGARTATCATGTGCTTCAGCAACCATCTCAGTGGCTCTCCACTAGATTCTTTCCTGTTCATCTGCATCTTTCTTGTGCTATTGGCTCCAAGTTGCACAAAGTACTCCAGGCACCATCTTGYAGTGCTAAAATGAGGGCATTAATGAATTCTCTCAATTTAAACCATTCCTAMCGCTGCACAAACTGGGCTTAGCTTTCATTGCTGCAAAGGGCATCCTGCTGACTTCTGTTCAAATTTTTGTCACCACAATTTTGTCAGCCACAATTCTGAGATCCTGCTTTGCAAGACAGCTTTGCAGTCAATACGCAGTGTACCTGTTGCATGAGACTGCTGCCATCCAAGTGCAGGGYTCAGCACCTCTGTTGAAATTTAAAGGACCCCTCTTGTGCCTCTGAGTATCAGTCCTGACCTCCAGCTTATCAATCACTGCCATTCCCAATTTTATGTCACCTGTGAATGTCCTAAACATTCGCTCCATCCCATTTTCTAGGTAATTGATAAAGACAATAAACGTTAGCAATTCAAAACACTGAGGAATGTCATTCCTAACCAGACACTATTTGAACCCCTGCTCTTTAAACACATGAGTCCAGCCAGTTTTCCACCCACTTGGAATTTTACCAATCCAGTGATGTTTCTCCCCTTCAGATACAAAGAGGTTGTGTCACATATTTTGTCCCCTCCACACCCACACTGTTAGTCACGTCGTTGTATAAGGTAATCAGGTTGGTCAGGCACAATCTTAACAGGTAATTCCGTGCTTGCTTTTCCCAAACACATTTTCCTGATGGGCCYAGAAATTATTTCCAGGAACACTGGCTTGATGATCTCCCTGGGGACTGCAATTAGGCTTGAAATTCCCCAAATTCACCTCATCTTTCTTCAGGCTAGCTGTGATGTGTGTTTTCTTCTAGTAATGTAGATCACTCAGGCATTATAACAATTTGAATGTCACAGAGAAAGGTTTCACAGTGACATTGATCAGTTTCCTTAGCAGCACTGGATGCACCTCACTCAGTCCCATCATGACCTTCTCTGTAACTCTAGATTGYTTAACTCAATCTTTATTTACCACGGCCCAAACTTGGCCTCTGTGTACATAGGCTTAGGAGGCCTGACAGCAGACCTTACCAGTAAAGAAAGTAAAAAATGCTACTCAGGCTTTTCTATTTCCTGTGTCACTGGGTACACCACCTCATCTTATCAGCAGATCTACACGTTCCTCAGACTGCTCTTGCTGCTTAGGCAGCTATAACAGTCCATGCTGCCCTTCTCATCCACAAGTTCCAATTCCAGCTGAGTTTGGCTCTTCTACTACATTTGAGAAATGTTTCTTTCACACAGCCCATCCCCGCTTCCACTGGTGTATAAGTACATTCTACACTTGAATTCAGTCAGAGCTGCCCATTCAACCATGTGGACCCCCAGGAACACCCCCTCAGTCTGTGAACTTCAAAACATGTTGTTGCTATGCCCAAAGGAGGCTATTCTTGACAATCAAAAAGCTGTTTCAGACTCTCCACAGCTGCCTCTCATGGGATCTAATCTCAAGCTGACTCAAGAAGTCTGTCCTTCTAAAGACAAGGGTCATTACTCTGCTACACGTTCTCTTTTCCTGCARTAGTACATGGGATAAACTCAGGAAACAATTTTAACATACTTATGAAGAARTGGTACCACACAATCTAAACTAAAACCCCTTACAAAGGTAAATGTGCTGCTGTGAAGGTCTGAAAGAATTTCATAAACATTTTTTATTTCTGTGCAACAGACAAGGATACTCTTCTACTTATGCAGATGGTTTCTGTAACACACATGGCCTCTCATTCAAGTCTGAAGACAATGATACTAAAGATTACAGAGACGTTKAGCTCACCCATGCCCAAAAACCTCAGACAGAACACCACCCTTGACGTACAAGTGCTAAAATGTGCAAGGAATCACTTTGTTTGATCTGGTTATCTATAGAAAGGTATGTGTTTGCCTACATTTTTTCAAAGAGGGCAAGTGTGGTTACAGCATAACTTACACACAGAGTCAGACATCATTATATACCATTGCCTCTGCAAGATCAGGACACATATCACGCAGTCAGGACATTTTTTTCTTCTTTTAGTTAAAAAGCTGTCTGAAAGAAAATCCTAATTATTGCAAAATGTCTAGYGCTGCATCCTATGTTTTGCATTTAAACTAGTCAGTACATTCTAGTCCAAATGCTGTTACTATGAGATAGAGGATTTGAGTTTCATATACAGGAATATAATTCTAGCCTCCTATCTTCCTCTACAAAACATTAGCCTGATCCTCATGTTAGTGTTCAACACATCTTCTGGGACCAGAGCGAGAGTTTTTCCACATTTCTCTAGGCTAAGTTTCACTGAATATAAATAAGCATTCCAACCACTGGATACAGTCACAATGCATCTTGTTTGGCCATGAAGCTGAAATTCTATTCTGTTYGTGCAGAAAGAACAGAGGAAGGCCCTAGGCTAGCTTATGACTTAATGATAAGTGGAGTCTCCAGGGAGACACAGATGAAATCAACAAAGKGCCTCAGAGCGGAAAGTGAACTGTACCAGGACTCCCACTTACTTCACATCTTCTGATTCAAAACTTGAATGTTTTCATGTCACAGCTGGAAAAGCAAATGCATGTTTTTTCTTTACTGTGAATAAAAACAGAAGCAATTTTGTGGATGCTGGTGTGCTGCTAAATGATAGAAAACCTCACAATAATAATAATCAAATGAGGTTTTTCTAACTACAAAAAAGGCAGCAATGAGCTAATTAATTCCATCAAGCATAAACCCAACTGCTCCAACTAAAATAAGATTCAGACACAATTTATGGGATACAGCTTTTGGACTAAAAACTAAATCAAGTTATATCTTTTTCCAGAAATTATTATGYAGTATTATCAAAAAGCAGCAGTGCAACTTGCAATTTAATCATTGAATGCATTCCAATCAACAGATGACAACAGAAAGGAAGACCTATGCAAATATTGTGATGTTAGGTTTGTCACCACAGCTCAGTGGAACCTCACCTCTGTGCAAGAGTACGGAAATGCTACGGACAGGTGGATAAACTCCAATGCAAATCAAGGCTCTGAGCTTATTGGACATAGGTTATTGGACAGAGGGAGACTCCTACCCAGCATGGAGCTGAACCATGGAGGAGCAACCATTCTCGGAAGTTATGCACTTCCATATTTCTACACCTGAGCACTCAGCAAAGTACCCAGAGAGAAAAATACCAGAAATATACAATGCCATGCAGAAAAAAAGTGGGGTGKTTTTTTTTCATCTTTCATCACCTCTCCTTCTCCTTTCCCCCCCAGATATTTTCTTCCTGAAATTATGCCTCTGGAATTGGTATTCTACACATGCTACACACTGTAGTTTAGATCTGACCCTAAGAATAAAACAAGCATAGGGATACAAAGCAGTAGCTCCAAWCCGCAAGGATAAATGACCTAGTAAGAGACTAAAGCCTCTGGGTCCAACATTGTCTAAAATACTGATCATACCTTCTTGCTCATGTAAAACAGCACTTAAAAACTGGCACTCTCAGAGAGGAAAAATAAAATACCTGAAGCAGATGCATATTTCAAGATTGAACTGACAAACCTGTTTCTGTTTTGCAACAGCATACAACTCCATGGTCTTTAGAGCTTTCTACAAAAATATAAGCCACAAGCAAGGCAGAATTCTCTCCTTCTCAACTATGACACTGTGGGGTAGGAATTTCCCCATATAGTTTCCATCTTTCGAACATTAGTATGATGTTTTATTAAGTTTCTAGAGAATTCATTATATTCTTCACTGTAAAAGAATTTTTATATTGACAAAATTCAGTAGGCCCATTTCTCTTCAGCATCTTTACAAATGACTTGGATATGGGACTCAAAGGATTAGTAAGTAATTTTCAAACAAYGCTAAATTGGGAGATGGAGACCTTGGCAAATTAGACTACTGTGCAATTGCCAACCACATGAAGTTTTACTGGGGCAAGTGCCAGATTCTGCACATGGGATGGGGCAACTGTGGGTGTATGGATAGACTTCAGAACAAGGCTGGAGAGCAGCGCTGCWGAAAGGGACCAGGGGATCCTGGTCAATGGCAAGCTRAATACGAGCCAGCAGTGCCCTGGCAGCCAGGAGAGCTAACCCTGTTCTGGRRTGCATCAGGCAMAGCATCACCAGCCAGGCAAGGGAGGGGATTGTCCCGCTCTGCTCTGACCTGGGGCAGTCTCATTTTGAGTGCTGTGCACCATTTTGGGCAACCAATATGAACAAGACATGAAGCCATTGGAGAGCATCCAAAGGAGGGCCACAAGGATGGTGAGGGGTCTGGAGGGGAAGCTGTATGAGGAGCAGCTGAGATCTGTTCAGCCTGGAGGAAACAGAGGGGAGATCTCACTGAGGAATTCAACAAGATGAAGCAGAGGGGCAGGTATTAATCTCTTCCCTCCTGTGACCAGTGACTGGACTTTAGGAAATGGCACAAAGCTGAGTCAGGGGAGATTTAGGGCTGGATATCAGCAAAGGAGATTGACTGGTCCTTGACCTTCAGCCAAACCAACAGTATAAATCCTTCCTGAAAAAGGGGTCAGCAACTACAGCTACAGCTTCAGTTTTTGTCCCCATTATTCTTCATATCTGAGGGCATTCTCTCCAGWAAGACTGTTTTGAGCAAGTTTAGCAGAACCAAATTAACCATGTTTACTCCGTAAGGTGTCAGAATCACCGAATCATCAAGGTTGGAAATGATGTCCAAGATCACTGAGTGTAACAATCTTCACAGATGTGGATTTCCAACATAAAGAACAGGAACCCTGCTGGCTAGTACATTTTTATCCTTTGCATGCAGAATTGCCGGTTCTTTCTCACTTCTACCACAAGCTGAGAAGAGCCAGTCTCCTTCTTCTGAAATCTCTTGATGTTCTTTCTCTCAAAATCCTTCTGTTTCTCAGRACAATTTGCTGTCCTGAAGTTTCCCACATAAAAGGAGTATTTCCCAACTTTCCTACTGCCAGTCATGGTCCTAACCCAGTTACTAAAGCAGTGACTTCTCCTTACACCACCATTTCCTCTTCAACTTGTACCCAAAACACTGCATTTTAGACTCAGATTCATTTTTTCTCCCACCTGGCAATGCTGTAACTACCCCAAGAGTCATGCACAAGCACATCACGGTCCAATGAAAGCCACATTTCCCTTTTAAATCCTGTATGACATATAGGCATAGGGCACATACCTAATGGCCTAAACTGGCCAACAATTCTGTCCAAGAGCATTAGCTCAGGTTTTGATTTTCTTCAAATTCAGCTATGAATTGGGTGGAGTAGATGATTACGGTTTCTCAAAAGGAAAGAAATTTGTAGCTGGAAGTGACAATAAAACAAGATTAAATTTTGCCTAGTTTACCAGAMATTTCCCTTCTGTTAAGAAGTAAAAGGAATTGTTGCAATGGCTATTTTTTTCCCTCCAGTAACTGGAGCAGAAAATAAATCAAGAGAGAACTTTGTATTTAAATCCATAACGAACACAAGTATAAAATATTTGTAAAATACCAACACAGTGCTCCTGAGAGAAATCCCACGGAAGYTGAGTGTGGTCCACAAAAACGAATTTAAACACACAAGAAAACAGAAAGATAAAAATAAAACCACTGCAGCCTCAGGCAGGATAACTTGTCCAAACCTGCAATAGTTACTGTCATGGGATTTTCAGCAACTGCATGGGGATGTGTGGGCAGCTTGGCTCAACAAGATTGGACAGCTCAATACCCAAAARAAAGCAAAATTTCATCCCTAGGAAGTTACTTCAAACCCAGTATCTGACATTTAAAAAACTGACATAAATTTCATGTGCAGTTTAGCTCTGTCTCAGTCAGTCAGGCTGTCTCTGATTAGGAGCAATGTAACAGTGGTATTATCTGGAAGATTAGACACAAATTCCCCCAGAGACCACTAAAGCTTACCGTAATAAAGCAGTCTTMCTGAAATGACAAGCAACATTAAAATTCCCTCTTGCTTCCAAACAAGGAGTTTACAGAGATTAACAATAGATGCTGCCTAGCTCAAGCATTCCATTAAGTGGACACAGTTTATACRTCAGCCTGTATTTAAGACAGGTAAATTGCTCCCACCTTCAGCCCATGAAGATTATATAAAGGTGAAGTCCTTGGATTGGTCACAGGTTTTTGATATCCAACTACATTTCATTGAGAGCTTTTCTTCTTCCACTGGGTGTTCCAGATCCCTGCTAATGTAGAATCAAAGGATACATGGCATAACTCTACTTTCTCATGTCCACTGCCCTGCTCCTTTTCTAAGCTAAAGTTTGCTGCCTCCCTGTGATGCAGTTAACATACCTCACTTTATTATGTGGCCTTAGAAATCATGGGCTAGAGCAGGTGTACTAGAGTCATCACCTCACCACAGAAGAAAAAGCAACGTAAGCAGAAGAAAATTGATGACAAGCAGGCTGGTCCACCTCTTAGCAACAAACTTACAAGTGCTTTTGAGAGGTAGAAGAGGTCARCTAACGCCCAGTTCTCCCACTTCCTAAAGGCATAAATAAGGGAAAACAGAGTTTTCCTTCTATTATATTTTTCCCACATTGAGTATACCGCTGTCTAACAGGTCTCAGTACCACTCATCATCATCATTTGAGCATCAATCCAGAAGGCAATCGTCTGAAATCAAAGCACAATTAAATTTGTCAGSAAGCTGCCATCATGGCTACCTTTGCGATAGATTCATGGTTTTGCCCTCACTTGGAAGTCTTCTTACCTTCCTGAAGCACATACACCTGTAAGTACCTCTCCATGATTCCAAGCAAAGCAACGGAAGTTTTACCAAGTTACTTTCATACAGGGTTTAGCAGTGAAAACTTCACCAGTCATGATTCAAATCACATATGCCATGTTTTTAAACAGTAAACATACAATAGAAATTAGGAGAAGCAGTACACATCACATGCCCTTTCCCACAYTTGGGTGCCCATGATTCATCTCACTATCCTTAACTGCCTTCCATGAACTTGTTCTGATAGCCAATTTCCCAGCCACAAACAGTAACTGCAGCCCCACTGTATCTGCTAGTGACACCTCATGTTGTGATACACATTCAGCTGCTGCTCAGGGATGCAGTAACTACAGGGACTGGGTGATTTTCTTCTTCTATGCAGGTCACACAGAAGAGCTATTAAACTACCACTGCAGAACCACCTGTTTATTTCTAACTCAACTATAGACCAGTCCCCTTCAGAAGTACTAGCTGATTTTTCAGTTTAAGTCACATTTCAGGATAAAATGTCTGAAAGTTCAGAACATTTAAAAGTACTTATTTTTTGGTTGAATGAACTCAGATGSCTTTACCAAACTCACAAGTTTTATCTTAACAAAAAATAAAATCCACTGCCTTTATCTGCCCTCCCACATTTCTACAGCACTTTTGATGCTCACGAATAACAAGCTCCTCTCAATACATCAGTCTAGAGGCTTTTACAATAAAAAGCTAGTAGCTGTGACTTAATTTTAGCAGAAAGAAATGTAGTTCAATATTTACACTAGCAGATACATCTGTAACCCTAACTTTCAAGAACATTTATTATCTTGGAGATGTGATGACTGCATTGCATGAACAACTTATGCAGCAACAGAGAATACTATTAACTGAAAAAGCAGATTTGTTCACTAAAATCTGTAATCTAAAATATATGTAAGCATACTMTATCATGCTATGTGCCGAAAAATGCCTTGAATATCTTCCAACAGTTCAGTATTTTCATTTCAAGTCCTCAATTTGATCAAAATTACCACTKACATACCCATGTGCTACGGAACAATCACAGCTGCCATTAAGAACTATTGTGTTACCCATTTTCATATGAAAAATGGAGCCTCATARTGCAGCCATTGATAGGGAGCTCCAACAGGTGTCTGCTCCCAACACATTACACTGTACTGATACAGCCCTTGCACAGCATRTTTGGAATTTCACTTTTTAAAAGTTTCAGCAGCAGCCTAGACTGGCTTTACAGTATTTACATAGTACATTTGAAAAGCTTAGAAGATTTCTTCCCAGAAGACATGAAACTCTGCTAAGTGGTTGCACCTTTGGGTTTCAAGTGCCTTAGCAAATCACCACCTACAGAACGCTTGTCAGCAGATCGAAAAATGTTACATATTTTGAACTCCAGACAACATCATTTCAACTTCAGAATTATTTCTATCAGTAAGGCACACCAGACAGAGACGATTCCCACATGCTTAATCTTTATTGTGCGAATGTTGTTCAGAGCATTTATTATCCTCTGTAGACACACATTAAAAAAAAAAATACACTAACAGTGGCTAGATTGGTGGACAACATATTAGATCTATTGGTGGTAACTTGTATGCATGCAGTTAACTCCTGTTAACTGTGACGCACAAATCTTAGCCAGGAGGCCAGCCCAACTGACGACCACCCAGAACATGGAGRTGTACGTGATAGACAGACTGCCCACCCTCAGGCCCTTCATTCACAACCATCCGGTATCCATTGGTCAGGCCCAGGTTTGCAGCACACTTCTTGCCAACAATCATTAAATGCCCGAGAAGCTGGAGGAGAAAAAAAAAAGAAAAAACAACAAACAGAAAAAACACAGAAAAGGGGAAAGGGCAGGAAGGGAAAGAATGAGAGCAGAGAACCAATAAGCCAGTAAGTTAATTCTTAGAAATTCAGCCACTGCTCTTCAAATAGTTGTCTGCCTGGAACTAACATTTTCCAAGAAAAATTATAAAGACTGACTATGTGCAATAGGGGGAAAATAGAACTATAGATTTTTTCAAGCAAGGCTGTAAGAGATTACAAAAATGTCGTAGAAGCTAAATTTACTTCACAGTTAAAGCCCCCATTGCTTCTTCAGCCAACTGAATATGTAATTCTAGTGGAAAAGAAACTTTATCTTACCATGCAAAGCTTACAAAATCTTTGAGCTTGCTGTTTATAGTTACAAATGAAATATTCAGCACCTCTCAGCTAACTTTCCTTTTCTTCAGCTAACTTTCCTTTTCTTCACCTCTGACCTGCTAAAAACCCCCAAGCCCACATTAGAGTAAGTAGTATTGCCTGTAAACCATGAAAATAGACATCAAAATTGTAAAATAACAAATACCAATTCATTTTTATGTAAAATACAAAGAGATATATTTTGCTTCCTCTGGCCAATTTTACTGGAAAACCTTAATACTATTATCTTTTTAAGCCAAAGGACAAGAATTATAGTATCAGGAAACTACTTTGCCTCTTTGAAATGTCAAGAGGAAAATGGGGAGAGCCTAGCACATTATGAAGTAATCCAAAACACGGTTTGGGGTACAGCAAATCTTTAGAGTACTTACAGATTCATCAGAATCTTCTGCTTCAGACAATCTGACGATTGGCTTCTTAGGAATCACTAAGAAATGTGTTGGAGCTTGGGGTGAAATATCATGGAATGCGAGGCACTGAAGGAACAGCAAACAGGTAAAATATAATTTGCTTTGGAGAAAGCTAAGTGCTGCAGTAAATCAATACAAACTTCAGTAAATCAATACATACTTCAGCAGAATATCAGACACCCTAAACATAAGCAGAGATAYTAAACTTTTCTTGAGTGATATATTATTCTACATCCTTTAATTTCTAAACACAAAACAGTACTTACCAAGACCTGATGCTATGACAAAAATCACTATTCTGTGAAGCACTGTTTAAAAGCGATARCCTTCTCATCAAAGTAACATGCAGTCAGGTTCATGATTTATTATTTTAATATATGTATAACAACTAGTAAAAGTGTTGGCATGTAAGCCTATAAAAAGTACGTTTATGTATATTTTTTTTATTAACACCATGTTTAATGAAACAAATGACCAACAGCTGCTAATCATCTTCCAGTTGTGCCTGGATATTTCTTGGTCAAAGACAGGAAGTCAATTCCAAAAATCTTTAAGTTATGTGATTAAGGCTATATTACACTTCTGCTCTCAATAGCACCAAGTAGTTCACAGTAATGTATCAGCACTRGCTCTGCTTCAGATATTCTGGCATTGATAGAAAGGCATCACTTTTGAAATACAAACTGTATTTATATTTGTCTCTAGTGAGTATCTGAATCTCAAAATACCAAAATTGCAATCAACCTGGCACTGCAGGCATCACCTAAATCTCAAATTAAGAACTGCCAATAGGTAAGAGAAAATTAAACTATGTCTCTCTACAGCCAACCACAGAAACAGGATTTGCTACTAGCAACCATGATAAACCTGCAGATGTACAGCAGGCACTCTGCCACCGTTAGTCCAAGGACATCTCTGACTTACCTACCATATTTAACAGCAAAAACCTGGTGGTTACTGGCTGAATTATGTCACAGACAGTAGATACTTAAAAAAAACATACCTAGACTCTTCAAAATACTTATTTCCTAAATATTGTTCTTTGTGAGCCCATCAGTTAATTTTCTTTGCAACTAGACTGCTTTTTTATTCTGAGCAGAAATGTGGCCTTTGTCAAGAGTAAAGGTGGTGAAAAGCCCACTTATCTTTTATACATTAATTCTGTCCAGTTTTAAGGTATCTTTAAGATGATCATGCCCAGTTTTTAATATCTGATGAGATTTGCTCATTTCTTCTCAACAGAGATGGACAGTAAGTAAATAACTGATCAATAAACTAATTTGAACCCAATTAAGTAACTCTTACTTTGAGTTGACCACTTTGAAAGCAGCTTTTCTATTATATGTAATCACACAGAGGCAGAATGCAAATGGCCAAACTGTGTCAAAGAATTTAAGGATAAAASAGCAGCAGCAGCATTAAGGAAAAGGCAAAGTCACAAAAATCATGAGTCCATGGGAAATCAGTCCTCATTTCAGCACGTTTAGATTCAACTGGAAAAACGGTGATAAAGCATAATGCCAGAGAGACTTTGCACTTTTCAGTATTTCCTTTTCTCTGAAGGTCAATTATTGATAAACACCTTCCTTATCCTTCTCCTTTTAACACTCSCAGCCACTTCTACTCCATCAAGTCAACAAAACTAACTGAAGACCACCCATTGGTCAACTAAAATCTAACACAAGTGCTACATTTTGTAGACTCTGAATTAAAAATCAGGTGAGGCACTGCAGATTATAACTCTTCCAGAAAATATTCTATACTAATGGCTGTCAAAGCGGGTTGTTTGCTCAGCAGAGTCAATGGCCTGATTCCTAATCAAGCAGTGCTCAGGTTACTCTGCGGTAACCGCCACAGCCTAAGTGAAAACTCACACAGCCTTGAGCCGGGTCAAGAATATGCCCTCACATAAACACAGAGCAGTAACATAAGTATGACTTTCAAAAAGCAGTGACTATTTCTAATTTTCTTTAGAGCAGATGGCAACTGCAACATTACTTCATCTATTATAAAAAAAAAAACTGCTTCAAGCGATGCATGATTTTTAAGCACATTAATCCKACAAACTGCATCCTTAGCGAGTCTATGTTCTACAATGACAATCCCTTATTTCAMAAGCAAAAGCCCTGTTATTGGGGCTCCTGTATTTCAGTATGAAGGACGGAGAGAAAAAGGGCAGGGGATCTTATATTGAATTACTACTTAGTTTACATATTGGAAATAACCGCTGCATTTTTTCTATTTTCATTTGGGCCCTAACATGCTGTGATGCACCAGCAATCCCTCTCGGTGGCTCACTGCCAAAGCCAGGCAGGCAGAGCTCAATAACCTCTGTAAGGCTATTGAGAGGCACATGGGGACCTGAAAAAGTAGCCAGTTGTGTTGGTTTGCTCGGAACCCGCAAGGAGGCTCCCTAGGGGTGGTAAAGGTTTCACGGCTACCGTCCTACACCAGCTATGAGAACCCTCGACCCTTGGCGGGGAGCCCGATGGAGCTCCAGGGACGGTGCAGGAAGGGCCCCGCCCGCCCCGCCACGCTTCCGAGCGCCTCCACGGCGCCCCAGCCCCTGCACCGCCAGCACCTGCTCGTCCTCGTAGATGATGTTGGCGGGGATCTCCTTGCGGATGATCTTCCCGAAGATGGTGTCCCCGCCGGGACGCGCCGCCTGCGCCTTGCTGATCTCGTCAGCCATGGCGCCGGCTCCCGCKCGCCTCCCGCCGGCCCTCAGCCCCGCCTTTCCCCTTAGCCACGCCCCCACGGCGCTGATTGGGCCGCCGCCACACGCCGGCCGTRCCCGCCTGTCTGATTGGTGGATCCACCTGTCACTCTCCCGCTTGTCCCCGCCCCCCGCGCTGGCGCGCCCTCGCTGACCCGGGAGTCGCGGAGGGATCGGGGGYGGGAGGTGTTGGCGGCTCCGCTCAATGAAACACGACTCTGCAGAAATAGTGCGTGCCTCCCCGGACAGGCTGTTACAGACAGGAATACTGCTTATCAAATACAGCCCAAATATCTGACTGATTTCTTGGGACAACCCCTCTAGAATGCTCCGGGCTGGGCTGGCGTTAGCTTTTCCATACAMGTTTGCAGGTGTTCTCCTGGAATCGGGATGGATCCTGCAGAAGGGCAGTTTAATGTGCCAGCCTTTCTGCACATGAATAATTTCGCAACCGTGAAACACACTAATCAATATGGCCAAGCAATAATTCCCAGAGCTTCACAGAGGGTGACACAAAGTTACATAGCTATACACCTAGTTGTAAATGCTTCTTTTTACATGTATGACACCAGTTGTGAAATTCGAGAAATGAAAAAGTGGAGGAAAAACCCCAGAAACCGGAAAGAGTAACAATAAAGCTTCATTTCATGCGGTCTAACAAGACCAAGTACAAGGTCCTGCACCTGGGTCAGAGCAACCCCCGGTTCCAGCACAGGCTGGGGATGGACAGATCAGAGCAGCCCTGGGGAGAAGGACTTGGGGGTGCTGTGGGTGAGAGGCTGGACATGACCCGGCCATGGCACTGCCAGCCCAGAGAGCCAAACGTGTCCTGGGCTGCATCCAAAGCAGCGTGGGCAGCAGGGGAGGGAGGGGATTGTGCCCCTCTGCTCTGCTCTGCTCTGCTCTGCTCTGCTCTGCTGAGACCCCACCTGGAACACTGCACCCAGCTCGGGGGGCACAGAACAGGAGGGACAGGGACCTGCTGGAGTGAGTCCAGAGTCAAGATGATCAGACTGACTGAGCACCTCTCTATGATGACAGGCTCAGGGAATTGGGACTGTTTAGCCCGGAAAAGAGATGGCCTAATTTTAGCCTTGCAGTACCTCAGGGAGCTTCGCAAGAAAGATRGTGAGAGACTTTTTACAAGGGCATATCAAATCCATAGGGCATATAGTGTCAGGACAAGGGGGAATGTCTTCAAAATGCAAGATTGGAAGTCTAAATTGGATGTGAGGAAGAAATTCTTYGAGGGTAGTGAGGCATTGGGACAGGCAGCCCAGAGAAGCTGTGGATGTCCCATGCCTGGAAGTGTTCAAGGCCAGGCTGGATGGAGCCCTCAGCAACCTGGTCTAGTGAAAGGTGTCCCTGGCCATCATAGGGGCATTGAAACTAGATAATCTTTAATGTCTTTTCCAACCCAGGCCATACTGATTCTGCAATTTTCTAAACTTCACAGATAAAATAGATTGATTTCCCTGAAGATTTATCTAGGAAGATATTAATACAGAGATTTATATATATTTGCCTCTATACAGAAATCTCACAGGAAAGCATTCTGGAGAGAAGCAGGGAAGAAACACTGCTGAGTGTCTTGAACCTGATATGGTTCTACAGCTGATTATCTAAACTTGTTATAAAAAGAGCAGAATTTGTCATATRTTTCTGGTAATAATTCTGAAATAGTTTATCTTGAGATACCCTGAACAAAGCTCTGATAAAGCATATTAAACACTGGAATTATATTCTCTTTCTCATCTGATTGTCCTGGATTAAGACATTTTGACAAATTTTTGTGTATGTCCTGCAGATGGTATTGGAGCTTTGTGACAACTGAAACAAGTGTTTCAAGGACAACTTTCTTTGAATTATATTGTTGTCTAACCATAGCTATTCAGCAAATATATGATTAATTTTATTCTCCCATTTTCTCAGGAGTTAAATGAATTTCATAAAAGAAGATCTGATATTAGTAGCTAGACAGACTCGGGAGTTTAACATACAAATAATTATTTAGGATCCATTTGCACATGGTAGTATATTTCAAGTAGTTCTATGGACTGCCGTGGAGTCAGTCTAGAAAGCATATTTGCATATTAAGAGGATACATAAAGAGACAAGTTTGGAAGATTCTCTGAAAAAGCAAAAAAAAAAGCATGTAAACAGCACATTTTATATTAYTTTGAATAAAACAAGGTCTTTTCAAAGGGTCTAATTCATTCACACCTGCAACAAKTATTCTTGGAAATAAATCTAAAAATAAGCACCACTTCTGCTAACAGGTCAAGTTTCTTTATGAGTTACATAGTTTAAAAAAGTATTTAATAAATGCTATGGTTAAGTATCAATAATTAATGAAAATATTAACATTATTGAGTAATAGTTTAGTGTTCCCATATTTCGATTAGCTCACAATGAAACTGCAATTGGTTCAATAGACTGTATTGAAGCTAGAGGTCTAGTGAGCAGTAAAGCTGATGACACAGAAAATCCTTATGCTGCCTGTAGCTAGTGCTGAATGATGTGTTACTGAACTGTAAGCTTGTTTGTATTTTTTAGAGAATGGCAATTGAGTTTTATAGAAGTAGAAGACATGGCCAGGCCAAGGCTGGGCTGTTCAGTCAGGGTGTGGGTAGGGCAAGGTAGTGCTGTTGAGAACTGGGTGTGAGCAGCCAAGACAGTGACCTGGCTAGAGAGGGGAAATGACAGAAATGACAGAAGAAAATGCCTGTCAAAAAATACCAACAAAGGAAAAGCCTGCCAAGGACACCAGCAGTGTCCTCGAAAAGGGCAGCTGGCCTCTTCCAAGTACCTAGAAACTGGAGAGGTCCTGAGATACTTCTGATAGGTGCAGAAACAGGGAAATATAGTCACACCTGAAGCAGTGAAAAAATAGACCGGGAAAGCAGAAGGAMCCCCAGAAAAGGAAGGATTCTGAACTGCCTTTGACTGTTGTAACTGCAAGAGCAAAGAAACAGTCTGGGAAAATAAAAGCTGATTTGAAGCAGCAGCAAACATCATCATTTATTGGCYATTGTAGGCTCACAAAAACTGATGGCTGTCCAGTTAGCCATCTGAAGCAATTAGATTTTTGCTGAGAACAATGGGTAGAACACACTGGTSTTTGTGCTACCCTGGGCAGTGCTCTGTGGACCCTAGACAGGGAGCAGCCCCTTGTCCCCACTACAGCTCCCCTTGGAGGGCAGGAGTCCCCACTGCCAGCTCCAGTAGGCAGCACTGCCTTCCTCCCACAGACCCCCTTTCAGCTCCTTTTACAGACAGTGGCTCCCAACACACCTTGGCATACCGAGGAGTGGCACTGTTTGCGCGGCCAAGAAGACCAATGGGATTCTGGGGTGCATTATGAAGAGCATTGCCAGCAGGTCAAGAGAGATGATCCTGTCCCTCTACTGTGTCCTGGTGAGGCACATCTGAGTGCTGTGCCCAGTTCTGGGCTGCTCAGGATGAGGCACGTGGAGCCTGGAGTGGATCTAACAAGGGCCATGAAGATGGGACTGCAGCATCTGTGTTATGAGGAGAGGCTGAAGGAGCTGGGCCTGATCAGCCTTGAGAAAACTGAGAGAGGACCTCATTAAYATCTGTCGGTATCTGAAAGGCAGGTGTCAGAGGATGGAGCCAGGCGCTGCTCAGTGGTGCTGAGCAGTRGGACGAAGAGGCGACAGGCAGAACCGATGCACAGAAGTTCCACTGAACATGAGGAACAACTTTACTGTGCGGGTGGGCGAGCACTGGTAGCAGATTGCCCAGAGAGGTTGTGGAGTCTCCCCTACCGGAGATAGAACCGTCTGGACACAATCCTGTGCCACCTTCTCTGGGATCTCTGTCCGAGCAGCCCAGCCGCTGCTGTCCCTTCCAGCCTGAGCTGTGTGTCGGTGAAGGCGGAGGCAGCGGGGRTGGGGCACAAAGGCTGCTCGGAACGGCGGCGGCGGCGAGAGGCACCCGGCGGGGCAGCATTAGCGGCAGCACCGGCAGCAGCGCGGCGCGGCGGGGCCCGTGCGGTTCGTCACTTCCGGCGGCGGGTCGGTGCGGGCGGCGGGCGCCATGGGGAGCCGCGGGCAGGCGAGTGACACACAAACACATTTATCCTTGCGTGCTGGGAGGTCGCAGCTTTGTAGCGGCCATACAGCCAAAAGAGATAGACTTGCAGGACAAGAAAGACGCAGAACTAGGTAAAAGAAAGTAGGGGTTTGCACGCAAAGGCCGTTGCGGGAAAAGGAAGGGAGAAGTGATAAGCAGAGGTTAAAATACATTGAAAGCACGTCTCGTGAGAGTAAGGGRAAAACAAAGACTTAGTTACTAAACTTTTATTACCGTGTAATGTCTTACCGGTACCTCTTTCGGAAGTGTTTTGAAGTCTAGTTTTGGGAGTGCAAYAGACTGAGGTATTCCTGGAGTTCTCTTAAAGCACCTGACTGTAGAGGTCAGMCGAGTTTGCATTAATTCATTTTGATCAAGGCCATCTAATACAGCARCTGTTGGTAGGTGTGGGGAAAGCTTTCCAGGAGGAGTTTGCAGAAATAGAACCAGGTAATATYCTGGGTTGGAAGGGAGCCACACGAATGATCGACTCTAGCTCTTGGTCTTGCACGGSACCATCCCCAAGASTCACACCGTGTGCCTGAGACAGATGTGCAGAAGCTCCTGAGCTCTGTCAGGCTGTGCTGTGACTGCTTCCCTGGGTAGCCTGTTCCTGTGCCCAACCATCCTCTGGGTCAAGAACCTTTTCCTGAGATCCAGTCTAAATGTCCTCTGAAACAGCTTCAGGCCATTCCCTTGGGTCCTGTCACWGATCACCACAGAGAAGAGATCAGTGCTTGCSTCTCCTCTTCACCATGTGAGGAAGCTGTAGACTGCTGTAAGGGTAGGAGGATGCCTGAAAATGCCTCGTCGAGTTGTTCAAAGTAGCCAAAAAAAAAAACTTCAAGTTTTACCACACATGAGTTCAACATAAAACCACTTGTAAGATTAACTTGCTGTTTGCGGGGATGGCAGAAGTATTATGGAGTAAAAAAAATTTAGGATGTTAAAATCTGTTAAAATACATCTGCAAAGCAAGGAGTTTATTTGCTGTGTTTTAATTCTGTGAGTGTGCTTTCCATAGATTCATCCATCTTGGGAATGGTGCAGTTAAAGGCACCATGGTTCTGTTAGTTTGCTGATTATTTSTGAGTTACAGCCCTCTGTTTCCTCTGTGTCCTTCTAAAAAATATTTGGAATACTACTCATGAGAAAACAATCTAGGCTTATTATGAAGTGCTTGGAATTGTGCCGGCTAGAAATGCCAAAGCATGAGAGGTGGTACTAGAAGGAGCTTCAAAAGGCATRGTGCTATCAAGATTATGTTCTTCTTGTGCTTGTCAGAGATTGTTTTCAGTCTCTAGCAAACACCAAGAAAGTCTCACGAGGACTTGAGGATTTCTGTAATTCATTACAGTCTGTGTGAATGATCAGCCAAAACCTCACGACTGCGACCTGTGGTTCTCAGGGGTTTTGCTTTGCATACATATTCAGGTGTGTCTTCTCTACATTACAAGTYCTAGATTTTTGAGTGTTTGCATTTATGGAAGTTTTTATTTGCTAACCTGGCAGTTATATTTAAGGACTTTGCATTGGTTTTGCCACACCACCTGCAGAAGATTATTATGTGAGAGTACTTAAGCCATTTCTGTTTCTGTCTTTTTCAATAGCTGTAGAATATCCACTGATGTACCCTTGATRGGGCCTTCAAGGAACTTGACTTTTAGAGTTATTCCAGTTCTTTTTTGGTTTATTTGATGTTGCCATAATAAATATTGCTTATGTTCATGTATTTTCAGGATTATATTCCTATAATGCCAAATAATTATTTAAGATTGTGGTGCCAGCATGTTAGGGTAATTTGAAATACCTGTCTAAGGTTTTAATGACAGCACATCTGCTTTTGTCTGCAGAKTTTTTATCAGGAATTGAAGTAAAGCATGAGATACTAATGCTATATCAAATTCCGTACTAAACAGAAAGACATGAAATTCCAACATTTTCAGTATTAATATGTCAATTTTAACTAATAGTCCTGCTAGCAAATAAGGTAATTCTATTGATGTTGTTTTGGCAGGTTTTGAAGCTTTTTAAGTTGTTACACCGAACACGGCAAGAAGTTTTTAAAAATGATACCAGAGCACTTGAAGGTGAGATACTTGCTTTGTGTGGTGTGTGCTTACCATATTCCATATTTCTGTGGAACTCTCTTCTTGGAATACAGAGAAAGAGAATTCTTAACATAATTTTTCTTTAAATTACTCCCTGCATATTTTTTAATTAATCATTGGTGAAACTTTTGTGTCTATAACCAGACATCCTTTTATTTGAAACCAAAATATGGTCATTAGACTCAAGCAYGCATATTTTGGAAGGGAAACATCTCTTTTTTGAATATTCCTGATCTTCCTGGGAGATTTTTTTCTTTTATTTTTTAAGTTCCTCTCTTCAGTCCAAAGCATGTTTAACTGTCGTAAGTATTAGAATTAATTCACTGTGTGTGGTTTTTCTTCAAGGGATTAATGCTGCTTTTAAATAAAGCATCTTCTGTATGCTAAATAGGGAATCTTATTTTATTTGTATACCAGTCAACTTAAAATGTGACATCACATGAATTTTATGGAAATTTTACATTGAAATACTTAAAGCATAGTGCCCCAGGAAGGTGCCATAAAGAACTAAGATTCTTAACTTTGGGGAAATGACAAATTCGGAATACATTTTTTGTTCATGCTTCAGTTTTTTACTTTTTTTTTTAACTTTGTTTAGCTGCAAGACAAAAGATAAATGAAGAATTCAGAAATAATCGAGACGAGACATCTAAAGAGAAGATAAATGAGGTATATTCTTGTTTTCTGTTGGTTTTTTTTCCCACTTTGCATAAGAATATTTAGACGTGAGCTTTTTATCTAAAGGATCTCTAAACCAATGTAAACACATTGAGACATTATGAAAGTCACATTGGTTTAGAAAGGCTTCTACATGGATCTTTGTTCATAAATATATAGTGGTATTAATGCTGTGGTATAGAATTTTGTACGTACAAAAACACGCAGGTAAAATTGTATTCTGGTAGTTCAATGTGATTATTTTGAAGTTTATAATAAAATTATAGGAGAAAATATTTAAAGTTGCTATTTTCATGTAAGTATTTTATGCTTTGTTCATGATGTCTGTCTGCACTGTGGTCACATAAATTTGCCAAATAATTATTGATAACCACAGAAACATATAGAGAAATTAAACAATCTACTCAGTTGCTGACAGATCACAAATGAGTCACCATCTTTGTCRAAGGCAAAAACCAGCAAAAATTATGATTGTAGTATAGTATAGCAGTAGTAGTATATATTATACTGCAGGAATTTTCTTTCTTCTTCTTTCCTCGCAATGTATTAAAAATAGGGCATTCTGTTAACTCACCAAGTTCATTATCTTTGCTCAGTTGTCACCATAGTACTTTTTGCTGAGTCATTTTCTAAAACTTACTGAGTTCTGGAATGGAATTTCTGTATTTTAGATCATTTTAGTTACTGACATCCATACAGAGCGAATAACTTAGTCTTTGTCATTCAGCCTTTTATTAGACTGTATTTATGTTGTCACTGGGCATTGGTTGGCATCCATCCCTTGCAGATATAAATGTAAACCTTTTCCTCGTACCAGCCACTGAACAGTAGCACAAATAGTTCTGACTGTTTAGTTAGGACTTCTGAATTTMATCTTGTTATCAGCCTCCTGTGATAGTACTCAGTGTTTGTGTTACTACTGTCTGGTCAGCTAACTTATGTGGTTCAGGGTTAGTTTTTTTAATCAATGTACAGGAAAAATACTTGAGGTAATTTTGAAATCCATATTTGTTGAGACTGGCAACCTACAAAATACACATATATAACTTTTTTACATGCGTTAGTTAATACTTGATTAACTGTGTCAGTGAAAGAAATGCTAGACTTCCACCCCACGTACACTCCTGGAACATCACAGAATTTGATATATGAATTACATATGCACATTGAATAGATTTGGTTGCAGAGGAACTGAATAAAATGATACACAGGACTTGAAAAAGTCTGGGCACTTGCTTGCATGAACAAGGTGCTGTTTGTGCTGCTTTGGACAGCAGCTGAAAAATGGACCAGCCAAAATAGAAAGTTCCAGTGTTTTCTAATAGGACAGCAGGTGCTTGAATCTGTACATGCTTGTACATATCAAGTATGTCCTGACATAAGGAGATTAGGGCAACTGCCTACAGTATGAAAATGAGAAATGTGGCAGGTGAATGTAATGCACTGGTTTTAGTTCAGATCAGGAGTGCACTTATGACGTTACCTTGGTTATTTCCACTTCTGTGGTTAGTCTTGTTTTGTAAAGCAGTATCAGAGCAAATAGCAGAATTCCCTTAAGGTCAATTTGAAGAGGAAGATTCAGGAGCGTGCAGACTGGCTGCTAATGGGCTTTCAGCAGGGGGAACTGGAGGGTACCTACTCCAAGCCTTTGAAAGGGAAAAGCATGAGAAGAAATGCAGTGTAGATATCAAGTATTGAGTGCTAGCCTTTGCAGAGATCCACTTCAGTTGGTACACACCACTTCCTATTGTAAGCATGTCTCCTGAAGTGTCTCACTTGCACAATTTCGTTTATTTCTGACACAGGTATCATGCAAACAAGAATTAAACTTCTCTTAATGGTTCAGCAAAGCYAGCAAGGGTGCTTCAGCTTATCCTCTTTGTGAGAAAAGGAATTCTAGGCATTTTGCCAAATGCTAATACCCCTGCTAATCTTTAGGTAGTGCCTTGTTTCTGCACAGCTTTTCTGTGAAACCTCAGTATTCTTAATTCTTGTCATTTTTTACCCTTCTCTTTGTTTCCTTGTTTCATGAGCAGTAGTGTTAAAAGAGYGAGACTGCCGTTTCACTAAGGGAAGTCAAATGTTACTGAGGCTTTCGCAAATGTCTTTGATCATTGGAAGCTAGTTGATTAGTTTTGTAGTTGCATTTCACCTTATWAATTTGCAGTTTTAATTGGAGCCTAGATGTATGTACTGCTGTGTTACTGAGCCAGAGTTTCCCTCTCCATGTGCTTTATGTCAGGGCCATGTACCTATCAACCTGTAAGTTATTCCAGCATCCCCAAGGCAAMAGCTATATTTACTGAGTACATAAATAAGAGAATAGTAGGACTGAATGGCTTTAATATTTGAATAGTTGTCTAGTGTGGGAAATATCTTCAGGAATAGTCATGTATAATTTAAATTACTCTGTTGATCCTCTCTTTTTGTTCYTTTTACTAGCTTCTGAAAATAGGTTCAGATGTCGAATTGATTCTCAGAACTTCTGTTATTCAGGCAGTTCACACAGATTCTGACAAAATAGGTGAGTAAGCATGCTAAAAAGGTGTTTAAATATGTTATAGTCCAGTAAATAAATAGTGATGCAAATAGCCTTTCTTTTATTCGCTGTTGAAACCCTTAATCTAGACTTAATTAATGTCACTACTTAGGGCAGGTGGAGATTTCAAAGGTACAAAGTTTCTACACAAATATGGAGGTTGATAGAAAAGAGCCCTAAACTAGCTACAGCTACTGTCAGCAATTAGATAGCRCGTCAGCATGCATGTACAGGTTAGTCAGTCAGTGTATGTCCAAAGGCAGTAGCCACAGTATCTCCCTGTAGATGCTTACTCTGCCAAATAGGGAGAAGCTTCCTGAGGAGAATTAGCAAATGCAGTATGTACACAGGCTGTAGAAGCGCTTTTTCATTGAGGATTGAGTGTTTTTTCCAAAACTTCTTTCCAACAATTTCCATTTGAGGTTATGCTTTGTAAGATTTGTGMCACAGTGATGGCCTTGATACAAACTCTGTCAAATTATGAAATTTTGATTCCTGGTTTAGAAGTTCTTTTATTTTACAATCCAAAAGAGAAGTGGTGGGTAGATTCAGTATACAACTATGTGGCAGAGAATAGGGGAAATCTTCGGCTGTGTATATTGTTTCTTTATACTTCTGTTCAGTGTTGTCTGTAAAGTTTTGTAACAATTTTCAGTTTTAGGTTTGGTAAAACATATAACTTCAAAAGGGCATTTATGATCACGGCCAAAGATACGTGTCAAGTCTTCCACAGTGATTCCAGGCAGATGATAGCAGATGAAGAATAGGAACATCTTTCAGCTCTTCACACCTGGCAGCACTTCTTGGGCCAGGGATGTTTTCTGGCTCAGTTATCTCCAATGGGCTTGTCTTTAATTACTATTCATTTTTACCAAACTCATTGTTCATGAGTTTTTAAGTTCTTTATTGCTTTCTTTTTGTTCACTTCCATGAAACAACTTCTCTTGGAAGCARCAGGTGAATGCCTGTGATTATTCTATTGCTATTTGCTGCACCCTCTTCAGTTCTCTGTCTCAAGATGGTTAAGGCCTTGCTATCTTAGTCAGAGCTGAGCGCATTTGTAAAGCTATGGGCAAGGAGGCATTTATACATACAATGATAGCACAATGATGTTTTCTCTTTCATTTTCAACGGAATTTCTGGTCACTGCTAATTCTAAATTTTTGACTCTGAAGCATATATATTATTTGTTTTTACAAAATTGTACTGATTTAATTCATCAGAGTGGTTATAAACAGTTTCGAACTTACCACTTACTTTGTGAAGTTAATATTTTTCTTGACCTGTGTGCATTTTATGCCTCTTGGTGTAATTTTGTGTCAATTTTCTAGTTACTCAGTCATCTTTCCATTTTTCACAGTAAGCCATTTTCTTAATGAAATATTTCAGCATGATAAAAACCATTTTTTCCCAGGTTACTTAAAAATACGTTGAACAGTGAATGTGCCTACAAAAATAACTGTAGAACTCTGCATTTGACATGCACTCCAATGGATGACCTGATCATTTATTGTTTGCTTCTTACAGTTTAACCAGTGACTTATCTGTGCAAGACTTCTGTCATTATAAAGCTGTTGTTTCATAAAAGCATTGACCAAGGGACGTTTGGGAATCCAAATATGCTGTGGCAACCTCCAAAGAGCCATGCAGAGAACTCCAGCAGGGACTGTGGAGTAAGGGGAACTTCTCTTGCAAAAGCCACATGGATTCAATTTCAAATTCTAGGTTATAATCTAATCCTGTGTGAGTGTATCAGAATGGGGTTAGGACATCCAGGTGGATCAGGAACGGAAGGAAGAGGAGAGAACATGTGGACCTGCAGCAGAGTAGGAATAGGGACCTGGAAAGAAGGGACACAGAATAGTCAATTCTGTGACAATATAATGGCAGTAACTTACGTTATATGCTTTCTTTTCCTGTTGGCCTTTTAACACATGAGGTAAGATGAATATTACAGATCAGATTCCAAGACTTGGGAGAGAAAGCTGAGCCAAATTCAGTATTAATTTTTGAAACTGTTGAATTAAGCATAGTACAACTCAAGCTTGAAAAAATTGCCATTCAGTCTCCTGCTAAAAGTTATGGCAAGACTATAATTTTCTRTGGCGTCTTAATGATATCAAAATTTTCAATGCTTATAAAAGGAGAAAGAGAAAACATCATTGTGACCAGCTAAAAGTAAAATCTTAGTATGATTTTGTGTTAGATATGATGCTGCTTGTACACTTCCCAGCAGTTCAGATCCTCATTTTAGTAACCTGATTTTTTGTTTGTAAACGTAAAAACAACTTCAGAAYTTGAAATAGTATTTGCCATAAGATTGTGGTCTTACTGGGTATTTTTTTTCTATTTCAGTACTCATCCCCAGGAAAGATCTGCTACAAGATAACACTCCTTACATGGATAAACCAACAAAAAAGCAAGAATCCTGAGTATTGTTACTCGGAAAAAGAGACTAAAATAAACTCACTGATTTTGTTGAGTGCTGTGGTATCATCATGCACTTCTTCAGTGAAAGATACTTTCACAGAACTTAAAAGTACACTGCTGAGATGTTACCTCAGCCAGGAATGTTCCTGATTATGACAGCTATCAGACAGAGATTGTTTCCCAGCCGTCCAGTGTTTTTCAAAGCTGCATGAAAAATAAATGGGGTTCTTAATACTGATAATGTTTATTTATAAGTTTTTTGTTAATCATAAGCTGCTTTGAAGTAATGAAAAAACATCTTGTGGCGTTCAACGTTAAATTTATGCTCTTCACCAASTGCGTGATTTCTGAAGTTGTCATTAATTGTACACTAGTATAATGTGATGCTTGAGAGAGTTCTTAAGGTTTATCTGAATAAATTATTTGTGTTTTACAGATGGAAGAGTGTGTCTAGTGTTTTTCTTCCCCTACACGCTTTGGAATGAGCAGGAATGTTAGGGTTTGAGTTCTCAGATGACAGCACAAAAGAACCCAACCATAACCAGAGGATATTGATTTAGATCATCGTATGCTTCATGAATTTAGGGATTATGAATTTACGTTTTGTGTCTTAACTTGTAATCATTGAGTAACTGAGGCATTTTCCAAAGAAAAGGGCTTTGCTATTCAGTTTCAATTGAACTTGGTAGAGTGAATATATGAAAAATTAGTAAGACAAATCATTTGCATTTTTCTTAGAGGAGACTTACTTGCTCTTTGTGGAATTCACCACAATGTTCTATTCCCTTGCATTTTAATTGGAATGAGGTACTACTGGAGTGATACATAGAATCTTAGTGAAATTGGTAACAGGCATCATCCTAGAATCTTAGTACCTCACRCAGGAGTGAGGTAGTCCAGTAATACTTCTCACCTCCCGGGGCTCCTTTCATCTTTAGTAAGCCTCCAAGATGTTAGAATTGCATATCCCTGTGTGAGCTCATACGGCTTCATTGGCTGAGTAAACTAGAAAGCTAGTACCTTCATCCAGTCTCTTTTTCTCACARAGCATGTCAGTGTTACAAGTACTCCTTTCTTCAAAATAATTGCCTCTGGCTGCTATGGGCAGGGCAGCCAGCAGCAAATACAGCTGTCAGTGACCCTCTTTGAATTGCACTGCTACTCCCTGCACTGTAGCTAAAAGGCAGCAGGCACATGATGGGAGATAGAATTAAATGACTGCAGTTCTTGCCATTAAGTAGTGGCTCCACTACAAAACAAATGTCTCAGTCACGTAGGGGTTGTCCTGTTCTAGGCTGCTCRTATTGTTTACTTTCATAAGGACAAGCTATATTCTCTGGTTTCCCATCCTTCTSCAGCCTGCCTACACTGACTTTTTTCCCCATAAGGGGCATAAGAGAGGCATATGCCAGGAAGAGAAAATACAGCACAGTTGCAGCTGTGAAGAGAAGGTAGATAATTGCTTCAAGTGAAGTGACTACCTTTTGTGCAGAAGTAATTAAACAGGGCTCTGGCAAGACTGGCATATTATATAACCATTAACCTATGACAGGTTGTTTTTGGGGGGAATTCACCTTTCATAGCCACTGCTTTAGGCTGTGGGTGTTGTCTTAGAGATTTTGTCCTTCAGATTGACCTTACAGAACTGAGGCCTGCTAAGTTTTCACTTTCACTACTGATGTAAAATTTTGCAAGCCCCTTACCATGCAAAATATCTAGTAAAAGACTGGTGATGTCAGTGGTAGAGGGTAGTCTTCTGTACACTGTTTGAGGAAGCCTCAAGTGGAGAAATTTCTCATGTGACTTGCTTTGGTATTGTTCTGCTATCATGTGTTTCGGGGTTTTATTTTTAGTAAGAACACGTAAGTAGAAATACTGTATGGAAGTGTCAACTTACAGGATCAGGCTTGTGATTCAGCAGGCATTTGTGTGCTTCATCTTACCCACATCTTGAATACACAAAACAAAAATACAGAATAAGTGACTCGAATAACATAGTCAACTGTTGAAAATAAAGTACATGGTAAAAAAACAAAAAACAGTAGGTACAATTTGTTGTCCTTCAGAATGATTCTTCTTACACTCCAGTGCAGTATTTTATGGTCTGTGTGTTAACCTTCCATGTTCCTGCTGTCTTTGGCATTCCTGGACAGCAAAGACAAACAAAATTTTGTGGTGYTGAGATGAAGAAAATCAAGGTACAAAAAAGGCTGCTGACGTAAGAGGCTGGCAGGCCTATGCGTTGCTCTCATTCAATGTGATCTTAAATAGGAGCCAGAGGGTATCTAGACCAGGATAAAKGGGAATCCAAATATATTACTGAGCCTAAAAGCATCTCAGTTTTTGCTTTCTGGGCGCAGCAGGTGTTTGCTTTCTTCAAATTTAATTTTTCAGTCTTGGAAGACTCACAGACTTGCTTAATGAGCAGCTTGTAAAGCCTTCTTTGTACTAGTTGGTCATAGTGGCTATTCTTCWACCCCTTATTTCATGCTTACCTATTCGGTCACATTCCAGAATCCAGCCATCTCTCCCAGTTTCCATTTCCTTTTTTAATTTCATTCTGCGTGTGAATCTGTCCTTGATACTGCTGGCTTTGTGCTCATATATATATATTTTAAAAATTAATACCAATAATAATAGATAAGAAGACAGAAACTATTATTGCAATCCCTCTGCAAGTTTGACGTGTTAGCTGAAACTGCTCATTACACATGTTTTCACTTAATGGCTTGGGAGAGGAAACATTTGATTCTATACAACAGAAACTCTAGCTGAATAGATTCCCAATAACACAATTCAATCACATTAAAGTTTTCAGGTTTACTGGGGTAGCAGCATTTTGAAAACGATGTGTGTGCCTTTCCTTCCAGAATACGTATCATCCATCATCAAAGATAGGCCTTAAAGGTAATAGTTCATTAAACTGAAATTTCATCATGTCTGTGTCAAAAAATTTCAGAGAGGCCTTCTGCAGGCAGACAGGATGTGCTCTTGGAGAAGGCTTGGTGCTTGTTCAGCTCTGCTGCAGTTCAGCTGCCACAGCCAAGTGGCCAGCACGTGTTGCTGTCCAGAGGTGTGACCTGTACAGACACCAGCAGTGCTTTACAGGAGGGTTTCAGGTCTGCTCAAGGTAGCCACGCATATACAGAGTTTGGCAGAACAGATGTCACCTCAGTAGTTCCATGTAGCTAAATTTTAAGCACTTCAGCTTTTCGCAGCATTGATTGGAGATGCCTCTGTTAGAACTTTCTGCCTTGGTATTCTCTTTCKTGAAGAGTTGCCTTCATATACACTGTAGCTTTATGGAAAGCATTACATACATCCAAAGAGTACTTCCTGTTTAAATTTCGAGTTTTGGTCTTGTGCTAACCACCTTTCCCTCTCCTTTAACAGTTTCAAAATTAAAGGTTTGTTCTGCAAGCTTGTTCTGATCAGGGTAAGGATCAAGCATGGTATGTCTGCCATAGTCTGATGTTTACAAAAYACAGGTGATAGATTTAATGTATTAATTGATTTTGTTTGTGTGGGTGGGATTTGTGTTGAACTCCTAATGGTTTCAGGTGAAACATGGTGTTTTTTCTAATTTAGCAAGTTTTCTAGTTGCACATTAATCCCCTTCTCTGTTCCTGTACACTTTGATAAAGAAAGCATTTAGTTGCTAATTTTAAAAGGMGTGCTTTTAAATGACAAAGTGATTTTACAAAAAGTTGACATGGAAGTGGCATTAAAAGTTTAGTATGGAAAAGTGGCTTGTATGTTCCCTGAGGAACTGAGTTCGCAGGTGGTTTTCCAGGTAATGTGACATTAGCAAACCTGTGGCAACTGCAGTGACACTAACATTTATTCTAAGTCCTGTCAGCTGAGGGAGCTGAAGTAGCCTGAATGCTGGATAGAATTATCAGTCCTGTTTGTATCACACTGGACTTGTAAATACAGCTTCAAGTACTGGCAGTTCTTTAAACTTCCTCTAAAAAAGGAAAAAAAATATTGACAAATTAAAACTAAAAATAAAGACTGACCAGCTTACAGGAAGAGCTGAGTCCTAATGCTTCCCAGCCGCAGATAACACTTTCCAAACTACGTGAAAATTTCATCCTAATCTCTGAAGTTTGGTAGATTGTCTGATCTTTGATCTTTAGTTTTATGGAAAATAATTACTTAATATGAAGCACAAACAGGAACATGAATTTTATTCATGTATTAAGGTTGGTATTCTTGTTAAGGATACTGAGGTGCTGGAATGTGTCCAGTGAAARGCAACAAGGCCCATAAAGGATTTGATAAACATCCCTTATGAGGAGTTGCTGAAGTAGCTGTGTTTGTTTAGTCTTGCCAAGAGGGGGCTCRGGGTGGACCTGATTGCTCTCTACAGCCTCCCTGAAAGGAGGCTGTAGAGATGTGAGGATCAGTCTCTTCTACTGTGCCTGCAGTGAGAGGATCAGAGGAAATGGTCTTCAGCTGAGACAGGGGAGATTCAGAATAGATATTAGAATATTTTTTTCACTTTTAGGGGTGGTCAGGCATTGGAATACATTGTGAGGTGAAGGTGGTGGAGTCACCATTACTGGAGATGTTTAAGAGGCACCTGGATTTAGTGCTGGGTGATGCRTTAGTGGTTTAAGGGTTACAGTGCTAGTGCTGGGCTTGTGGTTGCACTTGACCATCTTAGAAGTCTCTTCCAACGTTGATGATTTTGTGATTTTACAGTTGTAAAGTTTTGATGTTTTGATAGTAGAAATCCAGCCATCCTTGAGGGTAAAGTATATGTAGCTTCCACGGAGTACATCTGCGATGCAGATACCCAATCTGGTTGAAAGATTTTAGTAGTGAAGCTTGTATGATAGATTTATTCAGTTTTTAGAATTCTAGTTTGCCATGACATTTTTTTCTGCCAGCAAGAATAAGTCTGAGGAGAGGAAAAGAGAGGAAGACCATGTCTTTACRCTCTGAAAAATAGCAGTAAGTTTAAATAATTTACTTCTTTATAACCAAGTATTTCCATTTAGTTAAATAATCTGATTTGCCTCAGATGGTGGAGCAAAAGCAGCTCCTTTCCAAATCATGCTTTCCTTTTTCTTTCCATATGTCCTCATCTTTTCATCTCATCTTCACAAAAGGCTGTGGCTTGAATCCATGATTCGTCAGGATTAAACAAACAGCTGTGAAACTCTGGAATGTGGCAGAGAGGATGGCATGCTTGGTGTTAGGCCATACAAGTGGAAGGAGCTCTGCTGCTCCGCGTGTTGCTGTGGCTGCACCATCCYGGTTCCCTGGGGTCAGGGGCTGTGGGGGAAGGTTGGCTCAGCTGCCCTGAATGTCCTCACCAGCGCAGAGACACTCCATAAACGAGAGTGGGAATTCTGTCACTTTGCTCACTGTGSACAAGAACTGTGGTAGTCAAAACAAGCAGGCAGTGACGTGAACAATACTCTGCACTTTTCCCAGTCAGTTTGTAAAGGCAAAAGCAAAAAGGTCATTGAAATGCTTCCTTCCTTTTCTACGTGTGTATTTATTAAGTGGTCTGTTGCTGTCCACCTGCAGATGAGCCTGCACTGATGCTGCTGTGTGGCTCTTTTGTCAGTCCATTTGTATGCTTTCTGTTTGGGAGGGATGCTATCCTTTGCTTCAGATTTTCTCCTAATGCTGAGAGGTGCAGTCTGAAGTCAATTTCTTGGAGGGTTTTTGGAAGCTCAGAAAAAGCTGCCCATGAAAAGAAAACAATGCCTTTAAGCACAAGGAGGGGACAACCTGCTCACGTAGCTGTATTTTCACACATAGCCGTGTCTATCCGTGTCACAAGGCTTTCAGGCTGTAATGCCTTTGYATGTGATTTCAAAGGCTCCATAACATGTATAGTAACTTCTGTAGCATTTTGCCTTGGTCTACTGTAACATATAGCACTGTATCAGTGGAAGGGGTCCTGTATAGCCCCGAGAAGGGGCAAAGAAGAAATTTTTATCTAGCTGAAAATAGCCCCTGAAGGATTTTTTTTTGGTCACTGTTATTTAATTATGCATGTGGTTTCCTCAGTAATTTTCCTCCAAACAAGCTTTGTGAAAATACAAGCWGACAAATGGTCTCACTGGACTCTGCAGTCTTCTCCAATAGTAGCTGAGGTAAGTCTGTCTTCTGTCAAACCAAATGAGGTCCAAAGTGAATGAGCATATGAATGAGAACAAGAGCATTAAAATGTGTAGAGGAAAGAGTAAATGGAATAAAGGAGTATTAAGGACTAATTCTGCATTAGTAAAACAAACAAAAAAAAAAGAGGTACTAAATGGTTCTTTAAATAATTTTCCCTTTTTAGATAAATGCCAGATTTTCATTGTTTAATTATAGTCTGCAGTGCAGAGTGGAGGTGAAAAGAGCACTGATTATGTTTGGACTGAAGAGGAACAGAGGATGGAATAGAGAAATAACAATATTTAATTTGTGCTTGGTCTGGCCTCATTGCAGTCATAATTAGAACTGCAGCATATTCAGAAAGGAACTTCTTTGAGCAGAAGCATTTAGGTCAATTACCTGTTTTGTAGTCATTTTTCTGTGTAATTTTGCTTGTTTCTGCTTTCTTTCAGGTGCATTCAGTGGGACTTAGATAAATAACTACTCAGTTGCAATGAGTCGTGRAGATTTCTGGCTGTATTTTTATTCCTTACAGACAATGAAGGAAGAAAATTTCCCCTACAAGACGACTATAAAACTCTTAAATGTTATAATGAGGGAGATCCTGTAAAAACTTTAAATGTACCCACATTGCTTTCTGGTATTATTGTAGTTGTGCATACATTAGGAAGCTCTCAGCTTCTCACAATTTAATCAAAGGTAGAATTAAATACATTTAGGTATGAGAAAATGAAACATGCTAWCTTATGTCAGGCTAGCTATATAAACTCAAAAGAAGGAAAAAAGACTATAGAAATGGTGAAGTTCCTTTTGCAATGCCTTTAATGTGTGTTCAGAGCAGAAGCCATGTAGCAAGGCCTCAGCTGGGTAGAACTGTGACAGGAATTCTCAGTACTGCTTTGCTTTAGCTGCTATGTGAAAGGCAAAATTTAGGCCATTTGTGGCTCCGGTGAAAAAACACTTGACACATAATTGTAAAGATACAGTAACTGCCTTTGTCAGATGGGAAACATGTTACGATGCACCAGCTACATCAAATGATGAATCATTCTTTAAAGCATGCTGTTTGATGTTCTACCCATTGCCCTAAGAGAGATTTGTTTGAAATTCTGTTTTAAGATGCATGTTGGGATTTCTTTCACTATTTTCTAAACCACATTTCAATGAATATTTGAAACTACAAGCACTTAAAATGGAGAAAAAACATGCTAATGTCAGCACATGTTTATTCTCCATTTCAGGGCAGAACACTCCAAATATGCAGGAGAAAAGGAGTGCAGAAAAAGCCCCCAAAACCAGGGAACAAAGTACACAGCACTGTTTCTGTGATCAAAATATCCAGTAAAGCTTGTTGTAGATTTCATCATCTTAGCCTTGTACAGCGCCATTTGGTTAAAACTTACTTTTCTAACAGGTGAATTAGTTACCCAAGTAATATATTAAATATACAGTAACTCCAAGCACAAATGTTATGTCAAATAGTCTCTCAGGGATTTTTCTAAAGTGTTATTTTCTTTACTCCATATCAAAGAAATAAAATAATTAGGGAAATATAAAATTTTAAAGAAACAAAGAAATCACAAGGCCTGCCTTGTGATTATTTTATTTCTTTGATATGGAGTAAAGAAAATAACACTTTAGAAAAATCCCAATAGCATTTGAAATGGATGGCCTGCAACATCTGGAAAAGCATTGARCTAAAATCTCATTGAATCCTAAAAAAACCCACCTCTCTGGAAGTAATGAGATCCTGCAAATTTTAGCAAAAAGAAATGAAATTTTAAGAATTTTTGGGTTTTGGGTTTTTTTTTTTTTTTTTTTAAAAAAACCCACCTCTCTGGAAGTAATGAGATCCTGCAAATTTTAGCAAAAAGAAATGAAATTTTAAGAATTTTTGGGTTTTGGGTTTTTTTTTTTTTAGAGGACTGTTTCATATGTGAAATTTTTAAGGTGCAAAAGCTGCCTTAAAATTCATTTCTTCATCTTCAGATGAAGAAATAATGCTTTACTTTTATTCCAATCTGAAGTTAGGAGTAAACCAAGATAAACTAAACAGTTTAAATAAGTCTCCAAGGCAGTATTCACATGCATAAGGAAATGAAGAAGAATGAGCTGTAGTTCTGGCTGGTGTGAAATAAYACGCTATTTTGATATGATTACTGTACAAACATATGCCCTCAGAAGGTGAGGTAAGGCTRGGATGGGTTAGCAACCTATAACCACGACTAGTTCATGGTCTCTGCAGTAGGAAGTCTTCCTGCCAGGTGACTAAAGATGAAAATTGAGTGAGATGCTAGCTTTTTTTTTTTTTGTCTTAACAGCTCTTGTATAAGCACTGCACACTGTGTAATCTGTGTGGTGGGTTGACAATGGTTAGATGCCAGGTACTCACCAAAGCTGCTCTATCCGTCCCATCCTCAGCTGGACAGAGCAGAGAAAATATAACAAAAGGCTTTGAATGATAAGGACAGGGAGGTATCACTCACCTATTACCATCATGAGCAAAACAAGCTCATGGTGGGGAAAGTGGTTGAATTTTATTATAAATAAGATCRGACTAAGATAATGATAAAATTAAAACAAATCTTAAAATACCTTCTCCCCACCCTTCTGTTGCTTCCAGACATGACTCTTGGTTTTCTCTGCCTYCTCCCCCTGAGTGGTACAGAGGGATGGGGAATGGTTCTGTTCATTCTTTACTCCTCACACTCTTCCCTTGCTCCAGTGTGAGGTCCCTTCTACAGGAGATAATCCTCCACGAACTTCTCCAACATGAGTCCTTCCCACAGGCTGCAGTTCTTCGCAAATTGCTCCAGTGTGGATCCCTTCCAGTGGGCCATCCTTCAGGAAAAGGCTGCTCTGTCAGGGTCACAAGTCCTGCCAGCAAACTGCTCCAGCCTGGGCTCCTCTCTCCATGGATCCTGCCAAGAGCCTGCTCCAGCACACGTTTCCCAGGTGCTCACAGCCACCTTCAGGTGCGTGCACCTTCTCCAGAGTTGGATTCTCCATGGGCTGCAGGTGATCTCTGCTCTGCTGTGGAACCCCAGGGGCTGCAGGGGCACAGCTGCTTCACCACAGTCTGCACCATGGACTGTGGGGAAATGTCTGCCCCAGCACCTGGAGCAGCTCCTGCCCCTCCTTCTGCATTGATCCTGGTGTGCACAGGGCTCTTGTTCTCACATGTGCTCCTCCCTTCTTTGTGATTGCAGAGGTTTTTTTCCCCTTCTCAAGTACATTATTCCAGAGACACTACCATCATCACTGATGGGCTTGACCTTGGCCCATGGTGGRTTCATCTTGGAACCAGCTGGCATTGGCTCTTCTTTTCACAGAAACCCCTCAGCTAACAAAACCTTGCCATGCCAAACCAATGCACCACGCTCTTCAGAGCAAATTTCACAGATGCTGTGAAGTTACAGTTAGYACTGTATTAGCAAGGCTTATTTAATCCTTAGCCAGCAGGTGGATTCTGAATATACCTTTCCTGAAATGTTATCAGCTAAAAATCATTTCCAGGGACCCTGCTGCTATTTCCACCAAGTTAAACATGAGAAAACTCAATCCCACATAAATCAGTGGGAGTCCACTGTTCCCACTCCATGTTTCAGGTTCATTCAACATCTATTCAGGAATATGAGAGGGCTTCTTGTAAGCATGAATTTCYAGTTCTGCTTACCCATGAAGAATTGGCCCACAGCAAGCTCTGATTTGGGWACAATAGTCAGAACAGGCTTTGACTATGTACAGAAAAGGGTCTTTTTTCTCTATCTTTTCTGTCTGTTGGCCACTATCTTCTTGTCTTCTTCAATCAAGATTTTCATCATTTTATTGCTGAGAATCAAAGTTCTCCTTTTTTGACAATATGCAGGGACCAATGCTAACCATCCACCAAATGTCTCAGATTATTCTTTTGGAGTAGTTGATGGCTTCTGCTACTCCTGYGGAATTATTAGAAGAGTTAACAGCAGCCTATTCCATGCCAGATACTGTATATACAGCATGTATATCACTGTGGATATCCTGAGTCCATTAAAACCAGAAAGGCTGGTGCTTCTTGTTGCCTTATCTTCACCCATCAATCTCATAACAAGGAAGAAGAAAGGTGCTGTATGGAAATACAATTTTAAAGGCCCTGGTTGTGCAGCCCTCACCCACATCATTACTGCCACARCAGTGAGAGAGGATTTTCAGTAAGGAGTGTCCTATTTCCTTAAAGCATGACTTTTTATGAAATTTTCAGCTATGACATAGAATTTGAACTGGGCAGCATTTGAGCAAATACATGCTTCTGCTTATATAAACAACCTAATTAAACCCGCTGCTTAAAAGCTTGCAGAACTGGCAGCATGCTTTAKAAGGACAGCTTGCCAAGGAAATAAGGAACTCAGGACTAAAATTTTCTGCCTTATGCACAGAAGCAACATCTCTGAATTCACCCCCCCTGCATAAAGCAAGCAGAATTTGGCATAATCTTCCACGTGTGGCAAGCTCTTGTTTGCACTGCCTGCCTTGGGTACGCAGTAGCCCTAAAAGCAATACAGAAATCTATAGAAAGAATGCATAACCATTCATTTTATTTCTGGAGCCATTTTAAATTTTTACCCTGGTAAATACCTGGATAGATCTTCACCATGGTGACTGATTTACTTTCAAAGAAAGCAGCTTTGTGGCTCATGTTTGTGTGTTTTATCTCTACCGACAGTGTGGCTGTTATCTAAGAAATGTATCTAGTACAGTTAAATATATACATATGTGTGTATAATGCTGTTAGTCCAAAAAGATATTGTCACAGAATCAACTGGAGAGAGCGATAGAAAAGCCTTTTTCAGACCTTCTAAGCTGTGCTTGCACATGGTGTTTTGGTATCGAGCAACAAAATTGTCAAAGAAACTCAACAAAGCTCAAAATTGTCAAAGAAACTCAAAGGAAGTGTCAAGTGTTTTAACTTCTCTCATTTGTTATGCTCATCTTTATGCCTTTGCATATGGCACATTGAGGCTTTAACAGATATTACCTGACTTAAAGGGTAATCTGAATGATAAGGCTCTCCCATAACCTAGGAGCCGGAACTGCTGGATCCTCGCAGCATCATCTGCCCCCTTGGTCAGTAGCTGGCCCCTCGCCCTGTTAGGGGTGCTTAGCAATGACCAGCCCCAGGCATGGCCATTCTTAGGGTCTGAGCACGAGCAGASAGGGGAGATACTGAGGAAGGCATGGGATGTGACTGGAGTTTTRTGGGAGATGGACATCACCTCAACATGAAGAGCTGGGTAAAGGCATAACTGCAGAGGATTCCTGGAAAGATAAAAGTGTTCCTCAATGGCTGCCTCCAGACCCCTGGAAATCCACAGGGATTTTTAAATCCCTTCAGGAGCATAAGAGCTTCCTGCTTGGAGTTTCCTTAAGCCAGGTGAGTGCAGCAACTGGCAGAAGAGCTAGGAAAAGTTGATTATAATGATCACAGAAATTCTTACCTGTTTTTCCTCCTTTAGCCAAAGAACTTGATGTGATCCTACAGTCTCTGGGCCTACAGAGCCCTCTCTCATTGAACAATCTGTCAGCAGCAGGACTGCCTGTTGCTGGACTGTTTGCAAGCCACAGTCAGTTCAGGAAGCACAGATTTTTCTGTTATTTCATTAGGTGCAGACACGTACTGGTTTTAGGATGCAAATACTTTATAACTATGCTGATTAAACTTGCATTTTGATGCAAAGACTAGCGGCAGTTCTAGAATCCTGAAAATTCCTTCATTATCCCTTCTTGCTAGGAGCAGTACTCTAGGAGGGAAACTATTTTAGGGAAAGGGACAGGGCTTTTTTTTTTCTTTTCAGAATTTTTGTGCTGGAGGCAAACTGTCAAAAGACTGTGTAGTATTTGAATGTCAATACCAATAAATAAAGCAAAATGAAGTGTGTGTCTGTTAGTCCTTAAGTTTGTCACAGTAGCAAAACTASTTAGATTGGATACTTCAAAGGAGGRTTTTTCTAATCCAAGTCTCAGTTTGGTAGGTGTTGAGGGTAGATCCATAGTTATTAAYGGACAAAGAAGGAGTAAGGTCTGAAAAGTTATAGTCAGTTGAATTTCATTACTTGGTGATATTTGATTGCTTCTTCATAGTCTCCAAAGAGATTATTTTGTGGTTCAGGCCAAACTTTGCAAAGYCAAAAGCTTCTCTATAAATTAATAACAATTATAATTATTTGCCATTTTAAAAAGTAGTAAAAGCAAATGCCAGGAGGATGAGGAGGCCTTAAAATGCAAAGAAGAGATTATAAATGAATCAAAAAATAAATGCAACAAAGGTAGAAATGGAGCTGGGTACCACAAAAACTTGACCTGCTCAGCCTAGCACCATGAAGCTCTGTTTTAGAGCATACATATATACTCAACAGAGATGCAGAAACTGAGATAGAGTTATGAAAGAGATATGGGAACTAAGGAGGGCAAACATCTCCAGCTGGTCAAGGAAGGGGACTGTCCCACTCTGGTCTGCACTGGTGCAGACTGCCCTCTAACATCGTGTACAGTTTAGGCCACCACAATAKAACAAAGATATTCAGATTTTAAAGAGCGTCTCATGGAGGACCATGAGGATGATGAAGGGCCTTGAGGGGAAGCCGTGTGAGGACTGAGGTCACTTGGTCTGCTCAGCCTGGARGAGACTGTGGGAGACCTCACTGCAGTTACAACTCCCTTATGAGGGGCAGAGGGGCAGGCACTGTTCTCTTCCCTGTGGTGATGGTGACAGTGACAGGACTCAAGGGAATGGCCTGAAGCTGAGTCAGGAGTGGTTTATGTTGGATATCAGGAAAAGGTTCTTCACCCAGAAGGTGGTTGGGCACTGGAACAGCTCCCCAGAGAAGTGGTCACAGCACAGCCTGACACAGTTCAAGATCAGTTTGGACAATGCTCTCAGRCACAGGGTGTGAGTCTTGGGGCTGTCCTGTGCAGGGTCAGGAGCTGGACTCTCTGATCCTTGTGGACCCCTTCCAACTTCACATACTCTGTGATTCCATGTGATTCTGTGTTTTTTCATTAAGAAAAAACCCAGAGATGGCCAGAAAGAGATTGAGGGCACCTCCAGGGAGARAAAACCATGATGTGAGCTTAGCAGCCTGGTAGTGTAGAGGGTGAGATGTCCGAGGCTGAATTCCTAGAGCAGAACTGGCTCTCACTTAACTGGGAGGTCAGAACACCAGCCTGGAGCTAAAGGTAATGAAGAGGGTTGACAAGGCCAGGTTTATAGAGAAGTCGAACAATTCTAAGATCTGCTTTATAGATTAATGGCAGTGAGGAGCCAAGGAAAAGAAGTTTTAGCTATCATGGTAGTAGGTTGTGGGAATCCATACTCTCAGTTTGATTACCAGAACAGCAGAAAGAATCCAGGTAATCTGGATCTAAAATATTTTGTAGAAAAAATATTTTGTGTGTTGTTATTTCTTCATATTCTGATCATGTCAATGGGTAATGTTTAGGATAAAATCTCCCTGACCTAGCTAGCATAGAAATACTGAACTGGTTGTGACAGGACTGTTTTGAATAGAAAACAGGAAATTAAGCTCTGATTCAGATCTGTTTCTTATCACTCTTGTCCTGCTTTGAAGTTCCTATGTCCAAAGTATTTTCCCTGCAAGCACAATATTGTTTTCATAGCAATAACTCCCCTCCCTTCCTCCCTTCATCAAATTAGCTGTTGATTCCTTTACTTACATATACTGTCTGAAGAAAACATCTGGAGCCAAGGCAGGAGTGAGCTGTCCACGTCAGGGTCTGGAGTGTCCATCTGTGTGGCAACATGAAGGCACCAGGGAGTGTAATGRAACCTGCCCACGCTGCCTGGTCCAGAGCGAAGGAGAGGTCAAATGCCACTGAGCTCCAGACGTCTGGCTGAGGGAGGGGATGAATGCTGGCTCTGTATCCGCAATGCATTAATGGCCCATACATTAAAGGCAGATGAGGGTAAAAAACAGATGCTGTCAGCAGAAAGGACTGGAGCAGGTTATAGTTCCCAAAGGCAGAGGAAGATAGCCAGAGGTTGTGCTGTCCACAAGACACCACAGCTGCTTTTCAGAGTGACTGTGCCTCTCTTTCATCTTCTGCATTTAGCTGTAGGAACAGAACACTGCAAAATTTAGCAGTGTTGGGTGTGGATCTGCATCCAAGCAAACGAGCAGCGGGGTGGTGAGTGTGCACTGCAATGTCTGTGCAGAATAACCAGAGACTGCTCTGTTATCCACWGGAGCACCCTGCATGATGTCAGGGCAAACAGGCAGAATAGGGTGGGAGACAGTCCATGGAAAAAGTGAGTGATCAGCAGCTATGTGCATAACCACAACAAGGAGGACACTGCTTAAACTGGAACAGAATATGCAGCGTGAAGAGCCAAGGAGGCAGAATAGCACTGCCTCACAGCTGGCCACAAGCCGACCTGTGAAAAGGGGACTAGGAAAAAGAAAAAGGTTACAGTGGCCTTGCAGAGTCTCCTTAGGAGGAACTGTCTCTTCCTTWTTAATGGAATCAAGAGCTTGGCCCTCCAGGCCACAGGCATAAGGCTGTCTGTTTAAAAGCCCTGTTTTTCATTATGCACTGCACAACCTGCTCCTGCACCTGGGTGGCCTTCCCTGCACAGCTATGTGGAGATGTATCAGCAGAGGCAGTTCTTATTTCTCATATTTAATTAATCAGCCCCCAAAGCGGAAGCTGCRTGAAATAATGGAGGGGAAGGGGTTTCACCAGTTTGGTGAGAAGGAAACACCTGCCTTTGCATCTTTAACCTGGCTTTCCATGACACGTCAACAGATCTAAAACTGGGGTAAAAGGCTTGGAGGGAAAGCAAAGGTCTGGGGCCTGGGGTAATGTTCTGGAGGTCTAGCCCTTTTTTTCACAGTGTGTGTCTGAGATGGATGTAACAGTACTGTTGTGGGATAAAGATCCTTCTCATAGAGGTCATGACTTTCTTATTTTAATTTACTTCTTGTACAAATAACAGTACCTTGTCTTATTCATCTTATAAAGCTTAGTTTTAGACACCTCCTCCCTTGTATGAGGAGACTGGTACCTCTGCATGGGATTGGCATGTTTGTGTATGCCCTTACAAACACATRCATGAAAAGTCTTGATAGCACTATTGCCATCTTGTCACAGATCAGGCTTTATAAGGTTACTTTCAACTGGTTTTTTACAGTGAAACAGAGGTATTTTTTAGGGCTTTGTATCTAGAATATGAAATTTAGGAGCTGAAGAATACATCTGCAGGGACCAAATACTGCTCTAATTTTTCTGCCTCTCACAGCAGGAATTTCTGTGAGAAATCACTCATTAAAGCTGATCCAGTGAGATATGATGCACTGCTGCAATTCTCTGATGAATTACATACAGCATCACTGTGCTACAAAATAAATGTTTCACATGGAATGTATTTTCTGGGAAATAATTATCTGCCAGACATGCACTATCCAGAATAAAGTTGGGGAGAATTTGCTGATGCCCACAACAAGATAGGAAAGATTATAAAAAACTGCCAGAAGTTTATAAATCACTGTAATAGTTATCTGTGCTGTTTGATGTTGTACACTCCTACAACATGAAGAAAAAASACAGCTTCATTGCCTTTAGCTTGTCCTAGAAGAAGATCTGAATAGTATGATTATGTGGTTAATAAAATGCCTAGATTGTGGTCCATGATCTTGTGTGCTTGTATATTTATATATAGGTAATTCTTGAATGTCCTGAGCCATCAGGTGAGACTTAGATCATGAGGCTCTGACACTGGGCAGCTGCCCTTGCAACGTTGAACTCAGCTCAAGGTCTGAATGTGTGGGTTTCTTGCCCCACAGCACAAACTAGACCCTGCCTGAGTGTGGCTTTAGTGCTCTTTTAGGGGCATAAGGACAGACCCAAAGAYTTCCTGCTGCAGCATGCAGGCTTCCCATGCAAGTGTAATGGTTGTGTTTGAAGCTGGCTTAATCTAATGCTGATGCTGGCAGGCTGTGTTTGACAAAATTACCCTTCCACACACATAGTGCTAATGGATGTTACATAAGGAAACACTGAATTCATAAAACCCATTGGTTCTGGCGGTGCAAAGTGTGTTCACCATTCAAAGCGTACTTTCTTAGCATTATGTCATTGGGTTAAGCTTCTCCATGATGGAAACTGAAAAGGGAGATTGCTCTCAGGCATGAGTTCTCTTTCCTATCAAAATTTGAAATTATTTAGCAAGTCAGGTATCTGTTGATCTGGTTGAAAACTGTGCCTTCAAGAAAGAAATATTGAACTTCAGTAAGATCAGAGAGTTGACGTGTCTCATGGCTGAAGGACCCCTACAAACATGCAAACACATAGCAAGCTTGAGCAGCTGGATATCGCAGGAGAAGCAGAACTGCTTCTTTTAACAGCAGCAGGGCCTAAGATCAGCTCAGGTGGCAATAAACCACACCCTCACTCAGGACCAACTCAGAGCTGCTCCTGTCGCTCAGCAGACACAGAGCACCTGGAAAGAAAAGCTACTGGCCTGTTTCATAAGGCATCTCTCATCTGGGTTGAAAAAGTCCTACAGAAGCCACAGACTATTTATGCCTCTGCATTTCCTAGGTGAATCAGATGTGATTCATTAATTGAACAATTTTGGTTTTTTTGTTTTTGGGTTTTTTTTTAGTTACAATAGTCCAAGTAGTCTTCATGGAAATTTTCACTAAAATGATATGGCAGTAGCTAATTATTGACAGAAAACAAAGGAGCAGGAATAAATGAACATTAGATCTATGCCCTCCCAGCAGCTGTCACAGCCTACAGTCCCATTTAAAATCACCTGAGCATATATTTTTGTAAAGCTGATGTCTTGTTCYATGACTCTGCCGGGTCCCAGAGAGCTATGAATACCTATGACATAAAATTTCTTCATTTACATTGTGGTGAACAGCATTGAACAAAAATAACTTCACCTCTGCTTTGGTTAGAGTATGAACCAGTTTCTCTTTGTTCACTGTACATAAGCTTATGAAAAACATTAAGTTTTATATTATTAGTGYTTTTTTGGTGCCTGGAACACCTTAGGAAAGAAGGGATTTAATGGCATTCTAAAAGCTGTACTTAGAATAGTTATCAGAAGTAAACTGCTTCATAATCAATGCKGCCAGGAAGGCATTCTTGATGCAAAGGAAGTATGTGGGCAGAGGAGTAAAATAAGCACATCAATGGAACTAACTGCTGCCTCCTTATATAGAAGTTGTTRGTAACAAAGAGCAGTAACATGAAATTTAGATCAATTATGAAAATGAAATTTATTATTCTAATGACTGATGTGTGTTTCTGTCTCTTGTCCTTGTTCYCCTCCCTTCCCTACCGTAAGGTACCCAAATAAGACTTAGACTGCGTGATGAAAATATTCCAGCTCCTGCCACTTGTGAAAAAAACAGAGGCCTCTAGACAGAAGCCATTGCACTGCTGAATGTTGTATCTCTTATGTTCTTAGTTTCAAATTTAATGGTGGAAGAGAGTTTATACCCTTGACTTTCTCATCAGTGCTTGAGACAAACAATATGCTAAGGAGTGGGGCTCGTAAAGGCCATCACTGGTAAATTCTCAGWACAGAATTATATGAGCAGGAATCAAATACCAAGTTTAGGCTGTTCCTTTCAGCCAAGTGACTTTTTTTCCTTTACTGGACCTCCAAGTAACCATCTACCTCTACTGACTCCTTTCCATAAAATAGCCCTCATATGAAGCATCTTTTTTTTTTTTTTTAATTTAAAAGATTGGTGAAATTTAGATGTATCCTTTATTCAAACAGCTGTTACCCCCTAGTGTTGCAGCACAGTGTTATAATACAGCTCATAATAACTGAAAGCAATTGCTGGCATCAGAAAGACTGGCAGTGTTTTAGCAGAACGGAACTGAACCATCAGTTCAATAGCTCTTGGGAAAGAGGCTTACGAGGGGAAAAGGAAAGGGAAAGGGAAAGGGAAAGGGAAAGGGAAAGGGAAAGGGAAAGGGAAAGAGGAGAGTGAGTCAAAAGAACAGGGTGGAACGGCAGAGTGACAAGCACCTCCTCTCAGGATCATTTTCCACTTTTCCCAAATGCTCCATATGTTTCTCAGCTCCAGAAAATCTTCCAATCAAGAGTCGAATTACGTATATGCCGTGGCCGTGGCCATTTTTAGAGCTATGTGTGGGGGTTGGGCTGGAAAACAGCCTGGCCTCAGACATGGTCAAAACAGGCAGACTCTAGCTGGACGGGATTGGACAGATGAAAACATCCACCAATAAAAGACAAAAACATGCTGCATAAACATGGGAAGCTGCCTGGCCATGTGATCTGGCTGAGGCATGTTTGATTGGTGTGTTCTCAAAACCCGGGAAAGATAAGAAAAGTATATATAAAGCATGCTAGTTGCTGGGGGTGAGGAGAGCTAGGAGAGGAACGAGGAGAGCTAAGAGGTGACAGCTGCAATCACTAAGAGAGACAGAGAGCAGAGCTGAATATCACTATATCTAAGAGAGTATGAAATTCCAAGATTAATAAAGAAGAAACCTGGACCTGCCCGCCTGCCTGCCTCGTGTCGTGTGTCTTTCCTGCGCGGGAGATCTGTGGGTGCTGCTGGGGCTCAGTGAGGCAAATTCAGTATCTGGTGACCCCCACTGAACCAATGGACAGCGTGCCAGATCAAATNAAAAAAAAAAGAGAGAGCCTGACAATATTCATAGATTAAATCCCAAGGGGGAAAAAAAAAATTAATTGCTTATATTTTTACTTCAGGGTTTTTAAACTCTTCTCTGCCAGATTAGTATATGACAGCTGCTAACAAAATTACCTGTTAAATGACCTCCAGACCTACAAACCTATGCAGGAAATTCAGCCAAAAAGTGTTTGTAGACCTTCACTAGTACTGACCTGCAAAGTAGCCGTGGTCAGCCCATTGCTCAAACCCCCAAGTCAGACCAGAGTTATGTCCATTCCTGATATTGTGCCAAGTCCATCAAGGCCTGGGCAGTAACACCTGGCTCTTGAGAGACATTCTGTTCTCATGACAAAGGTACTTTATTTGCAAAATGTAGCCAGCAAGCTTGGAAAGAATTGCCATTCTCATTGGACAGGTGGAGTAACAGATGTGGAGAGATTAAGTGGGTTGTTGAAGGTCTTCAATAAAGTTGGTGGCAGAGGTAAAGGCATTTCAAGAAGACCAAATCTCATAGCCTTGATTTAAGTGACACCCTTCGGAAATCATCTCATTAGTCACACCTGCTTTTTTTTTTTTTTGTATAATAGGGATACTTAATTTCAACTACAGGAAAGGAGAGCTGTAAGAAATTTTAAATTATGAGAACAAGGTTAAAATCATTAATAAAACAGAGGAGAATGTTTAGTGTTGAGAGGACCACTATGTTGAGTAAATTGAGCACTACTAGTTCTGGCTTCTCCAAGCAGCATTTGCTAAATTAAAAACTGGCAGAAGTGATCTTTTACTCCATTTCCAGATATGGGCTTAGTTTCCCCAGGGCTGTCTTCCATGCATTCATGTTTTAAATCACATAAACTATGACTTCCTGAAAATAAAAATAGCTTTGTTAAACTTAGACTTTTAATAAAATACGCCAGATTACATGAGGCAGGAAAAGAATTTCTTTGCATAATAAAAGCTTCTGGCTAGCAACAAGACATGTTAAGACTTAAAACACACACAACATCCTGAGCCTCCTCTCATGTTCACCAGTTGATGGAGCGAGTGCTACTTCTCTCCCCAATTAACTTTCTCCTCATGCTGAAATTTTTAACAAAGATAAAAACCTACCCTTTTAATCTGAATTCTTCTATCAGACAGAGAAGTGAAACAACACAGAGCAGTACCAGCATTTTGTATTTTCTTCCCCTTGTACAGCCGGACTTCAATCTGCATTCAAATTTGTGAACAATCTTACTGAAGGCAATCAAATTATTCCCATACTAGAATATAAAGAAGAAGAATATGYCTTTTTAACTTGTGAGGCAATGTGTTAGGTGAAATTGCAGCTTCTGCAGGCAGACTGCCAGGTCATGTAGGCAGTGTTTAATTGCTGGGCTACCTGCCCTCCCTCCAGAGCAGGCAYGTGGTGAGCACAAGCAGCACAGGCTGGAGCACTGTGACAGGCATTGCCAGACACGAGCAGCCTCGCACTTTCAGACACGTCAAATGAATGAGACAACTTGTCTSTATGAAGTTTGACATGGATGCGTGAAGGGCCAAGGCCTCAGCAATGTCTTAGAGTTATTACAATCATATTTTCAGGGGAAAACTAAAAAGGAAAGCTAAATCCTACAAATGTGTCCAAACATTTGAGACAACATTTGAGATCCAAACACAAGCAATGTACTATACCATCTTTCTGAGTTTGTTCGCTGGCCTGAATCACAGAGGACTGCTTGCATTGCATTTTGTCTGTTCCCCACAATGTGTGTGTCAAGCAAGTTAGGGAATTTGTTTTTTATTCTTGTTTTGAGGATATGGGGATATCCCTTGGCATCATCTGAGAATGGATGCTGTTTCAGTCTAGCCCAGCCTAGCACAAGCCGAGGACATTATTCCCTGCTGGAGAGGATGCTGAAGAAAGGGCCCATCATCCCTAGGTASTTTCATTCATCCCTGTCAGTAGCTCTCTTTCTTTCACTTCTGCATTGCTGCAGGAGGTTTATAAGTGTTGGCAATTGCCAACCCACTTCACCACTGACAGCAGAGTGAGGTGACAACTGGGAAAGATCTGTAGGAGAAGCAGCAGCTAAGAACAGAGCTTTCTATAGCACCTTGCTGCCAGCCTGAGGAGACATTATAGAGCTRTTCACATTTTCTGCAGTAGCTTTTTTATCTGAGATAATAGAGGCACACAATGAGAAAATGATGGAATTTCAAAAATTATGGAATTAGCAGCCTTGCAGTATTGGCATACTGTGACAATATAAAGRCAGCAATCACTAAAGCTGTTTTGGTTGTTTCTCTCCAGATAGCAGCATTGGCAATGACTCAAAAATACAAATATGAATTGCAGCAAAACCACTGATACAAAAGGGAATAAAGAAGAACAATGGGGATGTTTTTAATGAACCACTTGCTCTGTTCCAGGCAGTTTTAAAAGGTTAGTTTCATGATTAGTTTGTATTTATACACTGTTTGCAATTGGGCTCTTGCTAGTACATACCACTGACTCAGTTTGAAAAGCACTTCTCTGTTTTTCATGCCCTCACAGGAGTTTCRGGTTGTTGAAGCCTCATGAAAATGGTTCTTTCTCTTTGTCAACCATGCATGTATGTATGTGGATTTGAGCTAAATATTTATTAATTCTCTATGGAGAYTATAAATACAGCAATCAAACAGTCCTTGTACGGCCAGGATCCAACAGCCTAAATTTTTGGAGCAATATTAAGGTGAAACATTCTATGCATAGCTGTTCAATTTACATCCTTCGTTGTACATCAGTGAATTCAGGTGGCCTAAGTTAGTTTTTAGGGCACTCTACAATATTTTGAGATCTCTGTGTGATAATAGGAAAATACTGGAAACTTAAACAATATCTCTAAATGTGGTCTTCTTTTTTTTTTTTTTTTTTTTTTTTTTTAACCAACAAATGAGGATCCAGCAGTAGCTGTTTTACTCAAACATGAAAATAGAAAGAAGATAAATAACCTGTCTGGTGAGATTGCAAAGATGTCCTGAGTATAGGTTGGGAAGGCAACGGTCCTGAGTTCTGGAACAAATTTCAAACTTTGATGACAAATTTACATATGCAAGTCCATACTTGGTCATTGTAATAGCGTATACATTATGTCAGGACTGTTTACAAGAGCCAGAAAGCCTAACACACACTGGCCAAGTTGTCCGTGGGTTGCTAAAGTCTGTTATGTGATGTGTGCTTACTCTAAATCTGGAATAGTTCAGAAAGACAATTTCCACATGAGCAAGCAGTGTGGTGCAGCAGGAGCAGCGCCGTGGAGCAAAACACTCAATGCAGAGGACACAATGTTTACACTACACACTCCGGAAGTCTTGAAAGACAAATGCAGGTGTGAGTTAACAGGAAATTCCTGAATCCACAGTACTTGAAAGAAAAAGTTATTACTAGAAATTAGAAAATAATTGAGCTATTCAAAGCAGGACCTATGTATTGCTCTCTAAAACCTGAAAGGAGGTTGGCCTCTTCTCCCAGGCAACTAGAACAGAAGAGGACACAGTCTTAAGCTGCAGCAGGGGAGGTTTAGGTTGGATGTCAGGAAGGGTACCTTCACAGAAAGGGTGATTAGACACTGGAATGGGCTGCCCAGGGAGGTGGTAGAGTCATTGTCCCTGGAGGTGTTTAAGGAAAGATTGCATGTGGCATTTAGTGCCATGCTCTGGTTGACATGGTGGTGTTGAGTAGTGGGTTTGCCTTGCTGGTCTCAGAGGTCTCTTCCAGCCTAGCCAATTCTGTGTGATTCTTTAATTTCTAGACATGTGAGAACATTCTTGTTTTGAATTTTCAGAGGTCTCTTCCAGCCTAGCCAATTCTGTGTGATTCTTTAATTTCTAGACATGTGAGAACATTCTTGTTTTGAATTTATTCAAAAGTTTTGAATTTAGATATGACATAATGAGGGTTTTGAATGTTGGTTCAAGATAAGCAGTGAACAACAGCAAAACAGACAACAATCATATAAAATATCCTGAGTTTCCATTCCATTTTCAGTGTGTTTCTGCTCCCTGTTCTCAAAGCAGGTGTCCGCTTTGGGAAATAAATGAAGACATAGTCATTTCCAACTTCTGTAGATTCAGTCTGTTGTGCTAGTAAAAATTGTACAGGCAGGGGTCATACATGGGTGAACTCCAAATGGACAGAAAAAAAGAGAAACTGGTTCAAACACATACATATCAGGAGATAAAAAATTTGAAATTACATTGGACATTTCTGGGCTTTTCTAACATCAGCATGGGACAAATAGACTTAAGTGCACTTTGTGGCACATCCCACGCTCTGTAGCACCAACATGCTCAACACAGAACCTGCTGGTGCTTAGCTCGGAGTAACCACCAAGGTACAGCCAGGAATGAGGGCTCACACATCTCTGCCTGTCTCCCAGCTCTATCCTGGCATCTGCCTCTCAGCTCTGTCCTGGTGTAAGTGTGCACTCCTAGGCTGAGACACTGGAAAGATTGTCACAACCAAATTAATAATGTATGCTGAAATGCATGTAATTGATAGTGACAGGTAAACATGAAGTTCTCAGCACAGACGAGGCATTTTCTGAAACTGAATCTGTCCTGTTCCTGGGTCATAAATTTGCATGTGGGCAAGAACTGTTTGATAAGGAGGGAGCTTTGGGAAGGGAAGGAGGAATTTTGTAGCTTCAAGAGAAGACTTCGGGGTTGTGTGTGTGTATATTTGGATTCTTTTTAAGCCTCATTTGAGAGAAGYGATGGTAGCAAGTTGTAAAGGAGGACCAGAGCATATTTACTTATTCAGTTCTCTCACCAGACTGTCTGGGCATAATAAATGGAACACAAACCCATCTGCATGAATTCATACTTTGGAAGTCCCCCATAGATAGACAACTATTCTACCATTAAATATCCTTTAAAACTAACCAAGCTTAACCCAACTCTCACTGAAGTCAGTAGGAATTGTTATACGGATTTCAGAATTTTTTGGGAYAGAAATAGGCCTTTGGGATATATCCTTCCATTACTATTAATTTCCTTCACTTTTGTCAGATTATGTCACCTAAGTACATCTACATTCTTGGGCGAGTAGCATGGGAGATAAATAAAGAATTACACTTCCCAGGAAATCTCACATTATTTTCTAAATCTAGAATGGGCTGGAGGAAGAAATTTTGAAAAGCCCTCCAAATTAGTCAGTACATTCTTATTGTTTAAACTTCCATTAACATATGCCTGGATATTTAACKCAGTTTGCCCCTACACAAATATCTTACAAAGTATCTTGCAATACCAATCTGTAAACTTTTGCTAGAGATTACTTTTTTGGTAAAAAAATTCCAATCTTTTCTCAGTGGTGTGAACCTGCTGGTGTAACATTACAGGGGAAGCTCTGGCAACTATGTGGAACAGGTTTGAGCAGCACTGGTTGCCAGCAGCATGTCTTTGCTGTTGTTACCACTTGTTTTCCACATTACTGAAGTTGATCTAGCACTGGCAGCATGAAGGTTAAAAAATAACTTTAAACAAAAGCTTAGCRTTTTGAGAGGATTTAAATAGTTTTTAAACATGATCCCACATTGCATGGGTAAATTGGGTTAAATATTTTCCACCAAGATTGTGGTTTAAACACAAATCTGGCCATCCGTACTTTAAGTGCCATGGGGAAAGGTCTTAAAATTGAATTAAAATAAATATCCAGAAGCTGACAAAACTGCAAACACTGAGGGAAGTTATGAAGCAGAACATCATTCWTAGTTCAACTCCCACAGCTTCCTAGTTTTTGGTGACTACATCCCCTCTTCTACCCAATATAGTCCACAAGAGCCTGTGTGAAACTCTTGGATGTTTTGAATCCCTTGYTCCTGGACAGGGCAATGCAGTGTGTTAACAGGGCGGATGCCTCAGCTGGCTCTGGTTTTGTCACACAGGTAGGCGGCAATACCCTTGGTGAARCAAGTGGTGGTTAAATTGTTTCCAAGTGTGTATTCCGACCAAGAAAGCTGGAGATACAGATAGCAAAAGGGAGGCAATCAGGTGGTGGAGACAAAGCACCAGAGTACGTACTGATTTTCCAAAATTACACATCCTTATATCCTCCAGGGCACAGTCCTATTTAGATATCATTGCCATGTACAGCTCAGCTTTGGGTTGCTTGGGGAAAAGACCTTTTACAGTTTCAGTGAGGTATTCAGCAAAGAAATCCTTGGAATGTTTTCCTAAATCTATAAAAAAGTGGGATATTTTGTATAGTTGTTCCCTGTTGCTGTCCTCCACATTTTCATAATAACTCTCTTTATTAAACTTTATTTTTGTTCCTTTACGTTTTGGTTTCTTATGCACWCTGGAATCATGACTCTTTGTCATGGATTTTTAAACTGGAAAACAATTCTTCAACAGTTTACTCACATTATTTTTGGGATGTTAAAAAAGTATCATTAGCACTATTTATTAGAGGGTAGCCCATTAAACTGCTGAACCTGGTCTGGTAGAATACTTGGCTGGTACATACACTGGTGTGCTTTGTTTACAGAATTAACTGTACTGGAATRAATAGCTGAAATCTACTCAGACGCAATAAAAATTCTATTGCTTTTTAATAAGAGATGTTCCTGAAGTTGCTGGGGTTTCAATATCTGGAGCACCACTCACATATAATTTGGAACCTGAATCACATTTATTATTCATTTAAAACATAGATTGTTTTAAAGTTTGTTCACTCAGTATTACCATGCAGTGTCTGTTTTTTCTTTGCAATTACTCAGAGTCCACCAAACTCTACTCAAATTGCTAATTAGCAGGACCTGAATGCTTCTATTAAAAGGGGAAAATCAGGTGTGCATGCCTTCATTTTTTTCCCACAGAAACTTAATTGTATGAGGTACTGTAGTTGTTTCATTACTCTCACCTCAAATATTTTCTTTAAACAGTTCCAGAACAAGATGGAGGTAAGACTTGTGTGAGACAAGTTGTGAATTCTGAATGTTCCAGGATTTCTCTGAGTGATTGGAAGGAAAGATACTTCTCAGTACTGCAATCACCTCCTGCTGTGCTACTGTTGATGTCCCACAAAAAAAA
>NW_026623247.1:3357149-3606234 GCF_030028575.1 Malurus melanocephalus | reverse complement strand
TTAAAGTGTTGCTTACCATAATAAAATACATGTAGAGTCTTGTTTCACTGAATGGAACCTGATACAAATGCCACTGCAGCAGGAAGGAAGCTTTGGTCATCTCACCCTCATTACACCRGTACCAATCTACGGCACTGCACCTGCTGCCGGCTTCCCTGCAGGAAAAATCCTGAAGGCACAGCAGCAAACTGCTTCCACTGAGTGCTCATACTTCTGAAACCCACTTCTGACACTCTCAGGAAGGCATAATTGATCAGCTTTTAGTTCGCACCTTACCAATTAATTAAAACAGCTGAACAATTTTTTAGCACGAGCTCCAAGGCATTAAATCCCATTGGTTTAGAAATATGTTAGTATTTCTGTCTCTCAGAAATATGTTAGTATAGTATAGTATGGTATAAACCATATTCTATGGTTTAGAAATAYGTTAGTATTTCTTTAGACTTCTGTCTCTCAGTACAGTAGGATTGTATTCAGTTCAGGATAAATGTAATTATGTTCTGATATGTTAGACAGAAATGTTGCTGCTGAGAGCTCAGCAGTTACATCTGAGGAAAGCTTCCCATGTTTTGCATGGTTTCCCAAGAAAAAGAAATAAATTAACTACCAACTGGTAAAGGGAAAGAAAATGGTTGATTAAATGCTGTCTTCTTAACTTGGTGCCATAGGAGAGAAAAGGCAGTCCCTCAACACACAGAGGAAATAGAATTTAACAGAATATTTGGATTACAGTGTGTTTAGATGGCAGATTTTATAGCCACTATATATTGCTAAAGGCATAAAGCTGGAATAAATGGATTCTGGCTGCCTATGGCAGGTATGATTTTCATCAYGTCTATTGGGTAATTGGGCAAACCCATTTTCTAGGCCAATCTCCCAAATACATAAAAGTGAAAATATGAGATTTCTCTACAGCTGTTTTCCTCTTATTCTGTTTGCTCTCTTCCTCACTTTTCTTCTAGTTTTCTTTTCTCTTTTCTTTTTCTTCCCTTCCCTTCCCTTCCCTTCCCTTCCCTTCCCTTCCCTTCCCTTCCCTTCCCTTCCCTTCCCTTCCCTTCCCTTCCCTTCCCTTCCCTTCCCTTCCCTTCCCTTCCCTTCCCTTCCCTTCCCTTCCCTTCCCTTCCCTTCCCTTCCCTTCCCTTTTTCTTTTTTTATTTCCTTTCCTTTTATTTTTGTGTCTGCATATGCAAGGCTTTTCTTACCCTAGTTCGAATTGTACATGCTGTGCCTATCTGTGTGTTTATCACAAAAAGGTAAAATCCCAGATTTGTAGACTCTACAAGACTGAGAAAAAGAGACAGCCCAAGGGATAACAGAAATACTGCTCAGGAGATGGAAAACAACAGAATCTTGTTTCCCTTTATCAGACTGTGGAGAAATGACACAGTAGGGACTTCCTGAATGTCTCCACTGCAAGAAATACTTCAGCCATTTTACTTTTTACCACACACCAGGGAATCAATCGCARGATAGAAAGACTAACAAACTAGAACATGTGTTACAGAACTCATGGAACTTCATATTGTTCTCTTATTGATAGTCCATCTTAGTCACATTTCAACCTATATGCATACATTTGTCTTCTTCTTTTGTAGTTTTTGCACAGACTGAGAGACCTCTTCCCTTTGCACATGAGAGACTAGGATCCAGAACGGATGGAACATCCATTTCAACTTCAGGAAGACATTCTCCTACACCATTGTCAATGTTGTTGCTACATCAGTGGGCCTGTTCAGATCAGGAATAAAAAGGCAGGTGTTTGGGCACAGGCCTGTGCAGACACCCATGCCCTGTTGTGGCAAATTCTGTCTGGCAGTGAAGCTGGACGTGCAAAACTGCACCTTCCCCAAGAATGAATCAGGGAGGCTGATGGCAAGGTGATAAAAAAATCTCTGTAACCTCACACACATCTTCTGGGGAGTGAATAGCAACTGAATTTAATTTTTGAGGTGACTTCTTACATTCTGCCTCTGACTTGACCTGAGAGTTTTCTGAAAGACTCCCAACTCTGCTAGCAGTTTGTGGGACTTTTATTCCAGGAAAAATTTAYTACAGTTTTCCAAGCATATTAACTAGTTCTGTTGTGAGCCCCACCTCTTTTGACCAATACTACAGACACAAAATAAACAGCAGTGCTCATCACTGTCTGACATCCCAGCTGCAAGTTCAAAGCATATGCTTCAGGCTTACAGCCACTGTTCAGATGCTGAGGGCGGTTGTTTTTTTTCTCATGAATATGAATATCCTGTTCAAAACAAATGATGTCAGTCTGTGGTGGCCTAGGACTAGGAAAACAATTCCAAATTAATCTAGCAGATTGTCAAGAGATCGAAAATACCAACAGTGTATGAGCTGATGCAATTTACTGCCACTTACATAAACCAGGTAAGCATCTTAATGGAGTGATTGGTGGCCCAGCAAATACTGCTGCAAGAAGGTTTTCAGAGTCAGCCTACCATTTTTAGGTTATCTATCCACTAGCTGAGTGAGATTCTGTCCACTTGCTTAAAATTAAATTATTAAATTTAACTAGCTACAAAAGTGCRGGACAAGAAAAACCAAATCAAAGGAAAAGATACACTGTATTTTATAAGGYAGAACTTAACATGAAAGCCCCTGGTATAAAGAAAAGGTACCTAAACACACACAGCCTGCTGTTAGGACCTGAATTTTTTTACAAGGTGAGAAAACTGGCCTCACTGAAGATAGTGGTAGGTCTTCTACTGCTTCCCTGTATTTAAGAATAAGGTATCATTTAATGGATATGACAGAAATCACCTCACAAGCACAAAATACTTCTAACACTGGATACATCATCCTATTATATCTTTTAAAAGTCAGAGGTAAATTATTCTTAATGCATTGGGAATGCTGGTTTTCTTTTCATGTTCCTTCCATTTTGGTGAGGGGCAAAATGGGTTTGACCAGTTTAAAGTGAGAAAAAGCAATGGAGATTTATATTGTTATTAGATGAAGGCTTCCCAATTTGTCATTAATCCTCAGTTACACTGATTTGGTTCTGTTGCAAGGACAGGCAGCTTAAAAGCAGTCAGAATGTGAACACACCTGGTTTGCAGCTCAGAACAGGGCTGATGCACTTGCATTGGAAAAAAAAAAGCAATGAGTATAAATCTGTAGTGGAAACACAATTAAAAAAGAAAAAAATGTAATAAGAAAATCAACTCGAAGAACTAAATCCATGTCAGCTTTCAAAGTGCTGGCTGAATGCTAGAAAGTTGGAGAACTTTTTCCCAGACAAATAAAAGCTTCCTAGGAAAATACTTGAACCTAGTTAGCAGCACTAATGAGATACGTCTGTAAAATTCTCTGTGCCATTAGCAAGGCACTAGGAATATTAACAGCAACAGTCAGATGTCACAAAGGAGACAGAGTGTTTCCTCCCATTCACAGACCATTCTACCTCTTTCCACAGTAGTGTGTTGCAAAGCCTGTAAAATGCAAAGCCTGCTTTTTATTGTGCCTAATGGAATGCCCCCAGTCTCTGGTAAAACCAGTAAAACTATAATTTCATAAACAGGAAACCATAGTTAATCCCTAGAGCTTCTGAAATAATAATGATTTTCAAAAGTGTGGAATTATTTATAATTTGTATCACAATAGCAAGTAGAGAAGCCAAACAAATTAGGAGTTGCTTAATACTGGGCAGTGTGCAAACACAGCACAAACATCAGAGAAGTATGTAACTTAAACAGACCAGATAGCCAGAGGGTGAGCAAGGAAACAAAGGTGCATGTTAAATAATTACAAATTTCCAAAGGCAGAATAAAAACCAAAGGAAGTTACAGAAAATATCTTAGAAACCTAATTTTCATCAGGGTTCTTGCAACTGTAAAAAATGCTATTGTTTGTGGAGTTTCATTTCTGTCAGGAAAAAAGGACAGTGAATGAAGGTATGTAGATATTTCATTGCAGGCTCACAATGAAGCCACTATATCACTGCAAATACTTAGTAAAGTTCCTTTCTTTTAGAAACAGTACTATCATTTGAGAAAATCTCATTGGATTTTCACTTGGTGAGTTTCTTTTGTTTAAGGATCTTTGTTTTATTATGCAGAAAAGCTCTGAGCCACTTTGCCAAGTTCAGGTCTTTACATGTTGAGTGAGAAGTTACTGAGTCAAGAGGATACATATTTTTTCCATTCTCCCCACAATTTTTTGTTGACTGGTAAATCAGCCTGACACTACTTAGTGAAAGAGCACCTCAGCTTGTGTTTCAGATCTCTGTATCTGTTTCAGAAAAAGACATATACTTAAAATCTTAAGGGAACAGGCATGGTGCATCAACTTCCACATGAGCAGTTATTGAGACACATACAGGGACCTGTACCCAAAACACAAACAGATTCAGAGTTTGTTGGGACTTCCAGGTGAAACTTCTGCCTCTTCTGGAAAAAAAAAACCAAAAGTTTTTTTCCTTATCCGGGCTTGTTCACAAAGAAGAACCAATTAGAGGAAACAGTGGAAGGTAAATATCCCCAGCAGCTTCCTCTTTCAGCCTAGAGAAGACAAGCAAGAAGTTAGCCTTTCTTCTCCACCCCCACCAGCCCCATTCATTGGGCAGAGCTCCCCTTAAAACAAGCTATAATTGGACTCTCCTTCTGCACTGGCCACAAACAGACCCTTGCAACTGTCCCAGTAATCAGAGCATAAGACACTGCCTCTTGTTAGCTGAGCCACATTAACTGACCGTATTCCTGGTTCCTCGCTTTTGGAAACTGCAAAACAACAYGATTGCCCAGCTGCCACCATGAACCACAGAATCACCAATCATTTAGTGATTATGAAGCCTAATCTTTGAAGATTATGGAGCCTAATCTTTGATTTTTCACCACCTTGTCAATTAAACTACGGCACTGAGTGCGACACCCAGTTGTCTTCTGAACACCTCCAGGGATGGTGACTCTATTCAAAGAGCAGTACATTCCAATGTTTAAYAACTCTTTCCATGAAAACATTCCTTATGAAGATATGAAGGCAGAGTGCTGCCACAGGTAATGAATGCAGGTACAGTCAGCTAAAGCAACTCAGTGAGTAGCTGTCTTAAACACTTTTCATTGCTGGGGCACACCTTCACTGACTTGTACATGGCTACCCTAGAAACAAAGGAATCCAGTGGTATTCATGAGTGTTATACCCACACATTATTATTTAGTCACAGATTGCATGTGCATTTTATTGCTCTTTCAAAAAAACCAGAACACATTGTTAAATTTGGAATTATAAGCTAATTTTTCCCTTTTAAAATCAGTCTTTCATTTTTTCAGATACCATCAATCCCAGTAATGATATATTTTTCTATCTGCTGTGTTTGCTATGTAAGCTAGCAAACATTCTGGACTACAGAGTGAGAAAAATGTCATTTACTATGAAAGGTTCGCATAAGTATTGAGTTATTTCTGCCTGACCATTTTTTCATGTTTTGGCATGAGGCCCAGAGGACAGCAGGAGAGGAAGAGGTTTTGAAAGATTAAATTCTTGCCTACCTTTGGATGTGGTAGAAGTAATTTGTAAAAGTAGTCAGTAATACAGACAAGAGTGTCACTGAAGAAAGAAACCAGGACAATTCTCAGTATTTAGCCAGAAGGACACAAGAGAGATACTTGGAAAATGGTAAAGGCACCATGACTGCACTTTTGAGAAACTAACCATAATAAAGYAGGATAAAAACTGTTGGTCAGAGCACATTTGTCCAACACAGTCCAATCTATTGAAGGCTTAATTGAGTTCATTGGCAAGCATGGCTGGCTCTATACACAACATGATTAGTACTTTGTTAGTAAGGATGGCAGCTGAATACGTACCATTGCTGCCAGAAGAAACCTGGCACATGACTGTCCTCTCACAAGTATTTGGCACATGCTTTCATGATGCAGATGAATCTTCTGGCTCTGCTGCTAGACCAGGTTTGAAGAGGTTGGGCTCTTCCAGGGTTATGCTACTGGCTACACAATGTCACCGTGAACACTCTAGAGACACATGACAGTGGAGARGCCTCAGATTCTGAGATTGTACCAGAAGCATCTAACACAGATGGCTGTGGGTGCACKTGACACATATTTGTTCCTTGAGAAGAACTGCTGTGGGGTGGAGTTGAAACTGTGTGTTACCTCAGTGCTTGGTGAAAAAGCCACAGCTCTTTAGAACATAATGGTACTGCTAATATGGACAGCCCTTCAGGATATCATTACGGTATTAGCAGCTTTGGCCAAAGATTTTTATAATCTTTATTTCTGCAATTCACCTGCTCCTGCATGAAATTTAACCAATAAAAACTGGAAGTCATCACATCACATCGCTTAAATGTAAAATATAGAAACAACATGTTACATGGTGTTCCTCTTATTGCTTCATRTGCTTAAGAAACCAGGATGATATTTCTGCTGATGTTTTATGTGTAAATACGCTTACTCACAACATTTCCATATAAGTACACATTATTTTCTGCACAAGTTCAACAAAACTTCTTTTAGCATGTCTTTCTCAATATTGTTTTGCTCCTTCTCAGAACAGTTTTTTTTCAGGAGTGGAGTCCTGAGAAACAGAGCTTGAAAATAAAAGAAGGAACTTGTGGTTTTAGACTAACTGGATCTGCACCCAAACTTTGGATTAAGTTTCTGGTTTTACMACATACTACATATATATTACCTGAGGCAAGGTTTACTGCCTCTTTATGCTTCAATTTCTCATCTTGAAAGCAGGTATAATAATAGTTTCTCTACTTCACATGATTCTTGTGAAATAGAACCCATGAACAATAATGAAAATCTTCAGTAAAATGGAAATAACAACTGCAGCTGTTTTTTGCAGGTATGAAATAAGGCAAAGTGCTGGGTCCCATACTTGGGCCTCAGCAAACCCACACAGTGCCACAGGCTGGGTGAGAGAGATGCAAAAAGGGACCTGGGGTGCTTGTTGAGAGCTGGCTCAATGTGAGCTTTGTGTGTCCCCATATCCAAGGAGAACTCTGTTCTGGCCTGAACCCAGAACAGTGTGGCCAGCAGGACCAGGGAAGTGATCAGCCTCCTGTAGTTGCAGTGCTGAGGCTGCACCTCGAGTCTGATTCTGGGCCCTTCACTTAGAAAAGGACATTGATGTGCTGAAGCAAAGGGCAGACAAAGGTTTGCCTTTGAGGTGATGCAGAGAAGGGCAACAAGGCTAAAGAAGGACTAGAAAACATGAGGAGCTGTTGAGGTAGCTGGGTTTTGTATGCAGCAGAAACTCCATCAGCAGGTCACTGAGCTGACACTGGTTTTCAGCGACTGGCTCTTCAAGGGAAGAAGTCGCTCTTCAGTGACACTCTTCAAGTGTCAGGGCATGTCTGATGCGCATGATTCTTACACTGTTCTTTTGAAGGCAAATAGATGTAAGTACATCAGTGGACACAAACTGACATATCCAAAACTGCAAAGACAGAGTCTGGAAAAATAACAACCCCAGATTGCTGAGAGTAAAAAACTGCATGTTGCCACATTTTTCATTTTAACTCATGCCACTGAGCCATGAATGATCTGCAGAACCAGGGCAAGTTGAGCACAGGTGAGATGGCAACCTAAGACTCTATGTGAAGAACCACAACCTCACAGCACTATGGTTCCACTGGGTATAGCTGCCAGCCATACTTGAGCACCCAACAAGGAATACCTGATTTTGCACGTTTGTGTTTCATATTTGAGTCATGCTTGACGCCTTCAGCACTTTCCCCTTATTTTCTGTTTTTAAAAGACAATGTACAATCTGGTGGAATGGAGCAAAGACAGCTCTCTTCGAGTGTCGCAGGGGCACCATTCCTATTCAGAATCAGTAAAGCTACAGGTGTAAAGCACCCATGATGAGTCATCATCTCTCAGTCAGCGATTGAAGTGACTGCCAGGGAAACGGGGCATGTAAGACGTGGAAATTTTACCGACACGCAGAATGGGCTGGCTGCTGTCAACAGCTGTGTGTCAGAAGACAAGCCCCCTACTCATTTCCTTGTCSGACCACAAGCACACCAGCTTTCGTGACCTGCTTTCCGTTACTCCTTAAGGCCGTGGCGGTGCGGGCACATTTTGGCCAGGGAACGGTCAGCGCTGGAATCCCTCGGCGGTGGGCAGCGAGCCGCGGCGGTTGCAGCGGAGCCGAGCGGGGCGGGCAGGGAGCGCTGCGGCGCYGGCGGAGCTGCGAACGCGCGGCGGAGGAGGAGCGGGCGGCACAGCGATAGCGCTGACGGGCAGCGGCAGCCGCTCTTTGTCCCCTCCCCTCCCCGGCGCGCCCAGCCCAGCCGGCAGCGCGGAGCGGAGCGGGCCGGCCTGGGGACTCCCTCCCCGCGCCGCCGAGGTCGCCATCTTCGCCCCCGAGCTCGCCTCCGACGCTGCCGGCCGGGCTCCCGGGGAGCTACCGGGAGCCTGCACCGCGCCCCCCCGCTGCATGTGACCGGCGGGCGGTAGCGGCCTCCTCCGCGGATCTCGGCTGCGTCCTCCTCCGCCCCCGGCGCGGCGGGGAGGGGGCGCGGGGCGCCCGGCAGCGGGAGACGGAGGTGCCGGGGAGCGGCGGGCACACAAAGGAGCGGGCACCGCCGTGGGCAGCGGTGAGTGCGGGGCGGGGGTGCGGGGGTCCCCGCTCTAGCAGCCCTCCTCTCTACCTGCCGGCGGGCTGGGCTGGGCTGCGCTGCGGCCGCTCCCTTTGGGGTGGGCCCGCGGGGAGCGATGGCGGGGGGCTGTGTTGCGCCGCCGCCTGGGACCGCCGGTGTTTGTCGAAGCGCCGGCTCCACGGCCGGGCAGCGGCGAGCGAGGGCCGAGCGAGGTGCCCGGGGGCGGCGGGGCCGGTGCTGGGCGGGGCGATGCGGGGGAGGCTCCGGCCGCGCCGCCTCGGCAGCGGGCAGTGTTGCGGGCGCGGCGGGTGATGCTCAGCCCTAATCCCGCTTGACGCTCGGACAAAGAGGAGCGAGCAACAAATTTTGTGGTGGGCGATTGAAAAAAAAAACCAGAAAGAAAAAAATGAAAACGGGTTAGGTTTTCGTGGGTTTTGGGGTTTTTTTGATTGTTGAGAGGCTTTGGGGGGGGGCGGTTTTTGGGCTCTTTTTTTTTTTTCTGTGGTTCCCCCGCCCCTCGGCCCGGCGTGCGGCGGGAGGGCAGGTGCCGCGGCGGGCAGGTGGGCGGGAGCGGCGGGGCAGCGGGGCCCGGGCTCGGGCACAGGGCGTGGTGCCGTGGYGGGGATGCCGCGACGCCTCCGTCCCTCCCACCGTGTCCCCAGCGCCGTGGGGAGCGCGGCGGGGCCGCGGGAGCGGGGCGAGGCCGCCCGGGAGGGGAAGGGGGGCGCTGGGCTGCCACAGCGATGACTGCCGTGCGCATCCAGGGAGGTAAATCAGCGTTTCACAGCGCTGGTTTGAAATGTGGCGCTGTTCTTCTGGGATAAGAGTGTGGTTTTCAGGTAATTGCTCCGTGTGTGTGACCCTGTGCGCTGATTGGAATTGTAACTCTTCCACAGGCCAGGAGAACGTGAGACCCTGTGACATTTAACTCTGAAGCTGGATATGCATTAAACTGTAAGTTTTCCGGTTTTGTTTCTGAACTTGATGAATGGAGTGATTATTTCATGTCTGCGAGACAAAAACTTGAGAAGTAATTTAAGTGAGAACCTAAGCAGACTTTTCTGATGCACATTGCTCACGTATATCCCCCCCTGGACTGCAATAACTGATTAAAAAAAATAGAAAAATAAAGAAAATTGGAGAGAAGGGGATGCCTTAAGCTCTTGCTTTAGATATGGGTTTGGTGCTAGGCTTTACTTAATCATCCCGGACTGATAGTCACCTTTTAGGCTTAAATCAACGTATAGGAAATACCTGTAAGTGTAATACTACTGTGTTTTCTCTATATTTGACTGAACTGTGATTAGATGCTACTTTTTCCTTACTCATAAGGCAGTTTTTTTAGTCAATTATTTTGCTTAGGTGATCTGATTTATAKTAGCTCATTGAAAGTACAGATATGTTTCTGAGAGTTGTTTTTTGCAATGTTAAAATATAGATCCAGCTTTTAAAGATGTAATTAAATATCTAATTTGTATAGTAATAATGGTTTTTTGAAGGGTGAAAGGGACTTTAGTAAATGAAATTGCGGGAAGTGATCAAGGAAATGGCTASAACCACTAATGAAATACAAAGCAGATCAAAGAAGCAGTGAGACAATTCACTGTACAAATTTGGTATATACATACACTTCATTGTATGTCAATAGTTGCATCACCGCTCTTTTAAATTTGGATTCTCTCATTAGCTTAAGTGAGAAGCCAGAACCTGGATATAGCCGTCTGGGTATCCAGAGTAGTTTTGCTAATGGGTGTCAGATATTCAATGTTTAAGACATTTCTGGTGAAGTTTCTGTATATTTAGGGCAAAATTCTATGCCTTAGAAATTACATCACACAGTCCATAAAGTATTATGTGGCATTTGTGCACCAGAGGAATGAAGAATGCAGAAACTGTTGTTATGTGTAGCTCATCCAGAAAAGTTACAGATTAATTATCTTTTATTCAAATAGATTTATAGTTCTTTCCTGTCAAAAAATAACTGTCAATTTACTTATACTGTCATAGAACCAGACAAAAGAAATTTTTTTTGAAGCCTTCTAGTAATTCTAACCTTTTGAGGGCTTTGGAAGTTCTGTGGTGGCTTGGTGTGCAGTGTCGCGGTCTGTGGGAAGTCATGAGCCCAAAAGACAAATAGAAATGTTTCAAATATCCCATCATGTAAAAAAAAAGGTATCATAGTGAGTTGATTTAAAAACAGGAAAAGGAGATGAGAAGTTGAGTGTGTGTTCCAGCTTTCTTTCTGAATATATTACTGTGCCTTTCTTTACCTCTATACCAGAGCTTTCATTGCAGTGATAAAGAATTGACCTTTAAGTGGTTTCAGAATATCAGATCATGTGCAATGGAGGCATTACAGTAAACAAAAAGGATTAAATGTCTCATTTCATCTCTTTTCCCAACAAGAAGTGTAATTGACACTGTCCTGCTTTTCCAGGAGTAATGGTTTGTGGYGGTGAAATAGCACTAATCAACATTTGTCACTGTAATTGATTGTCCATGTGACACCAGTTAACTTGAGCAAGCTTACAAAAACCCTTTAGATACTTGTGCCAGACCTTTTGACCCTGATGTGGGGTGTGAAGGGGCTTCTTTTTTTTTGCTGGTTGAGTTTCTCCTTATTAGAATTACGGTGCACTATTAGAAAAATCGTTTTTCCTTTACACCACTGACAAGGAAAACTTATTTCWTACTGTGATATATGATTGAACTGTCAGTTTCTTGAAGTTCAAGAGTTTTTTTTTTTTTCAAACTCTTAGAAATAGCACTGAGATATTTGCTTTGCTTAATGTGATTTATAAACCTACTTTTAGGCATGAAGCATAATGTGAAATTAAATKACTTAATAATGGAAGAAAACAATCCCAGTGTTGAAGATACCCCTGGAGATACTCCTCCTGTTGAATTTTTTTGTTGTTGGTGATGTTGTTACTTCCATTTTCAGAGAACTTAGCTTGGTGTGGAGTGATAAATTAAATGCAAACTTAGCATACCATATCGCTAGGGAAAATCTTGTGCCAATCTGTTTTGCATACACTTTTATGGTTCATGTTAGCTCTGAACAGAAACCCACTGGGTTTTGGTTCAGTGTCACTTGAGTGCTTGGATAGAATTCAAATGTGACTGATTTTCAGTTACTTTTGAGAGATTCTTTGACTATTCAAACTAGTTGCAGCAATTCAGTTGCAGCTCTTGATTGYACATGACAGCCTGAATCCAGGTGGTGAATAGGAGTTCATAATATAATTCATTGCTGCAGCACATGTTTTTACTGGATATTATTATAGCAAGTATTATAGACTGTTGCCTTACGTAAATGTATGTAAACACTTATCTTTGGTCACCGCCTTACCCCTGGGTGTGTGTTTCTCATGCTGCACCTCTGTGTGTGTAGATAGAGAAAGTGCATGAAGGGTAGTGTGGCCCTTGTTGTATCTTGTTCTATATTCATTAAATTGTGTTTTTTAGTGACTACTATATCTGTTTAATATTAGTCATCCTTTTGTCTCCTAATTTTAATATTGGCCTGTATAGAGAATAAAGAGTTTTAAGAGAACTTAGGGTGTTGTGAAAGTGTTTGTCGCTGTTTTCATACTTCAGTTGTGAGGGAATTGCTTTCTTATATATRCTGAAGGACTGTAGAGAATTGACTGCTGAAACATGAATTCCAATCTTACAATGCAATTTTATCAATGCTTAAAGTATACTTAGTAGGGTTAACATGATGGAATTATTTTAATGTTATAGCTGCTGTGATACTTCTGTGTTAAAAAATACTGAAGCAAATGTTGACTGCACAAATAAATTATTTTATGTTTTTTAATAGACTAGATGTAGATGCGCTAGAAAAGCAGGGAAGGACGTGTCATTCCATCCTGTAACCAAGCCTAGGAGGAGAATAAAGGAGAGAGGGGGAGGAGGAATGCTGCTCTGAAGGATGCTGGTCCTGAGATGGGTGGATTGGATTCCYTTTCCTTTAAAAAGCATCAGTAGATCTGAAGAGAGGCTTTTGAGTATTCACAGTCACTTAAATGTTTCATGTTATTTTGATGAAGCAAGTTCTGTCTTGCATGATGAGTGTCTCATTTTATTGTATGACTAGCAGTGATAAGAAATAATGACAAATTCAAGGAGGAAGCAACCGAAAGCAATTGAAAGTGGGTAAGAGAGCAATCAAACAGCTGCACTGAGCATGTTAAGTGGGGGCTTCAAATAAAGGGCAGATTGAAGAGGAAGTTTAGCAGTGAGAAAGCTGCCTGTTAGTAACAAAGTGAATATAAGAAAGTTCGGCTAGTGACTGCCCTGCAAACGAGTCTTTGCTCAAYGCCCATTACATGAATGGGTAACTCTGCCTGAGGACTCCTTTGGTCTCTCTCAAATCAATTTTTTGTTAGTGGTTAGAAGTGGATAGGTGAGTTGAAACTTCTAGTCTGAGGGTAGTCATAAAAGGAACAGCTCTCTTGTAGAATACATGGTTAAGAGAGTGCAGACCTATTTCAAAGCAGTCTTACATATTCTTTGYCAGCATCACATTAACAGAAGGGCTTAAAAATAAGGTGTAAGGAGATAGATGCAAGGTGTCAATACAATCTTCAGCAGGTCATGCGGGCTTCTTCCTGGAAACATAGCTGAACTGWATTAACTTCTTCTAATTTAGTTATTTTTCTGTCCAGTCATATTGGCAATATTTTTTGTGAGGCATTGGAGGGAGAACTGTTGGTGTGACTCTTGGAGATGTCTTGTGCAGGGCTAGGAGTTGGAACTGATTATCCTTGGGGTCCTTTCAACTCAGCCTGTTCTGTGATTCCATAGTACCTTCTGTCTGCTTGTGCAGTAGTTTATGAGAGAAAGCAAGCTGCTGACCATTGCTCTGCCTGAAGGGCAGGTAACTGCTTTTCAGCTTGCTTCTACATTGTGGCTAAACTGTATTCAACAAACAACTGRAATGGGTCTTAGTGCATTGTGTTCAATGGTTTACTTATTTGGCTGATGTTGAACGTAGGGGTCATATTACAGGCTGACATCTTAGTAATGTCAAAGGTTTTTTGAGTTGTAGTTAGCTAAGCCCTTGATCTGRTACCGAAGTTATTAGAAAACAGTTGCTTCAGTTCTTCACTGGATAGAGTTTGAATCCTTTGCCCACAGTGCACAAATTGTTACAGAAGTGTGCTGGTGTGTGATGAGTTTTGTTTGCACTGCATAAACCAATTCSTCTGTTTTGGGGAAGAGGTTCTGGAGGAGAAACTGCAGTTCATCTTTATAGGAAAGGAGAAACTTTGATCTAAACAAGAAGGGGTTTGTAATGCTGGGAGAGTATTACACATGGAGATCACTGCTCTGATCTAATAATTTTTCACAGATAAACASAGTGCTTAGAGTTGTACTTTAGGCAAGCAGGGATAAAATATTGTAAGTATCCCTAGCCATTTAGGCTAAAAGAGAGAGCTGTTTGTTTTGTCAATATATAAGCATGATAAGGGCAAAACTGTGTGAACCAAGTAACTGATTACTGACTGCATTACGGTTCGCTGGGTATTTTGGTATCTTGTACTTTTTACAAATTGCTGTACAACTCAACCTCTTTTTTCTGATTGTTCGTGCCTTGAATTTTATCAGTTATTACAAAGAGTTCAAAAATGTTTCCTTAGAAAAACTTCCTTTTCACAGAATAGAAAGTGTGTTGTCACCAAAGCATTCCATTTAAAATCCCAATTGTCCTCATAGAAAAAATAAGTATGTCTTTCTTTTGACTGAGGTTTGTGAATTCTGTCTTTCTTAAAATACTAGCTTATCTTTGTATGGGCTTCATATATTTTTTCTATGCTTCATTTTTGGAATGGGACCTTTAGTCATCTTTCTTGTATTCACCTACTGAATTTGGAGACCACCTGTTTAAATCTTGTGCAAAAATAGGGCTTTTCTAAATTGCAGCTGGCTTCCTTGTCAAAACAGTCATACTACTTATTACTGAAATATGTGCAGAAAGGGCCTTGTTACATTTATTCGTTGCTTTTATCTTACAGTTCATGTTCAATRATTCTTATGCTGTCTGATAATATCTCTTATAATTGGCCCCACGTGATGCAGCTATTAACATCAAACACCAGTTGCTAAAGGAATTCCACCTACTTCTTTAGAGCTTCCTGAGAATAATTTTTCACTTGAACTCGCCTACTATTTCTTCCCTTAACCCTTCAAGKAAATGGTATCTTGCCCTGATTTTTTTGCTCTGAAGTTCTTTTCTAGTAAGCTGAGTTTTGTAAGGTTTGTTCTACCTTGATGTAGTTCAAAAAAAAGTAAGAATGTAGTTTCAAGGTGAGTAGTCCTGTTCATTTGAACTGTATAAACAGATTTTGAGATATGATGGAAGCTGTTTCCTTCAGGCAAAAGTATGTGCAAGTATTTCAGAAACAAGAGTTTCCCCATTTTATTTGGTGTTGCCTTATCCAAAAAGTCAGTGTACAGTGGACTGGACGAAAGGTTTAAAAATCCATGTTTTAACATCTAATTTTTAAGGGGAGAAAGAAGGAAGCAGGGAGTAGTCTTCACCAATTGTATTGTTTCTGTTATTTCATGCACTCCTTACTCATGAGATTTCTTTTTTTGTCTTCAAKCACATACAAATAATAATTTGCAGAGCTGATAGAAAACTAAGCTCTGGTGCACTCCTTTATTTTATTTCTTTTTGGTTGGCTCATTTGTCCTATCAAAAATTCATCTTGCACAAATGTTTAGGTGATGTGCTCCCCTTGGGAGCACGTCACTGACACAGCCAGGGTTTGCTACATAATCCAGTCTTTATTTCTGTGTTGAACAGGAACTTCTTTTCAAGGATAAATCTAGGTGTGTTCAGCTCTGTTATTTCACACAATTGTACCTTGCTTTCTTTCTAAGCTGTCTTGTAAAGAGCAAAGCCTTGTGATACTTTCAAAAAATGTTAGTTGGACTTGAGACTGCATCGAGGTGAATTTGAAGAAGCAGTATGGCAGTACAGGCACTCTGTTGTGAAACATGTGGACCATCCTCCAGGGTCTGCCATATCCAAGCTTCCTGTAAGCTTTTTCTATGGAAGAATCTGTAAATCCACTCAWGCCTTTACTTTCCATGCATGATTGTTAAGTGGAATTTTCACTTAGTGCAGGCCTTTTCCCGGAGGTCAGCAGGCATGGTGACTCCTTTCAGCTCTAAGTGTTGCCGKTCAAACCCTGGCTATGATTAAGTTAGTGGTGAAGCTTTCAGTGAGATCCTAAATTCATTACAGTTGTGTCTGCAAGGCAAGTAAACTGCATCCCTGCAGCAATGCATTTGCGAGGGTGACACTGGCAATCAACCAGCAGTTTGCAGCTATGCTGAAGTCTTGTTCCTTGTATTTCTTCAGTAGAGTTGCAGTTAGTTATATCCAGAGGTGCTTACAAACCAAAGTAAGAGCATTATCAATGTGTATACAGGAAAATATAGATACTGGAGGTTGCGGTGGATTTGTTTTCTAACATATTTATTATTTGGTCACCTTTGGTCCCAGTCCTTTGTCCTCTGTGTTGTCAGGTTTTGTATGTATTTACAGTAAGACGATCCTTAATTCTCAAGATTTTTAATATATTATTTCAGTTGAAAATTGTAATAAATAAAAGGATACTGCATCAAGAGTGATCCCACCTGGGAGAAACAACMGGTGCAGGCCTGTCATAACCCAAACAAGTGTTCATTTTAGTGAAATAATACATAAATTAAGAGTTCATCAAAGAACATACATTGTTCTGAAAGTGACAGTTTCACAAATAGCTATTCAAATATTGACAGAGGTAATGGAATTTCTAGATTATGCTTTTTATAGTGGATATTTGGTCTATTTTTTCAAATTCTYCAACTTTCTTCTTTTACTTTCAAGGACAGAAAGTGTGATCTGAAAGCTTTGTTTCTTTGCTTCTCCTGGTTGAGATCACATTAAGATAATCTTACCACTATTTTCTGTACAGACAACTTTAGCAAACTATTTGTGACTTTGTTTAATTTGTGCTTGCCTCTATTCAAAGATGCTGAGGGCATTTCAAATGCTGTACTGTTCCAACGTCCCAGGCAGCAAATTTTGCAAATCACCATGGTAATATGTGTGTGTGCATGTGGGAGGAAGGCTAAAGTTGGAATCTGCTTTAACAGAGTCTGTTAATATTACATGTGCTCAGTGGCACTAGCACTGGTTGTTCTTTGACTGCATGTTCTTTGCTTAATTAGAAACAAAGTAATATGATAGAATTAAAAGTCCCTATTGTCTGATTTTTGATTTTTTTCTTTGTGATTCTGGAAATCCACTGAAATAATCAGATATGGGKGTAATTGTTGAATCTTCTTTCTGTTTAGAAAATGAAATATGGTAATTTTGTAAACAAGCAAGGAAACTTCAAAACTTTTTTGTCTCCTCTGTGCAAACTTAGGAGTACACTTAAAAGTGAGTATTACAGCTAGAGATACCAGCCAAGGACACTTCCTACTGATAGTGCATGTCCTCGTGATTTCTGCCAAAGCAYTGTGAATGTTTAAGGTTCTTGATTTTGGATAAGCATATTTTGATGCTTTTTTACTTGCAGTTGTTGCCTCAGACATAGAATTAGTTCTATGAAGTACCATCAATGCAACTTTAATTTCTTTTTAATAAAGAGAAACTGTTCTGTTCKGAAACTGGTTCTTAATTGTCCTCAGTCAGTGCTGACGACAGATAAACTTGTAAATGCCTATGAATTTATGGGAAGAGTGGACAAGAGAAAAGTTTAAGCTGACTTTTCTTATCTCTTTATTACTGTAGTCTAAATAAACGTGAGAAAATTGGAGATTTGGGTGAAGAATGATTTCTTTTCCACATTACTGTATTCATTGTCTCAAATATCAAARTAGGAGAGCTGTGAAGGCTCTGAAGGAAGTAGAGGGGAAGCCATGCAAGGAGTGGCTGAGGTCACTTAGTGTGCTGGGCCTGGAGAAGAATGAGGAGCAGCCTCATTGTAGTCTACAGCTTCCTCATGAGGGGAAGATGGGCAGGAACTGATCTTCTCCGTGGTGAGATAGGACAGGACCCGAGGGAATGGGATGAAGCTGTTGTGCTAGGAGAGATTTAAGGTGGATATTAGGAAAAGGATTTTTACCCAGAGGGTGGTTGGGTCCTGGAAAAGTATTCCTTAGGAAGTGGTTGCAGCACCAAGCCTGGCAGAGTCCAGGAAGTGTTTGGACAATGCTCTTGGGCACCTGGTGTCACTCTTGGGGCTGTCCTGTGCAGGGCCAGGAGTTGGACTGGATRATCTTGCTGATCCTTGTGGTTCKTTCAAKTCAGCATATTCTGTGATGCTATGAAATTTTAATGAGTTGCAATATCTWACTAGTTCAAAAATAGTGACCTGCTGCTACCAAGAATTAAGGGCATTGATATGGGTTCAAAATGCAGGTCAAGACATTATGACTTTGATGTTAGATGGCCATCAGGAGTTCAGATGAGTCGAGTGGTTCATGGGAGCTGCCTTTTTCCATCAGTAGGGCACAGTTATTAGCCTGGCATGACGTGAACATTCAGACCATCCTGAACTTGGGGGGTCATCTGGAGATCTGAGCCATCTGTGTGTGCATTCACATTACTTGAAGCATTTTGTTTTCACAATGCCATTCACTTGCTATATGTGGTCTGTCATAGTAATAACGCTTGTTGCTTATTATGTTGCTTGTGATATTTTTCCTTCAAAATGCCAGGCCTTCTTTTGAGAGTGCAAGTGTGGGAAGTGATGACTTTGACAGTCTTTGCCTTAGGAAAACAAGATGTGTTTTTTCAAGGCTGTTTTTGTGAGGGCTGAACATTGCTATGCATGCTGTGTAGTCATTTGTATATCTAGTGACTTGCTAGGTTCTTTTTTGCTTTTTGAGGAAGGGGCTATTTACTGTCCACTTGACTATCTCTCTAGGTCTTTAAAGGACAAAACTTGAGGGTCTTCAGACAATGAACCATTTTGATTTTGGGTGGGTTTTTCTTTTGTTTCATCATTCCCTTTGCCTGTTTACTTCTGTTATGTAGGATTTGTAGTAGTACACAGGTTGATTGTCACTTGAGTGATTTAAAGCAGACAGCTAAGGGATTATTCATTCTAGATTTTGAAGCAAAATACTAAGTAAACTTCATAATTTATCTGATGAAACAATAAAGTTTCATGTTGGGTTTTCAAAGTCTGTATTGGCAGATGTGAAAACACAGTCTCTGCTTCTGAAAAACATGCCTCTAAATGCACCTTCCTCCCACTCCTTAGGAAATAAAAGATACCTCTATGGTAGTAAAATAATGCTCTGAGAGAGAAGTATTATTACACGATACTTTTTCCTTCACTTTAGAAAGGCTTAACCTCTCMAACTTTGTAATACATACTGAGTTTCTCCATTCAAAAATGGAGTTAAAATTCAGTGTATCTAATTAAAATGAAATATCAGATTTCAGACTTTATGTAGCTGAATTTTGACACTTCCAGCTTCTGATCCCAAGGTATCTTGCAGTGTTCTCACTAGTGTGTTCATACAGTGTTATGCATTTGTCTTCTAAAGTAGACCTATGTGTCACTGATAAGCCAAGGAATTTCATTAGAAAGAGAAGAAATAGGAATTTTTTTTCACTTCTGTTTTTAATAGCTTTCAAAAGGATAAAAAGGTTAGATGTTCTAATGAAGACAGGGAAACCCAATGCAAAGTTTAGATTAATCTTTTCTAATTGATAAACCAGTGAAACTGCTGAAGTTCACKGTCCAGTTTTTTTCTTCCAATGGACGGGACTGAATGTTTGTAGACTATTGAACTGTTCATATATTGTAAACTCATGGCCTCTTTAGCTTAGAAAACACTTTTCTTTTTAATACAAATACATTTTTAAAGCTTACTGTACATCTGCAATGTTCTCAAGTTCTGAATCAAATTTCAACCTGTTTTGTGTAATTAGAAAACAACTTAAAAATGTTATGTAGCCATACTGATTTTACTCTCTGAATTTGATACTTAGGAATAACAATATTAATTTTCTCAAGTTAATACTTATGTTGTTTTTGTAGCTGCTCCATTTAAATGTACTACTTTGGCATTYAGGTTCACTAAAATAATGTGCATCTCTTCAGTAGAAGCACTGTACTAGTAAGGTTTCACTTTTCTAAGGGAGCCATATCTCATTTACCCTATTGATTTGCATTTTGTCGTCTTTGTTTTCATACATGGGTTTTATAGTGAACTCCTCAAAAAAAAGCTAATATGACTTTTAAGGTGGGTTGGGTTAAGTAAAATAAGAAATAATCTGAGCAGATAATATCAGGATGACAATGAAATCACTTTTTAGTGTGGCAACATTAGTGATTCCTTTTAACTGGTAAAATCAGTAATGTAATTACTTAGAAATACAGGCTCGAAAACAAGGCTTCAGACAAGCATGAAGCTCCAAATTCTCACAAATGATAGCACTTTGACAAATGCTTGTTATAACTGACTATTTTAATGAGAGAGGGATRTGGGCAAGTCTGCAGTAAGCTGTCCAGTGTTAATAGAAAGTTGGCACAGCTTGATTAGTAGTGTGCCTTGGCAGTACCTGCAAACCGCTATTCTTTCCACCCTGCTGTCACTTAATAGCCTTTCAAGCCAAAAGTCTATCATTTATAGAAATTATTTTGTTAATTAAATTGTCCTTTAGGATGTGGGTTTAGTCTGCAGGCTTCATTCATCTGGGATTTTAAATGGCTCTAACATGATGACTTAAAACCACTGGTCCAGATCATCTCATTTGTGACTGGCTTTTAAAAATGTTATTGCACAAGGATGGCTTCCACTGTTCTGTCCTGCTGCTTTTTCAGCATGGCCCTAGATTTCTAATGCTAAAGTTTAGAGAACTCTCTAAGTCTACATTTAGTCTATTTTTCTTTAAGGAGAGGGGTGGAGGAAGACATTTTGCTTAGAGATTGTAAATACAGATATTCTTATTTCTACCGTTACCTCGTTTGTATAAATGTTGTTACATATTTAAATTGTTTATATAGATTAGTCTCTACATGTTTAGGATGTTGTGTGTGTTATTAATGTGTGCTTTGCTAATTTCCCATAATACAGTTTTCTCTCAGTAAAAATTACTGATATGAGTCTTTCTCCACTTTGCTTTCAGTTGCATTGCATTTGAGTGAGGATGTTTGTGTTAACTGCAGCTAAATTCGTTGTTTCTCCTATCTGTGTATCTGATACTGTCCACAGAGTCTTTAACTAGAAGGTAGCTAACTTTTCATTGACAGTTCTGTTAGAAAATTGGCATCTACTCTAGAAATGTTTGCCTTGCTAGCTTTAAGGATTTTATTTGCTTTCATTTTGAACTATCATAGCTCTTAACAGGTAGAGCTATGCAGACAAGTTTCCCTCCTTCCCCTTTTCCTTCACAACATTWTTCTTTTCATTTAGCATTTTTCTACATTTGTGGTCTGTTTTGCCTCCTCTTGTCTGCCTTAGCTCTTTGTTTCTAGTCCATAATTTTTCTGACAATCTTTTCTGAAAACTACATGGGTAGGGATAAAAACCCCTTAATTGTACTTTTAAWATCTGTTTTGTGTCAATCTGAGAAGAAAGAGAAGACTTGGTTCCCTGGTTTGTGAGCAAGGAAGGGCTGAGCTATGATAAACAAGCCCCAGTAAAAGCCAGCAAGCAAATGCCCTGCCATATAGCATGAAGGCTAAAACATTAGGGATCTTTATGTGTAGTAGGGAAGTGGGGCTTTTTGTTAATGAGTTTGCTTTGCTCTGTTTTGGTTTGGTTTTTTGAAATAAAATCTGCAAAATGTTGCAATTCCTAATGTAGGAAATGTATAAAATTTAACTTATAACTGCATCTACCTTATTTGTATATGCACATTTGAAGTGTGAACTAGATTATTTGGCATTTTCAGCTTTCCTCATGACTTCTGTCTGCTTTGAAGCCCATATGTCTGATATATGAATGCTGCCATAACTGTCACTGCAGGTGGATGCTCTATGAATATCTGGTTTTTCTGGTTTGTTAGGGCTGTTTTTTGAATATAGGTTGAACAGCACTAAATATTCTGCTGCTGCTTCAAGTAGCAGTGATTCTTGTTGTTCGGAGCCAGCTCTTACGAATGTGTTTCCTTTCTGTTATTGCCTGTAACACTTGTAATCCATCCTTCCTTTTGCTGAGAACTCCTGAACTTGGTAACAGATGTCATGGGCAATAATTCAATAACAAACTTGTTTGCTAAACCTCACACACTTTATGATGTTTAACTGCCAAGTTACACATTTTTTATTGGGAAGTAGTACAAAACAGTTATTCCCTCAGCTACCTGGTATTACCAGTCTGAAGTCTGATCGCTAAGAAAGATTATCCAGCTAATCCTGGAAATATAATGTTGGAATATCCATCTGGTTCCAGGCCTCCCCACACCTCTCTGCTATTATTAAAGCCTGACCCTAGCAAAGGAAGCAGCCAAAACTAAGCAGTTAGAGCGTTTGTACTCATGCCCCTTATTTACTTCATTTAACTRTGTCATACATACATATATATATATTTTAAAATTATTTATGTATTTCAAGTAATGTGTAAACATACTGGAATGTAAAAATAAAGAGGACCTGGGGCAAGTCAGTTCAAGTTTCCTCCAAGGCTGCTGTGAACAAAGTACCCTGTAATCCTTGAAATCATTCACAAGTGGAAGTAGCTCAGTCTTTCTGACACCTGTGTGCTTTTCCAAAGAGAAGCCTTGGGGGAACTCCTGACTCTCCCTCTTGGTAGCTGCTTTCTTCCTGGAATGTTGAAGTTGCATTGCTCTTCACTGTGAATAATTTGCATTAGGACCTGTAACAGATGGTAACTTATGCTGTTTCTTTCCTTCTTTCTAGAATTGGGGATATCTTCACTGAAGAACTTGCTGCTTAAAGAAAATAACAGAAGTTGGGAAATTCAGGTAGGTGACACTTTCAGTTTACTTTTAACTTTAAATGTTAATGCAAATATGGATGACATCTGTAAATATTCATTGTGGCATCAAAACCATCAAAGCATGCTGTAGATACAGATTTTAACCTTACTGAGATTGAGTCTGGTTTCATGGCACCTCTTGTGAACTCTTAGTAGCATTTCAAATGCCTGGTGATAAGCCCTTKATAAGACACCCAGCAGACTTAATGATATTCAAGTGTTCTTTATGCTTGTAATAAAAATATATTAATATTCATACCTAATAGGACAGGAGGTCCAGGTTCTTTGTAATGCTCAATAGATGTAACAAATTATTTTTGACAGCATTGTCTTGTTGCCCCAACAGACTCTGGTATTTATGGTATGTGCAGCCACATACTCTTCATCATCTAATTTCCTTTCCCAGTTTTCTTACCAAAGTAAATTCTGGATGGATTYGTTAATTACACCCATTTCACATTTCACTACCTTTTTTTCAAGCAAGGCTTCTAAATAGATCTTCAATACATAATTCTGGTATAAGGTGACAAAATTCTTTTGGTGTTCTTTGTGTAATAATTTTCATGGCTTTACTAATTTGATTGGCAGTTCCATATAATACCCTGTTGTTTTTCCTGGTTGGCTCTGATTTTAAGGACCCATCCAGCTTTCCTTCACTGCTTTCTGGTTTTCCCTTCAAGTATGCGTGCTTTGGTGTGGTGTTAAATAATGTGTAGGAATGGCCAGGGGTTTTAATCACCTGAATTTGCCTCCACCAAAATTCTGGGATAGATCTATTTCTATTTGACTTCAGTCCTTGATAATGATTGTAGCATATTTATGTAGATTAATTGCTGTGGATTACATGAATACCAATGGAACAGTTAAACCCTGAAATTATTGCTGATTTTTTACGAGCTCAATTCTACACAGCAAGCTTAAATTTAGAAGCTGTTATATTATCTTTTAATATTTTTCTTTACTGTTTTCATATTTTACTGTCTACAAATCCAGATGAACGATGGAAAAGAATTCTGTAGGAAATCAGTCCTTAGAAGATGTACATAAAAATCTCTTACACATACTGTTTCCTCAGAAAGAGATGTAACTTGGGGAACACATTGCAAAATTTCTCCATGTACTGTTTTGCAGGATATGTTCTCAATTTCTTTCTCAGGGGCTACATAACGAACATCTTTCTATTTTATATTACTTTGTGCTTCTGTTCACCATTCATGTAATATGTAATTCAAGTAGCAGTAAAAGTTGATACTTTACCATTAAGTGCTGGTGAAAGGTTAATATTACATTTTCTGTTTCAGTCTTTCTGTCTCCCTTCCCCCATGTTCTTTTGACAACTCTGGAGTGCTTTCAGTATGACTGGCGATACCAGACATGTTTGGGCTTATCCTTCATGTTGTGCACTTCCTCTGCATTATCACCTGATCTTTTTAGCTCTGATTTCGCTATTACTTGTAAAATGTTTCAGCTAGAGAGCCTGGGGAAAAAAGAGTCTGCACATGAATTTACCCTGGAGAAGTATGTGGCAGAAAGGTGGTTGTGTTGTTAGCATGTGAAACTGAGGTGTCAAAGGCAGCCACAGCGGGAGCAGCAGCAGCCCCGCAGTTCCTCCTCTGGTCTGCTCCTTGCTGCTGTGACTAGGGAGCATCCCCAGATTTTTATGTACCCACCCTGTGAAAAAAATGTTTCATTGCAGAATGAGAATGGGCTGTGCAGATGGGGAATCTCTGAGACTCTGGCAGGTAAGGGAGAGAGAAGGAAATAGTAGCCCAGTTGGGTAATTTTTAAATAATTTTTTAATCTGCCCACCCCATAATAATTCACAGCTAGAAAAATCCCACCCTCTGTGAGGGTGGATGGAAGGGGGAAGAAGAAATACAGGGCGTTAGGTAGAATGTGTAGGGGTGATAAGGGCAGGCAATAGATGATGTCTATTTGAAGAAGAAGGCTAAGAGGAGAAGAAGAGCAATATTTGATATCAGAGGGAAGTAAGGGCTGTACTGTACGTAAGGGCTGTGAGCAGCAGCAGGAGGGCACAGGCATAGTAAGAATTGATGCAGGAAGACAYGTGGGGATGAAACAGGACCTCTGGGGCAGTGCTTCAGTGAGTGGTGATCCCCACTGGAGCGGGAGCAGACAGGGTGCAAAGAGAACTCTACAGTGCAAAAATATGTGTGTTTCATTCTTGTGCCAGAAACAAGTGAGGTGCAATGGGAGTTCCCAACCTGTTGGCTGCCTTTTCTGCATGAGCTCCAAGAGTGTCAGCAGGAAGCTTCAATCATAGATCAGGAAGCACAGCCTTCCTGATTTGCCTTGCTGACAGTTATGAAGTTGGTGAGAGCAAAATCTCCATAACCATCTTATGATATGCCCTGTTCCAGATTGAAACAAAAAAAAGAGAAAAGGTGTTAGATCCTAGTATTTTTCTTAATTTCTCTTAAGTTTTTGAGGTTCAAACATTGAAAGCCTGTAAGATAATGATGGACAGTGCTCTAGGGCCATTTCCTGCTGCCTCTTTGCCTAGAACCCTACAACCTTTCCTTTCTTGGCAGCATTATAGTTGTGTGGGTGGACTTGCATCTTTGTCCACATGCCAAGGRTTTTTTGTCGCATGACTCTGGCCACGTGTAGATGTACTTCCAGTCATGTGAAGTAGAAGCATTCGGTTTGTGGCTATTCTTCATAGTTAATTATACTCCCCATCCGGTCTGAGAATACTCTTAAACATACGCTTTTCCACTGTTTGGAACAAACTCAGAAAAATCTGAAAATTTTTTTTTCACAACTTTTCCATTCTAGTATTGCTAATTCACTGAATCTCTAGAATACTGGCATGGGGAAAAGATGGAAAATAATTTCTCCTTTCTGAAGGTGTTTTCAAAACTATAAATTATTTGAGTTTGGCAAGAAAGCCTTTCTTCCATTGATGTCTGGCATTAGAATCAATACTCCTGCATTAATCCTTGCAACCAGAAGTCCTACCCTAAAATGTTGTTGGACTGTTCATGTGTGTGCATCTTGATGTCACCACAGAAAAACCACATATCTTCAAAATCTCAGTTATGTGTTTTATGTTTCCTTGCTTTCGTGGTATATGATTTTCAAATTTGGTTCACCGGCTGGCTTTTCTGAGTAAGATTTGAATTTGTTTTAGTTTTCTGTGTAAGGAAATATTTAGACTTCATCCACCCCACTTTCATTAATTCTACATTACCCTAATTTTCAATTTAATAATTGATTTATGAATTCGGAGCAATGTCATAAAGACAAACTTCAGTTCATTTATTTAATTGAAAATTGGTTGGTGACTTTTGGGGTGAAGGGAAAAAACTCACATAGGATGTTGGATTTCAACATTTTGTTTCATAAGGGACTTTTGTTTTTCATGAAATGTGGCTTAACTACCKTTAACTTCTGAGTTCTTATTGTATTAATCCTGTAGAGTAACTTTAAAGTAACACAGGGAGAAAACTGTTACAGAAGTAACTGTGCTTCTGTTACTCCATTTCAGATGCCCATTTGTGCAACACATTTCATTTCTGCTGACTCTTTTGTACCATGTGTATTTGTATCTGACTGTCCTCCACTTCCTCCATTGTTAGACATAGGTCGAACCGCTGGGGTGCTGCTGAATTGTGACTGAGTCAGCTTCTCACATAAGTGTTCAGAAATGGTTTGGCTTATTTCCCTGAAACATTTTTTTTTGCATTTTGAGGTAGAATACAGCTGATTCAACTGTACTATATTAATGTAAAAATCCAGAGTCAAACCTTCGCTCTCACTTTTCACAATAAGTGGAACATTAAGCACAAATTCTTTAAAGCTTTGTGGCATTGGAAACCATAAAACAGAGGAAAGCCAGGAATCAAAGTCTGTCAATAAGAGAATTAGTCATGGAAACCAAATCTCATTATCATCATACAGACATCACCTGTCTGTATGAAGAGAATAGTAAACAAAACATAGGATAGACAAGTGTGTTGGGAATATTTGCTGATATCTAAATTAGATATTTAAACTGGTTTATCCTTGTCTGTGGTGTAATGGGGAAGAGAAGGAAAGCTCGAGGGCCACAAAGGAATTACACTAGGAAACACCTGCATGATTTTCAGTTTCTGTAATTTGGAATATTGAATATACAACTGATGTATCTTTCTTTTTGGGGGTTTTATATTTAAACTTCTAATTAGCTATAGAATCCCCTTTGTAATGTTATTTAGTGTGTCTCTAACACATTGGGTAATTCTCTTCTATAGGACTTTTTTATTGTTTCTGAAAGTCATATATATATTGTAATAATAATAATATTTTTCTTACGTATTTTTCTGTAATCTTGTTCTTAAATTGGCTAACCTTGTGTACAGTGTGAACTAAAACTTCCTGAAAAACCTGTGTTTCCTGGCCTCTTACACTGTACTTGGCAATCAAAATTTTTTTAAGACGCAATTTTATACAGGAAAAAGCCATTGTGTAGTAAAGACACAAAGCCCAAGAAGCCTGAAAGTGTCATTCTGGCATTTTCCACCATGTGTAATCACATCTCCACTGAAAATGCGTGAGGTCCATGTAGTAGTTAATGTTTGGGACCAAGTGCTATCTGCAGAGAGAATGCCAAGGACAATTGTGCTTGATGTACTTGAACATTGGCACCCTGTTTCCTTGGAGAGCCCAGGCTGAACCTTGCTATGTTTAGTGCTTGCTGTTTGTCTCTGTGTGTCAGATTTGTATGTGCAGGGCAATCCATTCAGTAAAGCTTCTAGACAATGCATGTGTGTTACACAATCACATGAAATTGCAATGTGTATGAAATAATCAAGGACTGCTATTCTGAAGCATATTACTTGAAATACTTAAAACCTAGTAAGTTAGGTAGCTCAGAGGCAGGGAAAAGCTCCTGTGAAATGTAAGAACAGGCTGAAAGTGAATACAAGCAGAGGAGATCTGTTTGTTTCATTAACATATCAAAATGTTGTTCATGAATTCTGGGTGGAGCTTCTAATCGTGCAGCTGTCCGTTTTCTTCAAAGGAAAGAAAAGGATGCTATTCTCTCCTATATGAATGATCTAGTATAAAGAAGAAAAGAGCCAGTAATGAACAGACATGTGCTAATGGCACAATTTAATTTTCGAGTTCGTCTTTGCCACACAAAGTAGTGTTGCACATTGATGTCTTTTCAGTGTCTCCTGTCAGCACACTGAAGGGCATAGAATGGATTATATTCTAGCTTTAKATGTTTATTAATGTTATGTGCAGTTTGCTTTGTACTCCCTTATTGGGAAAAGCCTTTAAGCTGTATACTTTGGAGAAGTGATGTGTTTGATAAGCACTTGCTCACAATTTTTTCACAGACATTCAGAATACTGTCTTGAAAATCTTGCTAACATTTTGCTTTGGACATGCGGATTTTACAGACTACTTGCTTCCTTTCTGTCATTTCACAGACGCCTACTTTGCATGTCTACTCATGTCCAGAATTGTTTGGCTAGGCTGTTTGGGTGCTACCTTGTGTCCAGGAGAGACTGATCCTGTTTCTTGGAATATGCTTCATTCAAATCATAGTAGCCTACTGCAAGACATCATTCACTTACATAATTTTCTTTTTAAAATACAATGAATGAAGCAATATCTTGCTTCTCCTGCCTCTGTAAGCATGAAGTAGTAGCTGTAGATTTTTAAAAAATCTGGTCTTTTCTTTTGACCAGTGCAATTCAAAAGAAGCACATCTTGTCTTTAAGTCTTCTGCATTGAAATGTATATCAGTCTTTAATCCTTCTAGTGTTTCTTCGTTCCCAGTTATTAATCCTACCAGGAATGTTTTCTGTTACTGAGTAAATTGGGGAGGAAGGGTAAGTAGGCCAGTATTTCCATTATTCCTGTTGCATAATAGGTCTGCCTCTCTCTGACTGTATTATGCATGACTGACCTTTCGTTTGGGGCTGGTTTATTAGACTTCATTTCAAGTATTTGTCAACAGTTACTTTGTCAGTCATGCTGGGCCTTAAGTATGAATCACGTTCAGAGGCTGAACTGCGTTTGTACATCCTGAACACATTCACTCRCACACATTGCACAGTTGGAAGACCTGTAAGAGTGGGTGGCCTCAGGCTGTAACTTCTTTAAATCCCATTGACAGGTGGAAGACGATTGCTGCTATTGAATTGTCTCAAGAAGGAAAATGGTGGGAAGTTTCATGGCCTCAGTGGGTTTTTATTTGCTTTTTAGTTAATATGAGTGAATTAAAAAATGACAATATGCCACCCCAGCTCCCTTTTGAACAGCAGTCGATTCAAGTTGGTGCTAGTATTGTGGGAAAGAGGATTTTACTGTGGTGAGGAGGAAATGTGAAATACCTCCTCTTAGAAAGACTTTGTTGGTGATAGTTATTTGCCATAGTACTTATATTATATATATATATACGTATACATGTATGTTAATTACCTTAGGTAGAAGAGGGATAGGAGACACAGAGAAGCATTGTAATTAATTACTGGAGGCAGGAGTGCTAGTGGAATTGTTTGATTTGTCAAGTAGCAAGCTAAATCTGCAGTTGAGGAACACCTGCATCTCAAAAAATCTGTCAGGCGTGGAGTGGAAACTRCTGGATACTTGGCACTTACGAGAACCTGGCAACCTAACTTTCCAGCTGAGTTTTGGGATGCGTCTCACACAAGGGCCCTAACTTGAGAAGCCACAGGAAACTGCTGTATTGAATGTTTTCTGCCATTTAATGGACTATGACTTAACTCGTAAATGAAAAACCACACAGTGACGTGAATCTCTAGTGTCTGCTGATTTTAAAGTTTTGATCCTTAGACTAGTTTGTATATGGATGTTACTGTTTGATTTATTTGTTGTAAAGAAAACAAATTCATGGAAATTTGCTGAAATTTCTTGTTGCTAGCAGAATTGCTATGTGACTTATTGTCAAAATTTTATTTACCTTCAGATAACCCAGCCTAGAGAATGGCTTTGTCAACAAGTGCTCTCTCATAAATACAATGGTTCCTTTGTTTCTGTGCCCTCTTTCTTTTGCTTTCCATCTAGCTCCTCCATATCTCCTGCAACTATCTTTGTGAATATTTAGATATATTTCAGCAAACCTTTTTAATGTAGTAGGTTATATATTGTGCATTTACTTTCCCTTCTTTAGAATTTTTTTTTGTTTAAAACCAAACAAATCTCCCATCCAGTTATTTTATAGTGTTTCATAACTGTAGTTTCTTTCACTCTGCTATGCTTTACTTTCCTTCTCCTCTTCATCTCTTTACCCTGCTRGAACAGCAGCCTTTCATATTATCCCCAGTATAGCACTAACCCTTCCTGTTGTCTTTCTGCCTCTTCATTTCTGCTGCATATATCTTAAAACAGCTATAGTGGTTGCTTCTGTTAGTTGGAACCAGAATTTAAAGACTGATGGATAATATTACATAATGAAGTCCTTTGTGGGGTGGTACAGGAGAAAAACTGTAACTATTTCTGTTTTACAAGCCCAGAGAAAAGTTGATAGCTCTGCAAAAATTGACTGTAGTGCCATTTACAGGGAAGGGAGTTGATATGATATGTGTTATGTGTCTCTGTATCCCAAAACAAACTGTTACAAAAGTGCTTGTTCCAGTCTCTAGAAATTGATGTACTTTCATTTCCATATGTGTTTGAAGAAGTCACGTAGCATTTACTTACCGGAAGCTTTACAATAGAATAGCACTGCAGCTATCGCTAATTTGGTAGTTCGAGCTGAGCTCAACTGTGGAAGTGGTTTTTTGTTTGTTTCACTGCCTTTTTTTTTTTTCTTTTTGTATAGCTGAGAATCCTCTAGAAGGATGTGTCACATATACCCCAAAAAAGCTTGTTTTTTGCAGAAACTGATGACATTCTTGAGTATGTGTTCAATAACAGTTACTAAAAATATGTAGTTACAAAAGGAACAAAAGTCCATCACTTGACAAATTAAGAGCACTAAGTTTCTAAAAGACATTTCACTATTTCATTGTCATGCTGCTAGTATTTGTACACTTAAAAAATACTTCATTTTTTTATAAACTGCATTTTTATTATTACAGTAAAATAGGATAGTCATCAAGAAGTGAGAGAATTTAGACTATTGTTTTCAGAACTTTTGCAAAAATCCTAAATACTTTTTTTTTTTTCATCAAGATGCCAGTGAGGTATTAGTGAGTCAAAGCTGACAGCCACTGTTCACAGCTTTTACCACTGGTATTACCGGCACTGTTTAAATTTTGCGGCTGTCTGGGATGCCAGGGGATTACAAAGCAAGTGAAACTGGCTTTTTTTTGAGAGTGATAGCTTTGTGCATATCTTACTAGAGCAGCTGGAATACTTCAGGTATCTATCTAGCTGTATAAAAATATGYATGGTTACTAATTAATTTCCGATGTCAAAGGTGGATGTACTAGGGACATAAAGAAGATGCACTCTTTTTTGCCAATTTTCAGCATTATTCACTACATTTCATGTTCAAGAACTGCAGGTATTTCAGTGTCATTGTGTGCTATTCTGTTGCTTCTCAGATTTTTATCCCTCTTACTCTTCTAGTTACTTCTGTCTTTTATGCTGCCTAATGTAAAATACATGTGTTGTTTGTGGTGGGTTTTTTTCCCTTGGACTCCAGCTGATGCATGTTTTTAACATGGAAATTGGAGTTCTTTCTTTTAGTTGTTCTACCATCCCAATTATAGAACTATGCAACAGGAGGGAGAGAGAGAGAGATACAAGGCTAGATAAAAGAGCAGGTGTAATCAAGTGCTGAAATACATAGTATTACAAGTAATACATACATGGTAAACGGTGGTACCTGTTCCATTTCTTGATCTTATTTTGTTCCGGCTTTAAATATTTGTGATATATTCACGTGATGGAAGAAAGTCTACAATGATAGGTTAAGAAGAAAAATCACCCTGTTGTTGTACTAGAGGTATTTCAGCCAGGATCTTCGAATAATATCAATTGTATTCTTCAGGATTAAATGCTTTACATGGAACTTAGACAGTTAACTGTAAATGTGTTGGGTTTTTTCAAAACGTGAACTTTTCATTGAAAAAGCTAGATTTTCTCAACTCTGCTTTTCCTTGTGCCTTTCAGAAATAATTATATGGGGCTCAAAGACCTCAGCAGAAATACCAAGGCGGGAGACACATGAGGGAAGATCTAACCTGTTTCTCAAAAAGTTTCCATGAGTAAGACTAGTCTGTTCTTTGTTAACACAGAGTTAAACCAGCATGCTTTTGCCTTGGTCCTTCCAGCCCCAGGTCCTTCCTGACAGCAGTCAGATCATGGGACAGGTAGCAGCTTTTTGGTTTTGGACTATATCTGGAAGTCGTCATGCCCTGACTATCCTTGCCAGCATGCTCTAGTAATCTTACGGGTAGGAAACAATGGAATTCATATTGCCTTCTAAGGACACTTGTTTTTCTTGGAGCTGGCACAGATCCCAGATGTGTCCTCCACCATCCACTGTTGTAAGGAGACAGATTCTCAGGTACAGAGCTGCTGATTCGATGACATTTAGTGAAAAACTACTCTGGCCTTGAGTTGAGGCCTAGATAAACTGAGATTTCCTTTCCACCTTTTGCTGTGTGATAGTCTTGACATCCTATGTGAGAACACTTTTGTACGCTGTTTAAACAATCTCCGCTGTTAATGTAGAACTGATAATCACTTCATTAAAGCGTACGTGCAAGATGTACATGAAATAAATACTTTTTCCATTGTAAAATGCTCGTTTGCACATAGCCTCAAAAACATGTTTTATGAGTTGTGTGTTGAACTCAAGGCCTCTCACGAAGAGTTAATGTCTCTCTTCTCTAATGATTTTCTGCTCTTCAGCAGTGAAATTTGCCTTGAGAAAGAGAAATCCAAAATGAAAACAATTAATTTTACTTGTTTTCTTTCTTCTGACACTAGAAATGCTAAACAACTTCTTTTTAGGAAATTGCTGACAATATTCTGGCATGTACAAGCAAGAAGATACCAAAACCAGTCCAAGAAATAATTAATTTTAAAATATTTTGAATTTTATTTATTGAGCTGCATCTTCTGAATGGAAACACTACCTGCATYCCTCTCCTTCACGAGTGCCACAACCACATAAATGTGTTCACAGAATGAATCCAGCTATTAATGCCAATAAAGATTTAAATTAAACCATGGGAAGGTAGTTCAGTGTAAATGAGCAGTGCTTTAGACCACAGCACAGTATGCTAATTTGGTCATTGAGTGCTTTTCTGTTTTCCTCAATCTGTATGTCTCAGAAAGGGAAAGCCATGTCTCTTACACAGAGCTTTTTCAGGAAGATTGGGTTTACTGGGAGACCGTTCTCGCTGGTTTTAAAAGTACCGGTTTCATCTCAGTTGTTCTTAAACTGAGCTGYAGTGCAAGCTCCCCATCAAGTCTTGAGCAAAGACAGGACCATAAATGAGCAGCTTCTGCAGGTGGCCCTGGAGGGAGCGAGCTGGCACTGACAGGTAGTGAGCCAGGGCACTGTGCCTCACGCAGCTCTTCACATGTCACTGGTCACGTCTGGCAGGGGCTTGCCCGCCTGCTTTCTGCGGGGGGAGAGCTCTTATCTGGCGGTGCTGTGCTGCCTTGGAGGAGCAGATAATGAAACCCTTTGTGTCCCCCTCTAGAGACATGTGCTTCAGCAGCAATGAGCTGTGCAGCTGCAGCCGTAGCAACAAGGGCCCGGAGAAAAGAATGAGGGCAGCTTCTCAGCAGAGRATGGCTGGAGGGTTAAGGATGAGCAAATTAAATGGGTAGCATAGTATTTAGATAAACCTCTGTGCCTGTTATTCTTCTTAGGGATATATTTGTTTTTTGTTTTAATTTTGACCCTGAGACTGAAATAGATCCATGTGTCTTTTAGTATGTACATAAATCAGTGACTGAAGACTTTCCAGTGTCTTTGTTCTTTTAAAAGTCTTGATAGTGCATTTTCTGCAGGATTCACACTGTTGTTTATCACCATGCACACAGGTCACTGTCACCAGTTAAAGAGCATGAAAGAAGTTAGTTTGAGCTATTTTTGTAGTGCAGGTCCACAAAGACCTTAAACATGCAATGGTTTAAGAAAGGAGTTTATTTCAGGATGTGATCTAATTGACAGAGATACTTGCATCTGTGTTTCTAAAGTGGTTGTGCTTGTTGTGACAGATGTTTTCTAGCGAAATTGATGTTAAATGTTTCATTTTTAAGGTGCTGCAATTTGATCTATTTCCATGGAAAGCTCCGTGAATGAGTTGGGGATAACTCTACTGATGAGAATACAATCGGCTTCATTAATTACCTAGCTGTGGATTGTGATTCACAAGCCGTAGTTTGGGCTGCGTGTCTGGAAGAGAGGGGCGTTTGTTTGAGGGAGAGACTGAATAATGAATACCTTAAACCAAATGATCTGTGTCTGAGTGGCAGACAAAGAGGGCTTTGGGCAGTGACTGATTATTCCATGTGAAAGGACCACAGCCCTATCTGGCCTTCATGCTGCACCTCGCATGTGAGCCATCACTCCTTATTTCTCTGGAAGAAAAGGGGAAATCAAATCTGCTTAGGAAGCAAGTGCACTTTACYAGTGAAGGTGCTGTTACCGACTGCATGGTGCTTGTCTAGTTACTGTAAAGAGGAACGGTGATGAGGAAATTTTGGTTTAGTTCTGTTTTCCAGTCTTTTGACAAATGTAATGGACATTTTTTCATAAGTTAGATACAGATCTTTGTTTGTTCTCCCTTCCACTTTCGTACCTCCTAGATGCAGTCTGTAATGTTTGTCTTACAAGCTGATTGTATGTCATAGTGCAGAGCAAATGGAGCAGCAGATGTGGTGATTCCTGGATGTTCTCTGATCAGGCCAAAATGCTGACCTGAGGCAATTTCAAGTCAGTACCATGTTTGCTTCCACTGACTGTGCTACACAGGCACTGTTGTGCTGCACATGAGCTGGGTGAAAAGCTACAATATCATCATCTAAAACCAAGATGTAATTAAGTTTGATTGCAGAATGAATGAATTTCTTATTTCTTGGCTTCCCTTTTTTTTTTTTTATTCAACCTTTCAGCCTGAGCACTGAAGGTAAAAGTAAAGGAGAACATATTTCTTTTACTAGGTGTATTTGTTGACTTGCTGTAAAGTGCAAAGTGAAAGGTGAAGTGATAAAATATTTGGAGACACCTCGATACTCATATTGTAGAATTCACTTTTTTTTTTTTTTTTTATATGTAGGAAAAATGAGGGAAATATTTTGTAGGGAGGGGATTTGAGGCTGTATTTAAATGCTTAATTTTGTAATTGTATCTTGTGCTCTTTTCAGAAGTTGCTGGTGAAAGCAAAGGTACAGGTTTTAAAGTTTGGCACCCTTTTTACCAGACGTTTCACTTTATTTGAGAAGGAGTAACTATATTGCAAAAACACATTCTAGAACAACGGCAAATTTTATCTAAGTGCATGCTTCTTACACTTTCAGATAAAAATTGTTATCCCAGAAGGAATTGGTTTTCAGTTTTTTGTTTCCAAAACATACAGAGCAAATCTTTGTCAGAAGATACAAGGAAAATGTCTCCCACCCCACCCACACATAGCAAAAAAAAGAAACGAACAGTTGTGTGACACTGGAGAAGATAGGACCTCATTGAAAACAGAGAAACTTTGTATGGTAAACTGAATTGTCACCATTCTGTTTGACGATTTAGTCAAAGTAGTTGCTTAYTCCATTTGAGTTCATTTACTTAAGTCAGTTGTACATACAGATTTGATTGTACCCTGCAACAAAACTGTAATGACTCACCAACCTTTCGCTGGAAAGGATTATTTTATATATAACCATGTTGTTAGTTAATGATTCAAAACAAACAAAACCCAACAGAATTAAGACAAATGTGAAGGTAGAAAACACCTTTCTTTTTTTTCTGAGAGAGGCTTCCACCGAATTTTACAGCTTTGTCATCGCAATGAAGTTTCACTCCAGCAGTTCTGTAGTGTGCAGACAGAATAGGCACCACAAAATCTGTGAATGTCAATATGAAGATACTTACCAGTTGTAAATATATTAGCAGTTGTATATTTGAAAGATACTGCAGTGTTTTTTTTTTWWAAATGTCTGCAAAACTTCTTAGGAGTTCAAGGTAATTTCGGATAGGGTAATGCATCTCCGTAGAACTAAAGAAAATAGTGTATCTTCTCTCAAAATCAAAAAGCTTCTATTGTACCTCTTTTGTAAAAGGCAGTGTGTTCATTTGGGCTATTTTTGTCTTTTCTAAACTTGTCTAATGCCTGTTTCATGGTCATTTGCTACAGCAGTTCTTGAGAGAAAATTAAACTGTTGTACTAGGCAGTAGTTTGTATTTCCACATTCCCAATGAGGGCATAGRACTGCGTTAAAAGATCTGTATTTTAAAAGGGAAGCACGTGATGACTGTGGTAGTACCAGTTAAAGGAGCAGATTTGTATATTAGGAAATTCTAATGGTTTATCTTGTTTCTCCATAATAACAGCTGGAGCCAGGATGGTACTTCTGAATATATATTTACCTTGTGGTCTAAGGAACTAAGTGTTTGCCAAGAGGAATAACTGATTAAGTAAGTTTACCTGTCAGAAGAGTAGAATAAGACACCAGATGGTGAGAGTAGCATAGGAGGTTCTGGAAAAGCATTAGTTTTCCAAGCTTAAACTTGAAAGCGTGTGATGTAAAATCTGTCAGGAGCTAAGACTTGTAATTTACTGTGCTGTCTGTGGCTTGGAGTAACCTGGTAGTCCTTCCTTATTCAAAGAACTGGAATGGTTGCCACTGCCATTTTYCTTATAGCTTTGTCATGTATGTTTCAAAAAACTGCCTTTTGTGTTGGGTGTCTGAAAAATCTGTATTTGATCTTTGGTAGAGGAACTTGTATTTCCCTGTTTCAAGTGGCTGAATGGTTGTGATTGATGTGAGAAACACTTGAGACTTCATGCTTATATTTGTTGAGATTCTTACTTGGTGTGGCAGTAGCATTCTTTTCATAGTGAGGCAGCATGAGTGTTATACTTCACATTTGTTGTTCAGGACTTTTCAGGTTATCAGCAGAAGTACTCCATACTTTGYGATTGTTTTAGCATGAGAAATACTGTGGTCAAAATCTTGTTTTTTAGGCTTTCCTTCAGGTTTCTCTTYAGGTCAGAAGGTTGGGAAGTAGAGGAAAGTATTTTGTATGTGTAATTAATTTGCTTTCCTTACCTGCTGGCAAGCAGGTAGCTAACTAAAATAATGTAAGACAGCTTGCTTGGAGACAGCATACCTCTGATATGTATCACAATTGCTGATACTGTTTTAAAATACATTTTCTTACAAATAATCTCATMTTTTTCCTTTCTTGCCTCCCAAACAAATTCTCCAGTGCTAAGTCTTTGTACTAGAAAGCATTCACTCATTTGGATAAGCAAATATTGCCTGGTAATGTGATGGCTGAATTGAAGTACCCATAATGGGGAAAGGAATGTGACTTCATTGCTTGCAGCAGTAAGATTTTATTTCACACTGATAATGTATCCTGTAAGTAGATACTATTTAGGCCAATACAAAATTTAATATTTAGTGGATCCTTCTTCCTTGCCGTATGTGTTTAGTGGAGAAGAGAAATACAGATGCTCTTGAGGAAGAAGAGAAAGCAAGAAGTAGGTGCTGTGCTTGGCTGTTGTGGAGACCTGGACAGCACAGAGCAGGAACAAAAAGCACAGGTTCCTCTATAAACCAGTCTTCTGGAAGCCTAAGTACAAAAGGAATCTATAGCAAGAAGAATGTAGTTCTGGTTCTCTTTGAATGGCTGATTTCACCATCACGGTGCAAAGAGGCGAACACAGCAAGAAAGGGCTGCTTGACTTCTTTTTTTCTGTTTTGTTTTCCAGCTTTTGGATCCTACCCCTACTGTCCCCAGGATTTAACTTGCCTGTTTCATAGTGCAGAACTGCAGGAAAAACAGAGACAGCACAAAAGAGCAGCAATAGAGACTGAGAACTGGGCAGCTTGACACACCTTGAGGGTGATTGTTTTGTTTGAAATACCATTAGAAAGATAAAAGTTGCACACAATTCTAACATCAGTTTCATGGGGGTCACTTTTCCCAAATTCTGCGTCATCTGTCACTCTAGTATCTTTATTTCTTTGAGATTTGAGCGGTACCAGTTAGATCATCCTACAGAGGCAAGATATGTAGACAAGAACAACAGAATATGTATTAATTTAAAAAAGCCCTGAAACATRTGGCATGCATCCATGGCAAAAATGTCAAGGTAGATTGTGAAATATGGAAAATTACTGCAAAGCCTTGGTTAACTTATTTTCAAAGAAAACAATGTATTGTATATTTTTACTTGGAATGTCATTCATAATGAAAATAATAGTAAAAGGCTAGTGATGCATGATCTCTCCCAAAATGCACACCTTCCAGATGCTTATTTGTACTTCTTCTGGTATCTTCCCTTTTCAAAAGTGAGGCAATGGAGGAAAATTTTCTTTGAAAAAGGATGAGAAAAAGAGTTAAGGGGAGGCAGAGAGATGAGAAAATGCTTGTGAACTGTAAGGAAATGAAGGGGCGTATTTTTCAGACTTAGCTGGTTTAATCATCAGAATAACTTTTTAAGGGCACTAATGGATACTGCATCATTTGTTTTCTTCAAATGGCATTTGAGTGCCTATTTAAAAAAATAAATTATAAAAGCAGACCAGAAATTCAAGATCTTCAATTATTGCTTTAATGTCTCTTTGTGTAGTGCATTGGTTAATGGTGTTGTGGAAGCCTTCTCAGACTGGAAGCACTCTGGTCCATTTATCACTGTTTCTGTTTGTAACTAGAAATTACAAAGCAGGCCATGTTTAATTAAACTGGCATTTATCTACACAATGAACTTTCAGACTTCAGGGAGGTTTTTCTGCTTTAGTTTACAAAATTAAACAAATGAAAAAAACCAACAAAAAAACCCCACCCAAAGAAAAGACTGGACATTTTGGTAACTGCAAAGCAGTACAAGSATATTAGTGGCCACAGATCAACCAGTGACTTAACGATGTATTTATTTTTTGTTTTAAAAATCTGCTTTCAATTTAATCGTGCTTGGCAAATAATGTTCTAGCAAATATATACATCAGAAAACAGCAAGTTATTTTTCCAGGTCAGCAGTAGTAATTAAGTTTTCTTCCCAAACTATGATTTCTTTCTTTAACCTGTTTTTCTTGTGCAGCTTGTCTCACTTACAAGGCTTTTACTCTTACTCGTAATCTCAGGCTGTAAATATAAAGCCTGTATCTTGAGAAACAGATTAGGCATTTTAAAATCCTATTATGTCATGTGAAAATCCTTTCAAAATAGAATACAAAATTCTAGTGACTTGCACAAACCCTTGTATTAATAAACGGTGAGAAATGAAAATCTGTCATGGTTATAGTCCTGTTGCGTATTTGTAGCAAAGACAACAAATCCTATTTCATGTTTTGGAGATATGGCAAGAGATTTTGTTTTGTACCTGGCAAGTAAGCATTGAGTAGTATAACAACTGTGGTATATTAATGTTACCTGAAGAGCAGACTCACCATGTGATTAGTGGTTTTTTAGAAGGTTGTACAATAAGTTTTGTCAAAGAGTTGCTGAGGATACTGCAGAGCTTTTATAACTACAGGAGATTGACATAAGGGAGATGAAACTACTACGAGTACATAAAACTTGGTAAGTATGTACTCTTAAATCCCCATGCGGATACTGTCATTTTTCGTGTCTAGGAGAGAAATAGTTCTGGTGGATAGTGCAGCCACTGCAATATATTCATATTATACATCCTTGCTACAGTCAGTCTTTCCCACCTAAAGAAGGATTAAACCTTAAGGTCTTTTCTTAAAATTATGTTAGTTGAGAAGCAGCATGTGTAACTGCTGGGCTTGCAGAGGACCACTTGTTTGTTCTGAGCAGTAAAATGGTGTAACTGTAAAGATTCCTGTTAAAAATAATGTGATTTTGTCATGAATGATCTGAATATGTCTTTCTAGTTGCATTGCTAGAATGCAACGAAAGCAGATACCCAAGCAGCGGTATAGAGTTTTTTTTAAATCCATCACAGATTAAAATAATCAGCTGTATATGTTCAGTGGAGTTTAATTCAAGGGAGACTATTTAATGAACAGTAGAATTCTGTTAGTAGAGTACAGAAAAACTGATGAGGCACATATCCATTGTTTTCTAAGAGAAAATATTTTACTTTTGCTATGTCTGTTCATAAAATTGTAAAAGAGTAGCATACTGAATTCCAAAAACTGGTAGATATTTGTTGGCCTGTTGAAAGCATTTCTGCCTTTAGTATCTCTAAGTAGTTTGAATGGCCTATCTCTCTGAGAAGACAATCAYTGAAATTGTTAAAATGGTGGAAATGTATGTGCTTAGGATGAAGTTGACTAAGAATGTCCTTGACAGTCTTGAGTTGTAAAATAACACCGTTGCATGCCTTAGTTTCCCATACACATAAAGAGGAAGAGGTCAGGAGACTTCCTTAGAGCCTATACCTGTCATGAGCMTCCTGTTTGGTTGGTTGGTTTTAGCAATTAAACTAATTCCTGTTAAATACTAGAAGTAGAAATAATGKTAATTGGTCAAAGACCTTTCATGTATGCATGATGTTATTTTACATTAACTACCARCCTTTGCTGTAACAATCCTATCTCAAAATTGACATCACAAATTAGATCAAAGAAGTCACTGGATCTAGGATTATGAATTATGCCTGTGTTCGGGTGCTGGGAATATATAAAGTTCAGGGAAAAAACTGTAGTTTGCTTACCTGCTTGCCACTATTTCTCAAAGTTTTTGCCAAGTCTTTGAATGGTTACTGAATCAGTTTTGGGGTTTTTTTTTTTTTGTAATGTAGCTTTTTGAGGACATTAAGGGCATTATCATTTCTTCCCACACTGAATAGTGTGCTGAAACTTCCACTACTTGCCTACTGAGACTGTTCTACAGTTTAGGAAAAAATATAAAGGAAGTGGTTTTTTTCATAATAGCTTTCTGTTTTTTCCTCTATACCATTTAACTTGGGTAAATTGATTAAGTCTGTATTAGAGAAATAGGAGGGAGCTGGAGTCTGAGTGTTGAAGTACAGAAGTGCTGTTTTGCAAACCTGCCTTTGAAAGTAATTACCCTGTTATATCAACAATGTCATTTATGTTTTGGGCATAATAATTATTTTTCTAATTAAAGTTGTGTTTTACASTTCCATCTTTCATCTGAAAGATGACCATCCAAATAAAAACCTTCTATGTTTTATAAATACGGTAGATAACTTGATCTCATTTTTATTCTTTGCAATTTAACTGTGATTTTTCATTTATTGGTGAAGGCATTGTACTCTCTTTGTTGCTCTTGGTGCCTAAAAATAATCAGTTAACCAGGAACTTTCTATCTAGCATCAACTAAATGTGAAATCTACATCTGTGTTCAGCTTAGGCACCTCTGTTTCCCTWCAGAGCAAGTGTCTTTCTGTGAAATTAACAAGTGTCATACAAAGGTCTGAGTAGGCAACATGCTCTGAGCTTCCCTGTCCTATGCAGTAGCTATTGGCAAGTAAGTCAACATTTTGCAGCAGAAGACATTCGTGAGCACTGTGCTATTATAAAGCATTTACTTTGGCCAAACCCAAGATCTCTTAAGTCCTGAATTTTTCTTTTGCTTCGACAGTTATATGGAAATGGTAATTTTCGTTTTGACATGATGCATTTATGATTTCTTTGTACTAGACAGCAATACACTGCATTCTTCTGGACGAAAAACACTTGTCTGACTGATTTTAAGCTAGGTCCTATGGCATGACTCTGTGATTATTTTTGTACCCATGTACACATGGGTACACATCTGGGAAGGGTCCGTGCTCTGAGATGGGTGAGTCCAGGTCACGTCTGTGTGTGGGAGTAGCAGCAGCTGGCCCAGATGCACTTTCTGCACCAGGATGCTGCCTGGTATAGGTGACGCTGCTCTGCTTCTGACGGTCAGCTCCCTTACATGGCACCTCCAGAGGTGCCATCGTGGGGTGGGGATTACGTAAAGCACAGTGATTATGCATGAAATCACATCCCAGACTACTAAACACCTATCTGTTCTGTTGGCCTTGTGTGTGTAACAAAGGGCAAATCTAGTCTTATATCCAGTGTGGTTTGTTGCCTTTTTTTTCTCATTTCCATAATATGCTTCCTGATTTCTTAGTCTATAAATTGGTCTCTAATCTGTGAATTATGTTAAGAACAGACTTTCAAAGGCAGAAGTTGTCGTGTAGGAACATGACTAGCTGAAAGCTAATAGGAATTAAGCAGCAAATGCTGTCTGGCCTTGAGCTAAAGAATTAAATACCCTTATTTGGGGGCAGGGAAGGATTGTGATATGGTTCTTTTAGAGCTTTTATGGGTGGTTAAGATTTTTTGGGAAAATCTTGTGTTGTTGTGGTAGCTGCTTAGTAATTCAGAATAGAATTCTCTGATCAGTCCAAGAAAATGAACCTGATAAGAAGGTCTGCACACCTTATTAATTTTTTAATTAAATTGATGTCTAATTAATACTCCAGATAGCACAGGTACTGTGTTTGAGTCTGTATTCACATCTGGTTTTGAAGACCAGGTAGCAGGATACACTACACTTAATTGAGAAGCAGATGGCTTCCTTGTGAGTTGAGTTGTAGCATACAGAAAACATTTTCTACCAACAAWAAGATTAACAGTGTATCTCCACAATTCCTGGATTGACAGAAAAATTTTGTGTTATTTAAATTGTCTTTTAAAGAGATTTAGTAGCTGGCATGACTCAGCTTTGCAAATGTCATGTTCTGCCTCCAGTGAATATAATTTTTATTATGTGACATGATCTTAATCTAGAATGAATTGGGAAAGAAGAATAGAAAGGGTGTTTCTAGTGCAAAATATGCAAAGGGCAAATTAAAAACATTTTTAAGAAAGAGAACTAACATCAGATGGATGAGTCCAACAAAGCCAGTTGTCTGAAGTACTTCTGCAGTCAGAATGAATGAGTAGATGTAATGCAGCTGAATCAGATTTTGTTTGTGGAGAGAAAAATAAAAACTCAGTAGTCTATATATCCATCTGTTTTCTCCTCCAGCTTTTAAAAATGTCAGCTGCCTGCACTGAGTGTGCAGAGGTACATAGCATCCACAAGGCCATCCATGGGGTCTGGAAAGCTGTGAGGGTCCCTGACCCAGGCTTGCTGCCTGGGGCAAAGTCTGCAGGAAGCTGGATGCCCAGTGGCTGCACACACCCACTCTCTTGCCCCTTGTCCAAGAACCTGCTCCAGTTCTTGCCAGTCTCTCTGTTGATCTGATAATTTGCTGTCACACAGCCCAAATCCTAAACAAACCAAATGTTTCTGTTTCACAGAAATCTTTGGACTAAGGTTGAAATAGACACAACCAAGGAAGTTGTTATCTTGAGGGCAGGCAAGAGGCTGCCTGCTGAATCCAGCTGTATCCTGAAAAGTTCCACTGGCTGTGTTTTGAGGAGCGAAAGTGTGCAGGTGTAGTGTCTCAGTCTTCTCATGCATATTAATCTGATAGAAAACACTTTGCATCACAGAGAACAGAGGGTTCTTTAGTTGGATAAATGGTATTTTTGACTGTTCATTCCATGGGAATATGTTTTTGACAGGGAAAGAAATTGAGGTTTGGTTGATTTTCTTATAAAAATATCCCAAAGCTCAGAATGTGAAAGAGCAGTTTTTTATGTTATGAAGCATGTTTTGAGCATGTGTAAACACATTACATTAGCAGGTTCTTGGATAAGATTGGACAGTGTGTGACATAGGATTATCTGCAATTTATTGGTGAAGTTGGCAGACTGAATTTAATTTATCAAGTCATATCCGATGAATGTGCCTGTTTTAAGAGGATGTTTCTAACTATTTAGACTATAATAGACTATTTTCTGTCTATTTTATGACAATATAGTTTTGAAGTAGCTATTGTTAATAAAACTAGGAGCTCATTGTGGAGTTCAGATACTGTCATCCCATGATTATTTGGTGTCAGAGCATGCTTCTCACATCACCTGTTCCTTATAAGAAGGAAAAATTGAGGTATGTACATTTTCTTTCCTTKTAGTGGACATGTGCTGCAAGTGGCTTATGGTTTTGTCAGCAGCTTTCAGTTTTGGGAGCTGAAATGAACCTGTTTAACATTTACTGGTGTGAACCAGCTAGTTTTAAAGCTCATAGGAAAAATTACTTGTAACCTTGACACACCTTTATTCTAAGTTTTTCCTCGCACTGGATGCCTGTCAGTGTAGTGCCATATGCCACTATAAATGTGGGTGTTTTCTGTGAAAGCCAAACCATTTGAGATTTGTAGTGGTTTTACACTGGCTGTAGAACTCCAGGTGAGTTTTACTCTGCCACTGAGGTATGACCCACAGGGTGTTTCCCAGATGGACATTTTTAACAGTAATGGCCCTGAACATTTTGTGGGTACACAGGGAACACGAATCAGTGTTCCTTGGCAAGATAGGCACATTATTTCTAAGGAGGCAATCTAGTTTCCATTGGGTTCAGATTTCAGAACAGCAGTAACTGTTCTGATGAGAATGAGTAACATTTGTTAAAATGTTTCTGGAACATTTTGAAACTTCCTTTTTTTTGTGTGGCACGTTGTTTCCTAACTAGGTCAACAGTTCTGGTATCTTCATTGAAATTACATGTAACCGTTGAAAATTTGTGCACTATGTATTTTTATTTTAAGCTGACTATATGTAGTTAGTTATTTTTCTGCATATATAGGAAAGACAGTATAGTGGTTTTTGGGTTTAAAATTGGACATCTTTATCTGATTTCCTTTTATATTATTATAAATTTTAATAAATTATAATTGAACTTTATTTGTTAAAGTTGTTTATGATCTCTGGTGTATAAAATGCCAGGTGGCAGGTGAACTAAGAGAAGTCATGTTATAATGTTAGTTGAAAGGGTTTTATTAGTGATTAAATAGTGATCAAATTACTATTATTCAGTGACTGAATGGAAATTAAATGGTAATCAGTTAGGGAGTAATTGAACGCAAATTAAGCAGTAATTTAACCCTATTTTCAAGAAGGATGAGTAGGACTGGCCCATAGGCTGGTCTCACTTCAGTACTTGGTATTGGAGTTATTGAAAAACATCTTAAGGACAACGCAGTCATTGGTTATGGGCAACATGAGTTTATGTGGGGAAAGATCTATTTGGCAAACTTAATTTTCTTTTACAAGGTAACCCTCCCCAGCTGACGAAGGGAAGCCAGTTGATGTAATCATTTTGGATTTYAGTAAGGCTTTTGACACTGTCTCACAGTATCCTTTGGGACAAAATGTCCAACACACAGCTGGATAAACACATCATGTGATGGGCSAGCAGCTGGCTCGTGGGTTGGGCACAAAGGGTGACAGTGACTGGGGTGACATCAGTCTGTCACTAGTGGGGTTCCACAGGGCTCCATCTTATGGCCACTGCTCTTTAATTTTTTTTAAAAATGGTCTGAATGCAGGTGTTGGGTAAGTTGCATCACATGAAGTAAGTTTMCCAATTATACTGAATAAGAAGAAACTGTGAGTGAACCCCCTTGAGAGTGGAGAAGCCTTGCAAAGAGGTCCGGATAGACCAGAGAGTGATCACCAGCCATGTGAAATTTAACAAGAACCAATGCCAGATTCTGCATCTGGTCCAAAGTAATGCTGCTCGAATATACAAATGGGGGAGCAACAGTCTGAAAAGCAGCCATCCAGAAAGAGGGTTTAGGAAGGGCATAAAGCTATTAGGGAGAGAAGATTGACTAAGATGGCCTTCTGAAGAGTGGCTGAGGTCACTTGTTTTGTTCAGCTTGGAGAAGMGAAGGCTGAGGGGGTGACCCCATCACAGGCAGCTCAGGCTGGTTCTTTGGCTCCTGGTGAGATGTGGTCTAGATTCCATAGCTCCTGTGAAGATACGTAAGGCCTGACAGAGGTTTGGGGGACTGGGACAGACAATGGGACTGACTTCAGTCAGACCTCCTTGGCTGGCACTCTTCAGTCAGAATGGGTGCATCCATCATGGACTTGTCAAACAGCAAACTTGATCTCCAACCAAAAAATTAGTAAGCATCATCTGCCTATCACAAAATGAAAGGCAGTGAGGATTTTCAAGTTTTTTTTTTTTTTGTTTGTAGTTACATTTTTTTCATTCTCTGATTGTGGAGATAAACATTTTATCAGTGTAAGCAGCAAGAGCTCTCTGTAGTCAAGTATTTGTTTTAAATAATAAATTAAATACTCAAATTCARCTGGATATTAAGAATTATTTACAGTGAATTTCAGCTTGGGAAAAGGAGAAGCAAAGAGCAGTAATTCCTTTTAGTTCATGTTTATTATTAATGTGCATTATCTGAATCAATCTGAAGTTTGAAGGTATTCACAAAAGAGGATATTTTGGGAATAACAGTATTTCCTCTATGATAAACACCCCAGTATAGGTATTGATGTTATTGCTACTAGTGARGTATGACTCTGTGCATGTGTAGGCTTAGTGCGAGCAACTCTAGGTATACAAAAATCTGAAAAGTTCCTGATTTTTTTTTTCCTTTTCTGAATTTTTTTAAATGAGTGGTTCCTTGCAGCAAAAAAACCAAAATGTTTTGTGGACCTGAAAAATGGTATTTCATRCTGACTGCAACTCTAATACATGCTTTTTCTTTTTACCAGCTGACCCTAGAAACTTCTTTCAATTTGTAGTTGTTCTCCTTAATGCAGGCTGGCTGGCTGAAGTTTGTAGAGGTAGAGGCTTGTTAGCTTTCTGGTGATTTTCATAGTTGCTGGATATAGCACAATAGCTTTAGCCACAGGAATGAAATACTTTATGATTGCTGCAATTACTAATTATAGTTTGTGTGTGTGGCTTCATATGGACATGTGCATGTACATGCAGTCATTGTATTTAGGTTTCTTGTCTGTAGAAGTGGCTAAAAGGGGTTATTGGTGCTGTGGAATTCTAGAAKCTCTCAGTGTGAACTTCTTAGTAGTTATATTTCAGTTCATCATTTTCCTTGTACTTGTTTAAATGTTGCAGAATTAGGACACTCTTATATGCATTATGGCATACTAAAATTACTGTACTTGGACCAGATTTCTTTGTTGCTATGGTTATGTCTAGATTTTTCCTTTCCTTTAAGTGACTTAAGAAATGTCWGGAGGCAGGGGAAAGAAACATTTCTTGCTATACACTTCCAGAAAAAGGTGAAACCTTACCCTCCTGTCTAGGCATCACTTTGTGCTGTGTGTTACTTTGCTAGCTAATCTCTGCCTTTTGATGGAGAATTAAGAAAAATAATTTTATCTTTTTTTTTTTTTTTTTTTTTTTTTTTTTTTTTTTTTTTTTTTTTTTTTTTTTTTTTNCTCCATGTGGTCTGGTCTGAAACCACACATAATGCTTTGATAAGGATTTTTACATGTATGTGTGTTTCTGACTAGAGCATTTCTTATGAGACTTGCTTTGTGAGTCTACTGGTGCCACTTCCCGTGCTTATCTTTATAGCAAAATCTAAGCAGCCCTTGCCACTTCTCACCAGTTCTAAAATTTCTTTGCTTTCTAGCTCTGCCATATGCCCCGGTAAAATCCTGCTTAACTTGGGTGGTGTTTCTGCACCATATTCTCTCTGAAGATGGACTTCATGTAAAATAAAGCGAATGTTTACTGCACTGTTCTCGAGTGTCTAGTCTGGAAAAACTGATACCACTTCAGACCAGTCATTGCATGATTTAGGCTTGTGTATGTGTAGTTATTGTGTAAGTGCTACTCAAATGAGCAAACAGCGAGGATGGAAAAAGTTGAAGCCAACAGATGTCACCTGTATTAAGCTGCAGAGTGGTCATCTGAGTGAGTTCTGAAATTACGGTACACKGGGCAGTAAACAACAGGCTGTACTGCATTCTGGGAATTGGTACACGTGAGAAAATGGACTGCATGAACTCAGGCCTCTGCCTACAACTTCTRTGAGAACATACTCCAAAAGTCCTAAATTCCACTTCTACTCTAGAGTGACTGAGAGTATTTGATTTTTTCTTAACTTTTAAGTAAGCAGTCTCGCATGTGCATGTGCCTACATGTGGGTGCATACACAGTTAGAGCTGATCTAAATGAGCTAACAATAGACAAATTATAAAAGGGCTAGAGATGTTAATAATTGGTGAGGCCTTAAATGCTAGCAGATTAAAAGTGTGCAATTTTGTCGCACTTTGAATGAGAACCTGCTTCTGATTTGTTGTTTGCAAGCTGTGGAGCTGAAAGGTAAAGCAGACACCTCCTGCTGATTCACTCTTCTCATTTGAAGCATGTGTTGTCACATGCCAAGGAGCACTTGAACAGAAATGATTCATCTGGCTTTTCCAACAGGCCCATGTGAATCCTTGGTGCTGTCATTGGGTGACTGAATGAACTTTATTACCCAGTCCCACAATCTGTGATGTTGTTTTTGCTTACTGTAATTGCTCTTGTAATTGTTTTGTACTTGAGTGCAGGTGAAGAAGTGATGCCCAGTATTAGGTAAATTACCTGTAGGTGGATTTAGGGTTTGATATTCTTCTCAGATGCAGGGGGAGGTTGACAGAACTTGGGGAGAAGGATGTACTGCTGATAGTGGACAAAAATATTGCAGATTTTATGTGCCACAAGGACTTACAAGGACTTTTGGCAGAACTCCAAAGATAAGGAAGAAACTAATAAAGCAAACATCAACTGTGCTGAGATCAGCTACAACTGGGTAAAAAGTAATTCTGTCAGAGGGAGAGTGGGACCACCGACTCACAGCCCACCAACTCAAAGACAGAATCTGAGCATGTGGACTAATTAGCATGAGAATCACTTTACCAGTAGGAAGGTATATATCTAATTAAAGAGATATAAAGAGAACTGTGTAACTTGTTGCAATGAACAGTGGTTTCTTTGCTAAAATGTACAAATGGTGTAAAATGTTGACAGTCTGGGAGGGAGCTTTTTGTGGGTTACCACCAAACTCCCTATTTTGTTTAAACTAAAAAAAAAAAAAAATAGATACCTTGTCTCAGGGTGTAAATTGGCACTGCACACCAGACATTTGGGACAATAGAAGTGACAGCAACAATTTTCTGAAGAGCATTAAAATGATTTTAGATATGACATCAGGATTGTGTTGCAGGGCTATTTTGCAATAACTAGTTAAAATCTGTAATATGTGTATGCCATGGTGATAGATTTTTTTTTTTTTTTTACATGAAACACTTACTGTACTGGTCAGTACTTCTTTCCTGTATCCTGGAATTACCTTGGAAATTGCTTTGATGTACTAGTTTCCTGTGGAAAAAGGAATGTTGTAAATACTGTGAATAACGTTTTTTATCTATTGTCATACTAAAAAGAGGTGAGGGTTCCTTGAATATCTTGTATGGTCTGTCATGTAGTTTGTCGTGAGCGTAGACTGTTCCATTCCCTCTAATGCTGCACTGTTTTTAAAATTATGGTCTCCTTCCATGCCAGTGTTGAGGATTTCCCATCATTACTTTAAAGTGGTAGCTGGGCATTCTTCAGGAGGATTTGTTTGTTTTGGGGTTTCTTTCTTTCCACTGTTGACAGTTTGCCTTGAACTACTACTTCTCCATGTTTATTTTTTCCCTCCCTGACTGGTATTACCTGTTAGAAGCAACAATAGGCCAGATGAGAAAAGCATTATTCTTCCTTCAATAGGACTTGCTACTTAAGAAGAATATGTTACTGACCAATAAAAACTTTGTCTAACAGAATAAATTTTTTTAATGCAAATAGGAAGTCATGTGAAATCAGATTTTCTAAACCATAGGACTGAATTCCCAAAGGCTTCTCACTTGTTCTTAACTGTGTTTGTAGCTAGGACAAAATATGCCTATACTATGTCTTAGATAGGATAGAATATTTTCTCTTTGGTTTGGCTTCCTGCTATTTAGTAAGTAATTTTGAATGATTAGCTTTTTATTAGTTTTTCCTTATTTTCATAGTGCAGAACTACTAGATGTTCAGTTCTGTGGTTTCAGAAGTAGGTTCCTGTTTGCATGTGGGTGTGGGGAACAGTATGAGCTATGTATTGGCTATTTCAGAAAGCTTCATTTAACCCATGTGCATAAAAAGTAATTATTCAATAAAGACTGGAGGAAGTTTTGCAATGTAACTGGACATGAGGAATTTTAATATGACTAGTGTGATTCTGTCTCCCTTCTTGGTTCTGTGCACAAAATAATAAAGACTTTTCAAGGGCTGGACCACTCAGGTGAAACAAATGAATTTAACTGAAGGGCTACAGAGTGAAACTCAGGCAATTGCAGATGAGAGTGTAAAAAAAAAGTTATAAAGTTGTTTAAAGGCTTTTTGCTTTARGGTCACAGCTGGCAGTTGCAAATATGTTTACTGTCACACTTGGTGAGCAGTTCTTTCCTTGACAAAATTGTGTGCTTTGCTGCTGTCCCTTTCTGTACAGCTCCCTCTCAGGCCATTAGTGGCCTGATAAGGAAAACCCATATTTCTCCTTGCAAACTTGCTGTGGTTTCTTTCCTATCTTTTGCTGCCCTCCCACATGTTATTCCAGGTGGGTGCATTTATTGCCAAGGAGCTTGTGATGGCTTCCTACAAACTGAAAACAAAAACTGGAGGTGTCCTGTTCCAGTGAAAGATGTGATTGTTCCTAAAGCTAGACTCTGTTCTATCAGCAACAGGAATTAAAAAAATCACCCCATCTGTCTCCTTTAAGTAAGCTGTAATGCTGTCTTTATCCTATTCCTCTCTTTTCATCAGTCTTTGAAACTTTTAACTTAAAATCAGATTGCTCTTGTAGTAGTAATTGTTTATTGCTATTAGTTTGTGTTGAGTATGATTTGAAGTACAACCTATTTCTAACTTGCTTAAGGAARCATACTAATAAAAACCATTTCAGTATAAATAGGGGCGAAATTAAGAACTGACTCCAGRTGACCAATAATCCCAAAATAAAACCCTGTAGTCTTATTGCTATAGTAATAATGTGCAAAACTGTATCATAAAGACATGAATAAAATAACCTTTTTACAGATTCAGGGCTTGAAAATGTACAAGAAAGTCCAACTCAGACTTTGAAGAAGATTGTTAAATATCTTGAGACTAAAGCCTAAAGCACTTGGGAGGGGTTTGAGGCACAATCCATATGGGAAGAGTATGAGGAAATGGAAAAGGGATTTCAGTCTTAATTTGGGCTRTGTTAGTGATGAATGTTGTTTTGTGTGGCAAGAGTTACTTGCAGCTCAAGTTTCTCAGGATTTGAAAGTGCAAAGCATAATCTGTRTTAAAATTAGTGTCAAAGTCCCTGGAAGTGTCAGTTCTGGTAGTGGGTTATGGAGGAAGAGTGTTTCTGTAAGAGCAGTATCCCTGTGAGATAAAGTTTTTGGCACAAAATGCATTAATGGAGGCAACTTTATAGGTTGTCTTTGATTGAAACCTCTTGCTTCTTGTAGATTGTTTCATTTGAAAAAGAATGAGGCCGGCAAATTRATAAACACCTCTAACTTCCTTTGAGAGCTGGAGAGCGTCCTCTGTCATCCACAGCTGTAAGCGTATGGAAGTGTGCACTAGCACAACCTGTTTGTTGGTTTGGCCTTAGTCCTCTTCCTCCCTCATTTCTGGCTGTCACATTACTTTATTTAGTCATTATCAAGAGGAAATCGTGTTGCTACAATAGAAATTTAAAGGGAAAACCATGAAACAAGTCTTAAAAATACACTTGGAAATGATAATTTTCTACTTATAGCTTGCAGGATTGAAAGAAATTATAACTTTTCAATTCCTTTAAGGCAAAAAAACCTTGAAGACAAAAAAATTCAATTCATTGAGTGAATCTTCTATAGTAAAAGWAACTGTAAAGGTCTTTCTTACAAAGTATTTGAGACTAAAATACTAGTAGTAGGCTTGGTTGTACATGTGCTTATTATATTAACATCATGTTCTGTCATGACACACTGTGATATGGCATACTTAGGACTTTTTGTTCATAGGTTGCTTTTTTTTTTAYCCTTTTTTCCCCATTCTCCTTCAATAGTAGTCTGAGACTTGAAGCAAACTTAGTTAAATTCAGATACTAACACCTGCTGTCATTTTTTTTCCTCTTCCTGTGGTTCTGTTTGCTTCAAATAATTGTCAAACAGCGTTGTTACCACACTTCCTGTTTGAAGTCGCAGTGAACAGTATACAAAGGATATAGAGAGTTCACCCTTAAAAGGAACTATGTAGATGCTTTTTAAAAAAGAACAGGCTGTTCTCAAGCTGTATAATTAATAAGTGGCTTTATTTTAACTGTCTCACCACAGCATAGAGCATATTTTTTTGGATTGGATCAGTTAAGGTAAATGCTACCTAACCTGCTTTATATCAATAAATGTGAAGAGCTTGGGGAAAATTGATTTCTTTGTTTACTTTTCCTCCTTTCCTGCTCTGTTTATTTCTCACAGAAAAGTTAATGCTGCTTTAGTAAGAAAAATGTAACAGAACGTGCTTTACCCACTATTCATTAATGTGGTGTTTGCACTTAACTCCCTTTGTGACTGGTATTGAACAATAAGCAGTAGTTTTGGTTTTTGCAGTCACTGTGGAATAAACCTCAGAATAATGAAAATTACCTTATTGATTTTCACCTTAAATTTTAATCAATTCATTAGTTTTAAAGTCTTAATTTCATCATACTTAGACTTTATATAAATGTTATTAAATAGAGATCATAACTAAAGTATAAAAGCCTTCAAATGAGATGTTCAGCATTGTAGTTCTGTGTGGTTTTTAGTGTGAATCATCCACGCTAAAGTAAGTTGCATTCAAAGTTTAGACAGTTTACATGGGAAAAGCAAATCAGGTTTCACCACGTATCTCTCTGATAAATTTCTGATTCTGACTGAGTAACTGTCTTGGCTTTTCAGTGTGAGATCTACAATGTTCTGCCACTCTGCGCACCATAAACTGGGCAAAGAGCAAAAGCAAAGGGTGGCAGAGCTGTTTCCATGAGGTGTATTCTTCACCCTCTGTTACACTTTTCATGTGGCAAGTCTGTGCATACGAATGCAGCAGCGCTGTGAACGATGCCATGTTAGAACTGCCACCCTTTGCTTTTAGGGTGGTGGGACACTGGAACAGGTTGCCCAGAGGAGCTGTGAATGCCCCATCCCTGACAGTGTTCAAGGCCAGCTTGGATGGGGTCCTGAGTAACCTGGTCAGGTGGAAGGTGTTCCYATGGAAGGGATGCTGGAACAAGATGATCTCTAGGTGCCTTTCAACCCAGACCATTCTGTGGGTCTGTGATTAAAATCTTAATCCTCTGATAAAGCAGAGAACTAGCTGTGAAATAATACTTGTATTTTGAGACCTTGTTAATTGCAGCTAGGTTTGGGGCGCAGTTCAAGCTTTGCAGGAGCACTTTCCCACGAGATGGCTGGTGCGTTGATATTACATAGTAGCTGTAGGCCACTGTGGTGCTTTTTTCTTTCTTTCTTTCTGACCAATAATTTGCAAGARAACAGTAGAATTTTCGTGTTTCAACTTGTTCTTTAAACAAGYAACTGGCAGATTGAAAGAAGTCCTAGTGTGTTGCTGTTGACATCACAGTGCCAATACATTTCTTTTCTTTCAGCTTAATTGCTTTTTCTTTCCATTTTGGTGCAACGGATTTATCCCTTTATTTATATCAGCTTGGCTCCTGTAAAAATCAATTGTTTRGCAAACTGGAAAGGAATATGAAATTCCAGAGCTCTAACGAATACTGCTAAGCATTTGTTTGCCTTTTAAGAGGTGCAATTAATGTCAGTTTTCTCCAGACTTAYTGATRTTTCTGTGGTGTGTTTTAATCAAAAGTTAACTGATTGAAAAGGTGTTGTTAGTGATTGCATCAGACTAAAGGCAAATGTACCACTTTACAGGCTGTAGAAGAAAAAAAATGCATTTTTAAGAATAAAAATGCTATCAATGATTACTATTTACAATCTTTAGCTTGTTTTTGTCAGTCAGAAGCTTTAGAACTAAGGCAGGGAGTCAGTTTTGAGGAGGGCTCTGTCCTGAAGGTCACAAGTGCTGCATGCTGAGAGTGGCTATGCAGAACAAAACTTCTGCACCCTTGGGTGTTCTGTAAACAGGAAGAGCCTTCCAGGCTCACAGGTGCACGCACAAGCCCTTCAGGTTTGTTCCCAGGGCTTTAGCACAGSCTGGAGGCTGCAGTGAGCTGGAGGAGTGTGCCAGCTCTCAGTGAACAAACACAGAGACAGATTAACAACAGGAATTTCCTTGCCCTTCAGTGTGTTTCTTCTGTACGTGGGTGCAACAGCCATATCAAAGTTAACCCCCTGTGAGAACAAGAATTTGATATGTCCGTTCTGCCCTGTGYCAAAAAGATTGTAAGGAAGCAATAWTAAAAGTTTCATGATTTCAGGAGTCACAAATCAGAATATTTGGGCACTTGCACAGCAAGAAAAGCTCACTGCATAATATTCATTTATTGCTCCAGCAGCTTAAAATATATCAAACTTCAAGATGTTACTTTGAGTATTTAATTTCTTAGTTTCTCATGATCTGAACAGATAGCATTGGAGGTGCATTGCTGTGTTTCAGAATAACTTTGAGCCAGTCTTCTCAGAAGTTTAATCAACTAAGATTTAAGGAGCCATAAGCGCCATAAGCTGAATTACACAGGACTGGAATTGTCAAATTTACATGTTAGTGTCTCAAAAGCTAAGGAGTGTGAAAGCTTCCTAGAGGCTTTGGATATATGAGGGGCAAGGTTCTGCTGTGTTCTTTTTGTGTGTGTTGTAGACATCAGACCTGGAAAGTACCTGGCTAGTGGTGGCCACACGGTGCAGTAACTTGGCATGTGTGTAATAAATGAGGCATGTCTTTGTGCTTGGCATGTAGAGAGCTAATGGAGGTGGTAGGAAAGTGGAACTGCTCTGGTACAGAATGTGTGTTTGTACATATACAATGCATGTAGTTCTGTGCATTGCATGGAGTCTCCAAACTGCTTCATGCTGTGASGAATAGCATAGGAATAATACTTGTGCAAACATTGTGTAAGTGAAGATGCAGTAATATAAAGAATTATTAAGGAGTGTGCTTGTAAAAACTTCTGAATACTCATTGTCTCTGTTTCTCTGCAAGTAAAGTTTGTGATATATRGCAAGGTAAGTGAAGTTTCACAGGAATTTTTATTGCACTCTTACTGAAAGAAACCAGAATGGAGGTTTACCAATAAACATTATTTTAGCAAAGGAATGGTTGGAATCTGGAGCCTCATTTGTTCCACTTGATGAGTTTTAGAAGCTTAAGGAAACAGTTTCAAGCTCTACAAGTTATATCSTATTTTGAAGTCAATTGTAAATGAAACGCAGGGTAGAAGAGGGTGAAAGGAAAATACATTGTGTTGACCAGGTCCAGCCATTTTGCCGATTTTCCATATACAGAAATATATTTGTTGCCTCAACATTTAGGAGATAATACCTTTGACTGACAATTGTGTAACAGGGTTGATGTTAAATACTGTTTAAATCTCACACTGTGAATGGTCTGGGTCACTTTTCCATTGAGAAATATGGTGTGTCAATAGGCGTGATTCTAGTGTCTTCAGTTTGTAATTCAGGATATTACCAAGAAATCAGTGTTGTGGGGGGCTGKCTGAGCTTGAGATTCTATATATTCTCTCTTGTTGATAAATGTACTTCTGTTTTCAGGTTCACGTAACGCTAGGGACCAAAGAAGCATACGTAGTATTTCTCTGGTGCTGGGATCAACCTTCTGAAAGAAGACTCTAACTTTTTGCCTTCAAGTTCTTTGTCCTGGGACTGACTTGTCTTTGGAGAAGAGCTCAACAGAAAAAAAGATTTTCACATTGGAGCCATTAAAAATAAACCTGTTCAAAGAACTTASTACCTGCAGACAGACTTGCGAAGGTTGAGTCCTGCTTTTCATCTGTGTTCCCACTTCAGACTGTAAACAATGAGTGAATTTTGGTTGTGTTTCAACTGCTGTATTGCAGAACAGCCTCAGCCTGTAAGTATGAATATTGGCACTACTTTATTTTTATATCATTAACTACATTTGTCAGATTTTCTGGTTTTCTTTTTTTTTCTTTAATTTGGGCCATTTGGCCTAGCTTGGTGAGAATTAGGGGATTAACTGATGTCCTGCCTTGATGGGGATCAAAAAAAGTCTCTTCTAAACTGCTATCATTTTCCTGTCCTTAAGATCAAATATATCTCAAGTCTTTGGAAAGAGCCTGTATTTGGTGGAGTTGAAAAGGAGGAGAAGGGAAAAGGGTGATGAGGATGTGAAYTCTCATTCTAGGGTAAATAACTTTTTGGTGGAAATGTGTAAATGTCCTGACTTCTGTATGACTTAAGGCCTGCCTTCAGGTATGGCTGGACAATGGAGAAGGAAATGATGATGTTAAAAAATCCAGAGTGAAATCCAGTCCTCCACCACTTTGGTTTAATTAAGGATTTCAGCTTTAACTCTTTGGTTAGTTTTCCAAGATTAAATCTTGGAGGAGTGAAGGGGTGCACTCATACTGTAATTTATTTTTTTTTTTAGTAAAATTTGAAATGGCCATTGTGTGAAAAAGTACATAGCAATCAGTTAGGTTAAAGAACATTTCAAAACATATGTAAGAAAAGCAAAGTACAGAAATGTTCTTCATTTTCATGTATTTTTAAGTACCTTTAGAGTAGGTTTCTGAGTCCAGTGCTGTTGGGGGAAATTCTGCCTGCATGAAGGTGGAATTAACCAGGAATGTGAGAAAGATCATTGTATGGTGTRACATCCAGATCAAGCTAAATGAATGTATAGAAATTACATTGGTCATATGGTGGTTTTACAAATATGTAAGGAAAGTCCAATTACTACTAGTAGTATTATAGCAAAAKAATCCCAACAGGAATAAAGAAAACTCACATTAATATACTCAGGTGCTAATATTTGGCTATAGGGAAGCAAAGGATTAAAAAAAAAATCCCACAGTGGGTGTTGTCATTGCCCAAAGCCTGAATGCCAGTCTGATCCTTGGATGGCATACAAATATTGAAGTGTGACCATTAACATTTTGAACTAATTAGTGCAACTTTATTTCAGTCAAGAAGAGATGAACTCTAAGATACCAATATGGGAAGCTGTGATCCTCCTCTCTTGCTTGAATACCATGCAATCCTTTAAAATTCTAGCTGCATCCTTATATAGCCAAAGTTTTTTGTCTTGGTTTTTGAATATATATTTGAATAAGATGTGAGAGTTCTTAGATAGAGGCTCAGTTCTCACAAAATCTTGACTCAGGCTCTATGATATGTTAAAGTTACTCCCCAGGAAATTCACATGTGTTAATACATCACGTAGAGGTGTGTGGATAACGACTTATGAAGCAGATGGAGATTGTACTTGGAAAGTAGAGAAAAGTGAGGCAGCCCACTATGTTTCTRCTGATACGATGGTGTGCATTTGCTTGATAATTAAAGCCATCTTTGTGTTTAAGGAGCTAACAGCTTGCTGTTGAGCACTGACCTAATTTCTGAAACATGCCTTTCAAGTGTTGTAGGAGACTTGCTTGTTATAAAGTGCCAAAATTCTTCAGAATAGGTCTCAGAAAAAAAGAGATGTGTGCCCTTCTTGGCATGCCTGACGAAAGGCACTTGGTTGTCCTTTCGCTGCAGTTACTCATCTAATTTTGCTGTGTTGTTCTGCCATGCTCTGTTGCACTAAGTGGAGTATTTAATCAGACACTTGTACCTCTGAGTAAGTACAGGAATGTTTTCCATCTCTGACAAACAGCAAAGCATCTAGTGTAAGTCTGAGGCAAACTGATAAATTAGGCAAGTGATAAGGAAGCAGTTTCTCCCTGTCTCTGCAGGTGTTCTATGACTGCGTGTTTGACAGACTTCTGTGCTGAAAAACATGCTAGTTTTGAGTTCCAAAATACTGTTACATCGTATCAGTACCTGTTTATCATAAACTAAGTGAAACATGTAAACTTGGATAAAATTCAGTCCCCTGCTGTGCATTCAACTTGTCAGTTGAGTCCACTTTCTAAGGAGGAATGCCTAATCTGCCCAATTTCATTCCTTTCATGTGCCTTCTTTCATTTTAACTCCTGCATCTCAACCTTTTCATGGCCTGCCTAACAATGTCCCAATGCCGTTTCATATTCAGCCATTACATGTTAAGTGTGCTGCTTCTGTTGAAGGACAAATGTGGTCTCGTAGCAACGCCAACAACCACCAGCCTCTCAAAACAGACCTTGAAAGCAGGAAATTAATTTGCTGCTTGTTCTGATCAGTGTTTAAAATGTTCCTTCTGATTTAATTTAAAATTGTCATAGAATATCCTGAGTTGGAARTGACACAAAAGGATCATGGAGTCCGAACTCCTGGCCCTGTACYGGATAGCCCCAAAATTCACTCCGTGTGCCTGAGAACATAGTGCAAACACTTCCTGAGCTCTGTCAGGCTTGGTGCTRTGACCGGTTCCCTGGGAGTCTGTTCCAGTGCCCAAAAACCCTCTGGGTGAAGGATCTTTCCCTGATATCCAGCCCACACCTTTCCTGACACATCTTTGTGTGTTCCCTTGGGTCCTGTCACTRGTCACCAGAAAAAGGAGGATCAGCACAGCAGGAAAACCTCGTCCACATCATCAGTTGTGTGTCCATCCTGTTCCAGGGCCTCRTGCCTGTTGTATAAGGGCACTTGGGAAGGTGAGGCAGCCTGGGAGGGAGCTTGCCTGCCACCACAAGCCATAGTATCCTGTGCCCATTCTCCTCTGTCTCCTAGGTTCCCTCCATCTGCTGGGTGGCATTGCCTGAAAGGTGAYTTTTTTCTCATTATCTTTGGCAGGTATATCCACCTGTCATGGATAGTGACATAAATGTTAACTCTCTTAGGTGGCGGGGAAAAAAGCAATTGAAGTTTTAGGAGTTGTGTGTTTATGTGTTATTTACAGCATCCATTGAGTTAAGGAGTTTCCACCTCCCTTGAAATCCAGGATGACAGAATTGTCTCTGCTTTCTGCTGACAAAATTCTACCATACTATGTTTGAAACGGCCAAATACAACATATCTATTATTTTCAGCCATAGTGCACTTAACATGAAAACTGTACATGCATGAGTCCTTTCAGTCAGTTTTATAGAAGAACAATAAGAGCACATCACTTTGCAAATTTCACTGCCATTACTTCTCTAATAGCATACCCCAAAGCAGAATGGTAACAGTATTGCAATTATATACTAGTGTTCTTCGAGGTTAGTTAAATCACTGTGCAAGTGTCACCATTATCATCTTTTAGTGGAATGTATCATGGCACAGCTTTTAGTCTTTCGTCAGTGCTGAGTGAGCCCTAATGCTGTGAAATAAAACATAGATGACTTGGCAAGCAGTGTTCTACTCTMTCTCCTCAATTTTACTTTGGTTGCTAAATATTTCATTTTGTATATCCAAACCTGCAGTACTCAACGATCATGGAAGGCACACATTTGAAAGTGGATCTCTAAGCTTCTCTGAAATACAGTGATGAGTGGCAAAAACAAGTATTTAAAGAAACAAAACTAATTAGGGAGTCAGCTGAAGGTAGCATGTTCCTGATGGTGTCTCCTTAATAGCCTGAAGCTCTTACCACMGTAGAATCCAAACAAAAGCCAAGGAAAGGTGTTCTTGTATCAACCTCTAGGGTTTTTTTTTATTCTTAGTATATTTTACCGCAATGAAGGCTTCAAACAACTAGTTGCTTTCATATCTATTTTCATGATACCGATGAGGTGRTATTAATCTATTAATAACTATGTTCAGGTTTTCTTGGTTTAAGTAGCCTGAATTCAGTCTCGTATGATCTGACCCAAACCTYTATTTAGGGAAGAGTAGCACTTTCTGTGATTGCACCAGTTTCCTTACACCTCCCACTGATACCCTTTATAGATTCTGTAAACTGATTTTCATTTCCCAACAATGCAAGATCAGTCACTGGAAAATGTTTTCCTCTGTACTACCATCTCATCCATTGCYATGTTTCAGTAAACTCTGCCAAATCCCCACTACCAGATGCATTGCTTGATAAAAGAAGTTTAGAAATCTTGCAGGTTTTCAGAGAAGGTGTCTGTAGTTTCTTTCTTAGGCTGAGCTTGTTGCCTACACCAGGAATCTGTTATTTTCCAGTACTTCTTTTTTCCTGGTCTGTCCATTTTTAACTTGCAAAGTTAATTTTTGGTCTGAGAAACCTCTGGTCATGGTCTGGAGAACTCCCACCTGGTTTGGGCCAAAGCTCRGTACAGCTGAGCTTTTCAGTTTGCTTTGACCTTGCAGTAAAGTTACTGCTCTGYTACAAAAGAATAAACTATGCTGTCTTCCTTCTGGCTCCAAACTTCCTTCTCTAGTTAATTAGTCGTTGTTTTGTTGCTTGTCTCTTATTTAGATKATTTCCATTTTAGTTTTGTCAAGGGCCTATTGTGGTTTTCTTGCATGCTATGCCATAAATGTTTAAAGTGGTTTGGAAAGTGAAGTTTGTTTGTTTTCTCTTTTGATGTCTGGAAGAGGACCGACTGATAGGTATGTAGAGCTGGGAGACCAATCTTAAAAGAGAGGCAGAAAAAGCCCTGCACATACTGCTGTATTTATTAATTGAACTGAGTGCTGAAAGCTACAGAAGACATAAATTATCTTAACCCTTAYTTAAGGAAATTAACCACTGATGGATATTGCCAGCCCTAGCTTCCTCTCTGCAAAAGAAATCTCCAGATTTCAGATATAGCTAAGGATACGTCTAACACTGCAACTTGTGCAAYTCTTAAAAACTTGAACACAATAAAGACAATGAAGCATTCAGTGTGCCTTGCAGCTGCAGAATAGATCACCCTCARGAGGCACACATACCACCTTGCTACTGAAGAAGTAGTGTTTTGGGCTCCCTATTCAGTAAAGCTGTGCTGTGCAAGTGCAGCTTCAGGCTTACAGTGTCTAAAACTCAGGCTCTTTTTTCAATTTAATTTAATCAGCCTACTGCATTCAGTAAACCCATAAAAGCCCATGTAAAAGATGACAACCTTAGAGAGCCCTCAGATTTCAGAATTGTCCTAATGAGTTACGTATTGAGCTGCCAGTTCAGATGTTTCAAATTCCTTCTTTTTTCTATTCAGTGCTGTTGTTGGAAGTAGCTTGAGGGAATACCTTATCAAAGGGGCAGAATCATATAAGCAAAATGCTTGGCTTTTATTTATAAAACCAGGTATGTATGGCTTTCAGCCTGATAGAGCTGCTTTAGGTGTTTGTTTTTTTTAACCTTTAAATTAGCTGCCACTCATCCACTCAAAATATTTTTGTGATGTTCAATTATTAAATTGTTTACAAAGAAAACAAAAGAAGCATTTTGTGTTTACTTGTAAACACCTGAATGAAAATTGACTGAGTATTTTATGATCTGTTACTGTGGCTGTGAAATTTCTAGCTCTTCGTTAGCTATATTGATGCTGTTTACTTAACTAGTAAGTTAACTACTAGTTGATGACATGGAAATTAGCTCTTTGGGGGAGGTTGGAAACAAGAATTGTGCCAGCTTTCTGTTGACAAGAATGTGTCTTGCCATTATCAACATACTTGGAGAAGGATGTAATATCCTTTTAATACATCCAGGCTCCGCAGAGCTCAGGCTTTCCACTCAAACATGGGGAGGAAGTAGATTATGCTATTTGTTGTTCTGGACACCAGTGCTAGAGCCCTTGAATTTCTTGTTTCTCTTAAATTTACAGATTTTTCAGTGAGAAAGCATTTTCAAGGGCAAAACCCTGGTATGAGTCAAAAGGAGCTGACAAAAGGAGCTGCCAACAAGAACTACTTGAATCTGGCTAGCAAAAGTTGATAGCTTTGCAACCACCCTTGGAGCCCATGCTGGAGACCTTGGAAGCATTTCCAATGCAATTGTAGTAATTTTTTAAAATGTGCCTTAGTTCTTATGTTTGGCAGTTCAGATGTTTTTTTTTGCATTCTGCTTTCCATGTCAGAGCATGGGACATGGGGAAGAATGAAGATTCAGGGGCATTTCTGCTTGCCAACAACTAGAGGTAGGGGTAATTTGGACATAGCCTGAGTGATGTGCACTTTCACTGACACTCTRTGGAAATATTTTTTGTGTTAATGAATAGAGAAGCCAGTTATTTCCCTGAAGCTAAGTGTTCAGCATTTTGGCTTTAACTGCTTTTGATATGAAAGGGAGTATTGAGACTAGAAGCTACTTCTGCTGCTATCTTACTATATTTTTATCATAATTTTTTTGGAATGGATCTCAGATATTCTGTTGGTCATAATTCTTAGGACTCATATGCAACTCACCAAATGTGTATTTTTAAATGGCTATTTTAAAGACCTTTGCCTGCATGTACGTTTTTGATTCCCAGCATTAGTATTTCACAATGCTGAAGGTTTTCCCTTTTCAGACTGTTCCTCAAACCTTTGGTTCTGCAGTTCCTGTCATGACTGATTTATGCATGAGATATGCATGATACCAAAGTTCCCATTTACTTATATYAATGCTATCCTTCATGTTCTCAAAGATCCTGAATTTACAAAGTACCCAGTAAGCAAGCCATAGGCTTTAATAGGTAATCACTGCAATTACTTTCTTGCCTGTGTCTTCAAAGTGGTTTAGCTGATGACTCTAAAATGCTGACTTCTGTAAATCTGGGTTGATATCCTGTCACAGAGTGAGAAGAATAGAAGAGTGGAGGTTGGGCAGAAAAGTTGAACCTGTGAACTGCACTCTCATGCAGATTCAAGGAAGTGATGACTCTCTTAATGCTTTGGGGTTTTTCTGTTTTTCAAATAATTTTAGAGAGTTACTTTAGCTGCTTGGGTGTATCCTCAAGAGAGCTGTAGCTAACTGTAGCCAAGGAAAGATACTATCGCTCTTTGTGTTTACTCTCTCAAATACATGTGTAGCAGTGACTTGTTAATACGTCTTGCTCTGAAAGTGACTTGGTATCAAAAAGGATGAGGATCACATGGAATTTTAGATAGTTTTAAGCTACATTATCTGTTTTAATGCAATTGTAAATTCAGCTCATTAAGGTTTAGAAAATAGTCTGGATTTATAATATGTTGTCTTAAGCAGGCCCAGGGTCWTCATAATTGTTTTTCTCTTGCTTGTGGTATAACTTTTTCAGTGTGAACGTAACTACCCCTTATGTTCTGCTTGATAGTKTATCATGGAAGACTACCTAGTTCATAGTTCTCAAATCAGTGTTTTAATTTTGCCTTAACTTTGGCTGGGCTGCAATAGATAGCAATRCAGATCGTAATAGATAGTAATATAGATATTACTATTTATATCTTTCTAACCTGCACAAGATGGTTTCAGGGTGATATGTGTCTGCCTTATCTCTGGAGATTGATAAATTGTTTGAGACCAAGTTGTGATTTGTCTTTYTAAGTTTGCCCAGACCAGCCTTTCTTTGCTGACCTAGGGTGGCATTTTACACTCCATTGTTTAACCAGCTGGAGTTTTCCGTCTCTGGAGGAGAAGTACAGAGYTCATCTCATCGCAGTGCATGAGAGGAAATACCTAGAGCTTGTTGCWTATCAGTGTCTGCATTCTCTCTGATTTACATCCATCTCTCTGATTGGGATATAGTATAACACAGAGTTTTGTACTTTAGGTTTGTTAAAAGAAATTGTGACCTTTGAAAGTATGGTATTTTCCTTTTACTTCAAAAGTAAAATCATTTTCCATGAGCAGAGTGTCATGACTACTYAGTGCAGGTAGATGCTTTGGACATTTAACATTCTTTTATTCTGGCCTCAGACAGCTCCAAGTYTTGCCTTCACTGACCCTCCAGTTCTGTCACTAGTGCCGGGTTCTGTTTTCTTGCAGTTCAGGCTTGACTCACATGAAGGGTCAACGTTTCAATTCTTGTTTTACAGCTAGAAGATGTCAGGCAGGTTATTCAATGGTCCATCAGTGGCTTCAGAACATGTGACCTTAAATTAGGAAGGAACAGAGTATCTGGGACATATGGATGATGTGGTGGGTAGAGAAAAATGAATGTGAGTAAAATGGAGGAAAATACTTCCAACAGGGTTTATAAGCAGATGTTAATTGGAGRTTACACCAGAATGATAGACTTTCAGAGGTGATATCATAATCAGTGTTCAAAAAGACAGTTGCATAAAATAATTACTAATCTTTACCTCATTATGTATATTTGCATAAAACTTGCCTTTTGGGGAGCTTTATYGGTTTTTTGGCCTGAAGAACTGATGCTTTCAGGGATTAAATTACCTAAAGAAAGCACGCTTGGTTACATTCTACTGGGAATGGAGTTGTGTGTCAAGCGAGTGTATTACTGCTAGAAGAAAGCTACTCTTATGATACATATTCTAAATGTAGGTAGCTTACAAACTAAATTTTACTTCAGGTAGATTTCTTGAAAGACTGAGAGTAAAATCTACTGTATTAGAAACATATCTTACTTTAAATACAGCTTGTACTGCAGTTACTGAAAATGCATTTAATTCCTAGGCTCTAGGATGGTGGTTAAGTAATGGATTGCTGTTAAAACTGGAGAATAAATYCTGCCAGGCACATATTCCAAACAAATCTGCTAGGATATGTAAATGCACAGGCACGTACATGCACGTGCGTGTATGCAGCGTTTTGGATTGCTTGTGTTTGTGGCAGCAGCTTGGCATTGCTGAGCTTGTAAAGAGAAGAAATGCCAACACAAGAATAGGCATGCTGATCTACAGAATAGCAGCAGGCAAAAGAGTTTACAGGCCTTTTATTCTTCATGCAAGAATATCAAATGCTTTTTTTTTTCTTTCTTTTTAGCATCAGAACTAAACTTAGAAAATGAAATTACTTTTCAGTTCATAATGCAAAGAAAGGAAAATCTGGGGGAGGAAAGAAAAAAGCTGCAATGTGTGTACTTCAGGGAATGAAGAAACAAGATTTGTGTGTGAGAGAGAACTGTGGCCACTTACTTATTGCTTTTAAAAACTATTTTAGAACCTGTGAACAGTGTGGTCATGGTGAGAGCAGTGTGGGTTAAACTGCTGGAAAACCAGAAACAATGAAATGGAGACCTCTTTGTATGGTCCTGCCCCTAAAGATATAACACATATGCATGCATCTCAGGTCAGTGAGATTGAGCTACTCTTAAATTCAGGAATAAAAATGCCAACATTTCTATTATTAAAGAAGATTAGTGTTCCCACAGAGAGAAGACAATGAAGAGGAAATTCACACCTTTGTCATACATACACATGTGGATAAAATCTGACAAAAAACTGAGGCKTGAAGATAGATGTTTATTAGCTGATATAGTGGTTGAAGAACTGAAATCTGTGGGRTTTTCTGCAGTCTGTAAACTTCATGTTTTCCTATATAGCAAAGACATTGTTCTGATTTGTGAAAATATTTGTTGCATGATGTGTTGGATTTTGGTGTTCAGTTGATTTTTTTTCATCTGTTTTGGTTGGTTAGGTTGTTTTTGTTGGTGGTAGGGCTTCCAGTTGGCATTTTTTGTTTGTGTTTTGCAGGGTTTTTTGGTTAGGGGGGGTTGTGTTTTGGGAATAATCTGCTGAATGACAACAATACCCAACTGCCAGAGTATTTTCCTTTGGTATGTGCCCAGGATGCTGCTGACTTCCGGAGTACTCTTGGATGGTTATTGGTAGTTTTTATGGGGCATGATTTTCTTTGAAGGCAGCATATCTTGGATGTTAATGTTTATTCTAGMTAGTTTTTTAAATGAATGGTGCTAATTCTGAATYAGATGGKTTTTYTCTTTTTCTTACTTGATGTTCATTRTTAACAGCTYTTTTGTATCTAACRAGATTATAAAACAGGAAGAATTTCTGAAGGGACCAATATTCACATGACATACTGCTGCAAAACATCTGCCATACCATTTGACACACTGAAGACAGTAAAACTATTCTCTTTGTATCCTAGTAGCATGTTTCATATCACCAAAATTATGTTTTGCAATGTCTTTGTCTGTTTCTCAGTGTCTCGGAACCAGACACCAGTGCAATACTGACTCTGTTTAGTCAGAGAAATCAGACACTAGTCTGATCTATCTTTATGTAATAGGAAAAGTGACCAGGTACCCTACAATACCTTACATTACATAACAATTATGTAATTTAGTGTTCCAGAGTTAGCCAGCCCACATTTTTCCTCAGTGAAAAGAAAAGAAAATATAAAGGAAATGAGAGGATTTTATTTCGTATTGCTATGTTTGCAACTTTCATCTAAAAATACAGGCAAAGCTTTCTCTTTGAAGGATGCTCTGAAATGCAACTCAAAAACGTATTTTATCCTAGAGTTATTTGTTGATCACTAAAATGTACACCAAGTGATTGATTCTTACAAGTAACCACTTGAACTTACAGTTGCCAGCTTCACAAGCTTCCTCTGTATTCCGAGAGTCATGCTGAATCTTTTTCCCACACTGGTGCAGTGAGCTTTCCATGAACAATCCCTCTGCTTCAGCTCACTGGAATTTAGTAAATAATTTGGTCATGCCCAAGAAGGAATAGAATTCAACTTAAGCTCTTAGCRATGTTGGCTCTGCAGGCATTGCAGGGACAAGTATTACTGGCAAATTATTTTTTATGACCAAACATAGCAGACACTTATGTTTGTAATGCTTAAGACAAGAAATGCCGTAGGGTGCACTGACTGTGGTTTGGTTTCTGCTGTGACTGTTATCCCAAAAGAAATCCACATCTAAGTTTTATATTGTGGATTTATGCAAGTTTCTGTGGTTTCATTTCTTAAAAAGATAATGAAATTAAATATAACTATACTATATCTGAACACAGAAGAGAGATCTGAAAATAAGTCTTGCAGGGAAACAATTGGGAAGGGCAGAAAGRTTTGAGTTTCTCAATATTTTTGTGTGGTGATCCCTAAGAGGGAGTGCTGAGTGTCTTGGTAATGCATGTGTCTTTCCATTTCCTGAATTTTGCTTTTTTTTTTTTTAGCTTTATAGCTGAAAAATAAACATATTTGTGCCGTTCTTAGTGGAGAATGTTTTCCCTTGAGTTTTGGCAAATACTAGATTCATAAATTGTATTCAAAATATATTTGTATTTTCAATAGGTRTTAAAATGAATTTTAAAGCTTAAGAAATTATGTTTAAAATTGTCTGTAATAATGTTATAATGAAAACAGAGTCACTTCTGAAGCTGTAATGCTTGGCTTTGTGTGAAAGCAGCCACAACACAAACCAAATATAGATTGTTTYTCTTGATGAAAAGCTTTTTGAGCTTCTGAAGAGCTATAGCAACTTGTTTTTTTTTTTAAGGAGGGACTTTGATTTAGCTGCTACAGATAATTTAGAACAAGGAAAGGTGAGCRAATAGCCAAAATCTTAAAGGGGCAGGATTTCTTAATACTACCCTCTTGTCGTCTAGTTGTACAGTTGTTGGGATCCTTTATGAAGATAATTTGTAAATAACTTTGKTTTTTGCCATAAGAGGCAGTATTTGGGTAAAGTTCCTGCCTGGGTGGCTGTCAAATGACAAAGTTGACTGATACCTTTAGGAGACAAGGTGGAGGTTAAGCCTTCTGTAACAGAGAAGCACAAGGACAGAGTGGGGTAGAGGTGGTGACAGAGAAGTCACTGGGCTGTGCCAGTCACCCAAATGGTGAYGTTTCTGTAGCTGCCTGTGCCTGCATGTTCATCCAGCAGGCAGTGAAGAACACCACTTTAGAGCAGCTGCTGAGGGACAGCACGATTTCCACAGCTTGCTGATTCTCAGAAATTTTTCGAACATGCTGTTTCCAGACATGTCAAGGCAGAGGTCAAAGAGGCTCTGAGAGGCTCTCAGTATGGTAATAATAAATGGGCAGCTGGGTACTTAACCAGTGGTGCACAAAGATTCTGCTTATTAGAAGTGACACCTTCCATGTTGATGCATTTCTTCTTATCCTAAATTACTTTGATATAGTATACACCTCTCCATAATCTAAAACTTTGCCACAGTTGAAAAGCACATGTCAATATCTGTTCAGGATAGCAGTTTTAAGTGGCTACTCTAATGCCTCTGTCCATGGATATTGACAGAATGTCAGGGAAACCTGGTGAAATAGTGAAGCAAGGTTAAGGCATAGAAACCATGTTGGAAACTGGGAAGAAAACTACCTTTTTGCAGTTTCTGTGCCATGATCATGGAAGCATGTTTTTGAGTGGTATAGCCTGATGACAGTGTGGCATAGGGAACTCATAAAATAATCTGGTGTGATTGAAATTTGGCAGTTGTTATGCTGCTGAGCCAGTGGTTCAAAACCTTCTTTTTACTGTCATAGGTGCCGTAGTCCACTTAAACCTGTGTGTTAGTAGAGGGTACATGATACYGGTTATGAAACACAGAGTGGTGGTGGTATTTTTTTAGCCTAGTTGTAGGTGTTTTTCTTAAATTTGGGAACAATATGGGTCTTGATACCAAAAATTACTGTTCAGTTGTGTATTCATAGTTCTAGTTGTTGGGAAGATGGAATTATGTTCTGTTTTTCTAGATATCACATAGTTCCATTTGTTGAAGAGTAAAAGGAAAAATATTTGCTATTAATAATCTACACATTATTATGCAGCCAGTTTAGAAATTTCCAGCCTGCAGCTCTTTACAAAACCTGATTTTGCTCTGTGTGTTTATTATTCTTTCTACTCTTCATTCTGACTTCAACTGCCCATCACTGTAAATCTGTAGTCAGATGCTTTGTGTTGGGTGTATCTCGGTTTTGGTRGAAGCTGACTGCACTTGCAGAATGGGGAAGCAGTTGCCCTGAAGTTGCCAATATCCCATGAATCCGGAGCCATCTAAGAGATCTCCACAGTGCCCAGTGTTGCAACTCCAAAGGTTCCTGTTCAGCTGGATGAAAGAGCCATGCTTTCCTGTTCTTCCTGTTGTAAGAAACTCTGTCATTGGGTTTCATTCGGGCAAGATCACTGATCTGACACGCTAAGAAATCCACTACATTTCCTGGGTTTCTACAGTGAATCCAGCTTCAGAATTGAGAGTATTAGGCTGAAGTAGTGRTATGAAATGGTATAAAAAATATGGAAGTAGGAGACACTAAGACAATAATGGAAAATCTGCTTTTGCAGGAATAAATTTATCATTGATAACTTGGTGCAGAAAACTTGSAAAATAAGGAAGAATGGGCTTGCCACAGAAAATGGATTAGTAAATAGAAAGGTACTTCTGAGTAGCGTCAACATCCAACACTACGTCTAAAGATGATTGTATGACATGTTGATWCTACCTGTGAATCAGTAAATTAGAAATAGTGAATCTACCTGACTTTATATCCTTTACAAAATTTCTGTCTCTTTGCAGTGCAGATAGTGGACCAGTAAGAAGCTATTTCTGCTACTGCACTGGAACACTTATTATCAAAAACACTGGATTTAGAGGAATAGAATGTGACAAATAAGTCAGGAATATGGGCTGTTTTCTGACTTGATGAAATTGAAATAATAATGGTTGTTTACACTCAAGACCTATAGAATTTATGGCATGCCTCAGCAAGACTACACAAAAGGGTCTGTCTGTACATGTTTGGAGCTGGTGTTTTTCTTTTGATGGGACACTGGACAAGGCAGTAGAGATTTCTTTGTTTTGCCGAGGAAAGCAGAATACTCCTTGAAAACACTTCCTTTTTATAGTCCTTGTTATAATGAAATATGTAGGATTATGGTGCTCAACTAGTTTTCCTGCACAATGGTCTTTTTTCTTTATTGACTGTCTTTTGAACCTACAGATTTTCAGTGGCAAACCATACTGTTCCTCTGCTGCCATGCTCCTGTTGGAACATGTTATTTAGTTCCTGAATAACTTCCCTTCCGTCCTTTGGGGGTATTTGCCACACCTCTCAGGTTTAGGCTTTTGTGTTGCTACTCTGTGTCAGATGCTATTCCGAATATGTCAAAAGCTGAGCAGAAAGCTAATTAAAGCTGCTGATTTGAACATTCCTTAAGACTTACGGGTATACTACTCTTCCARAGATGCTTGTAGCCATTTTGTGCTTSACATTAAGCATCCCTAAAACGGGCCGTCCCTTGCTAAATTGTCTTGGCTGTTGGTTGCATTGCCTTTTTTTTTAATTTTGTGTATAGTGGCACCATTTCTACATCCACTAATGAGATCACCTTTCAAAAGCGTCACTATTTTTCACAGTATGTGAAGAACATGGGAGGCTGTTCCTGTTTCTCTTGTGTAACTTCCAACTCCTTTTTGTCTTGATGATTCAAGAGCAAGCAAAGACAGACTGACACATTATAATGTATTTTGGGATGTATTTTTTATGAAATGACAGGCCTAAAATGGACTGGATGAACAGACTGACTGTCAAATTTTGGACTTTTGCTGAAGTCTTCTTGGAACTAGAAGTGGGATGACCACTACAGGAAATTTATGATTCCATGCTTATGAATTCTCCTTTCCCCTACTGCAAACCAGGGCATCTGAGACCATGTGACAGCACTCATGCTGAGGACMTAACTGATCAGTATATGCCTTTGAAGCAGCAGGGACAACCCTAAGATAATGCTGAGGTCATTCASATGACAAATAACTTAGCAAGGAAATGCCAGTGGGAAGATGGCCAGAAAGGTTAGCAGTCAGGATTGTGTGTTCTAGACTGAGTTGCACCAAACTGTAATAAGGTTACTTCCCTTAAAGAGGGATTTGTACAAAAAAAAGAGAAAGTATCTGCTTTTAGAGCAAGTTTGTTTTGGTAAGCCTTCACTGAGAAGTGGTATATTACACCATTAGAAAACCAAGAAAATGTTTGGGTATTTTGTTGCATATACATATATATATATATATATATATATATATATATATATATATAAATGAGAAGCTGCTGCTGTCTGGGTAAACTAATGCCAAGTTTCTAAGGTGATACTCACAGAAGTGTTTAAAAGCTCATGAATTCACTATGTGTGTGTTCATTGATACTTGAGGATACTGCTATTAAATATTGTGGCTTTGGTTTTGCCTGAAGCAGAAATACTAAAGCCTCCACTCATTAATCTTACTGCTAAAAAATAAACAGTGCCATAACTCATGAAAGTGCATTGTCTCCCAGTAAGGGAATTATAATGAGCTGCATAGAGATTTTCTGAACATACCACATGTGCCCTGATTTATTGTCATAGTTAAAGGTAAATCACAATGTGCAGGCTTGTGAGAACATATGGTAGTGCCTYTAGGGGTATTATCCTTGGTGCAGCGGATGCTTTAACCAGTTGCTTCAGAGAAAGTCTTAGACTTAGTAAGTGATTAGTTTTGTTCTGGTGAGTGTGACTGAGGATCCTGTGTCTGACAGTGGCTATTACCTGTTCAGTTTATTTTTTGTTATTTTACTTTCTTGCAGTGGAGTTTGATGTGTGCATATCATTCTGATCTAGATGAGATGTACCTTATGCAACATGTCTGCTTCCATCTAGATGYAAATGTGTGCAGACACCTACACGCACAGGACATAACAAAACTGTATATTTTAGTCAGGCTACCTCTAGGAAATCTTGCTAGGAAATCATCATAAAAGATAATTGCTTAACAGAAGTATTTCTGTACTCAGTGTTCTTAAGGACACCCAGACCTTTTGTTTGTGTTGTATTTGGGGAGTAAAGAGACATTAATTTGGCTGAGCAGGAGGGGCTACATGTTGTAATCCTGGCAAACGTCCTTTAGAGAACTGCAGCTCTCATCATGCCAGATGATCTTTCAGGTATTTCCTGTGTTCTTGTTGAGGAAGGTCAGTAAGTGAAAGGAAAGAAAGATCAACATGTTGCAGTTCATGGCGTGTGCTTATCAAGACTTTGGTTTTCATAAGAAGCCATTAGAAATTTCCAGGAAGCTTGTACTATGGTGAGTTCTTATATCATTTGTTTAACATCTGTTTTATGTCATTATGATTTTGATTACTGGGGAGAATATACAGGAAAGTCAGTTGCAGCTTGCTCTTCGTCTGAGGCTAGAGACTTGTAAATAGATGACAGAACACCACCTCTGGATGCCATCTAGTGCAATGCACCTGCTSAAAGCAGAACCAGCTAGACTTGACTTTTGCAGGGTCAGGACCGATTGWGTTCTGGGCATCTCAGAGGACTGACATTCAAGTTCACTTGGATTTTGGTCCAATGTTTGACCACCTGTGAGCTGTTTACTGTATTTATTTATTTATTTAATCAGGGTTTTCTATGTTGTAACTTCAGGCTGTCACTTCTCAAACCATCCCTGAGCTTGTCTTCTGTACCTGCCTGTATAGGTAGTGGAAGACCATTAAGGGCACAATCAGATGTCTCTTTTCTTAAGGGTGAACAAACCCACTAAATCAGTTTCTCTTCCTATGTCCTTCCTGTACAGCAGTTTTTGTCCCTTGTCTGTGTCATAGATCTGGATAGACCCTGAAGAGGCAATGATTAATTTTTTTTTTTCCTCTGTGCAGGCTGTGAGTAAGCACTTGATCCAAGTAACAGCTAACCTGTTGGAAAGTACTCAGCTAGGCAACTGTAAGGAAAGAGTTAATATGTTAATGATAAGTTCTGACTTTTGCTGAGATACCACAGCCAGTATCATGGACAAGGGGGCCTACAAAGGCCCTTACTTTGTGCAAGGGCAAGTAGTGACAGGACAAGGAATGTCTTTTTACTGGAAGAGGRTAGAATTAGATTGGATACTAGGAAGATATTCACTACTGTGAGGAGAATGAGACTCTGGAACAACTTGTCCAGGGAAGTTCTTGCTGCCATATCCCTGGAAGGGACTTTGTGCAACCCAGTCTAGTGCAAGGTGTTGGGGAGGGAGTTGGAAATTGTGGGCTAGGAGATGGTCTTCAAGGTCTCTTCCAGTCCAGACCATTCTGTGAGTTTGTGACTTGTTGTTTTCATCATGCTCTGTTGTCTTTTTAACTGATTAATTACCTATTCATCTGCAATCAGACTTCACAGTCTAGAGACATTAAAAAAGTGTAGGTACTGTCGTAGAAAACCAGTATGATTATTTTCAATGACTGTTTGGGGGGTTTTTACTACTTTAAAAAAAATTWTGTTAAGGAGACATTAAACCACCTAAAGTAATTAAAATAAAATGGAAGATAAGTAAGTTTGTGGACAAAGTGAACAGTGAAGTTGAAAGTTGCAAATGTCATCTTTAAATTGTACTAATGTGTATTTGGAAAAGGACAGTACTTACTAGCTAATACCAAGGAGTAGATTCAGATTCACTGTGTAACTTAAAAGTTGGTGTAAGCATCTGAAATGGAATGAGTCCCCTTTGATGTGTGAGCTAAACACATTTCTTAAAAGACCTATTGTCTTTCAGAGTCATTTGACCTCATCTGGCAATTTTTTCTTGTTTATTTAGAAAACATAGGCTGCAATTGCCAGTTTTGTCATATGATGACTAACATCATCATAATATAATGGAATACTGTGTAAACAGATCAAAAAGCTTATACTTCAAAAGATTCAAGAAGGTGCTGAATTTGCTAAAAACAAAGGATTTGTTTGAGATAATATGCAATCCAGTTTGATGTATAAAGTTATGAAATAGATTAATTTGATGGGAAGTAAAATTTAAAATCTATCTGGACAATTTGATTATGTCAGCTTCACTGACATTTTATATTCTTTTACTTCCCCTTTATTTTGCTTTTTTTCTATATATGAATGGAAATGCTAGTTGTTTTGCTGAGGAGTTCAGATTCCATAACTTTTTTTCCACTTGAGTCAGTCAGGATTTTGCCTTAAAAGCTAAATCCAGTATACACTTGATAATCAGGTTATTAGATGGTAGTTGTAACAGCTCACATTATTTAAAAAACTCATCTCTTTCAGTCCTTGGTCTCAATTTTGTAACTCCTTTATCTAGGAAGGAATCATGAACTTTTGGAAACTTAATGAAAACTGAGTGTGCTGGAGACTTGCTAATTATCTCATGCCTGCTTAAGAGCTGGTATGAAAGCCTGTGCTGGTTTCCTGCTGCTTTTGTTCTGATGAAGCCATAGTTTGTAAGATTCTTTATCAGTCAGGAGTCTTTAAGCAATCTGGTAAGAACTTCCCACGAGGAAGACTGAGGAAGATGTGTTTTAGTGAGGGCAGCAGCTTTGGTATCTTGCAATTGGTGGAGATCACAGCATTGGTCAGAACCTCCTTATGCTGGGTTTGGTAATCACATTACTCCTTCAGAATAGATCTGTCACTGAAAGATGGTGGTTTGGAGGCAGACTAGCATTTCAGTTTATTTTGCTTATTACCTTWGTTGTGCTTCTCTGTGTTTCTTCTGTGTGGGAGATGTTTTGATGTGAGGTATTTGAAACTCATAGGTCTAATCTTGCTTATTCAGAGAGTTTGTGGGCACCCTACACTTCAAGTAATCATTGTCACTTCATGGTTGAAAAAAATGAATTAAGCATTGAAATGTTAACCATATGCTAGCGCTGACTGGAATTTTAACATTTCTCTRTATAGTGTCTCTTTAATTTCATCAACTTTTGCATAGTACTTGGATATTGCATAAATGATAGCCTTTGCAGTGTAAACTCACAGATGTGAAACAGCTGAAAAGAAATGAGAATACCACAATACTCAGGTAAATGTTTAGGGAACGTGCAACCTTTCTTCTTCAAAATATCATACTGGCTTTATGAGGATCTTATACATCCAGCCATTGRTCTCACAGCATTAGTTTGCTGTCTGTTGATCTGGGTGGTAGAGATGGGTGTGTGTTAACTTTCCAGCTTTATCTGCATAYAGGCTTTATGTGTTTTTAACAAGAACCTATAGGTTCCTAATTAGAGTGCAAGGTGCATTAGGTGTGGAGAAATGTATCTAAACACACAATGCACAAAAACAAATGCAAGGGATACCCTTGCCCCTACAACCTCCTCATGTAGGTTTGATGAAAGACACTRCAACCTTTTTAAGCAAATTTGATGAGAAAGAATTGGGAACTCAGACACATCACTCTTGTGTCACAGCTTGTCTTGAGAGRCAGACAGGCACACAAGACTATTTTGGGAGTAGGACAGCATGTGTGTAGGAGGACTGAAAACTACCTCTGCAGGGTGATCTGATACTTCCTATTCTGTGCAAGTACCTAGCCCTTCCTGTGTGTTAGTGTYTGGAGGATAAGATGGGTGCCACAGCACAGGGACTCTTTCTGCTGCTATTCTTTCCCAGCAGATATAAAAAAAATATGAAAGGTCAAAGAAGGAAAATAAAATTAAGTATTTCAGTTTCTCCTCTAGCCATCCAAATCTTCTGTCTTGAACTTTGATTAAATCTGACTATCTTGACTTTTTGATTAAATCCTTTCCTTAGATTTCTATCACAGGATTTTTTTTTATCTTTGGCCTGTACTCTTGAAGTTTCAACTGAGTTCTTGAATACAAAGCTTGCAAACAGTTTTGTTTCAACAGTTCTATCATTGAAATGTCACTTTGTCCTCAGGGAAGAGATAGGAAACACCTGCCTTGATTGATGACAAAGAACTCAAGAATGAATTTTCAGATTARAAGTTTGCTTTTAGCATTGGGTAATCCTGGAATTAGCACTGCAATAAATGGTAACAGAAGTTCTCCAAAAAAGGCTYACTGTTTGAGGGTTATTTCTGAAATGTTAAACACAATACGTGTGAGACTCTATGTAAGTATGATAGTTCCTATTTAATTAAAAAAAAACCCAAAACMTACCATATCCATATTTTCAGTGTCTTGACAGTGTACCCATGTAGTGTGAAAACAAATATAGCAGGTAGATATGACAAAAAACAGGARCATATTCCTTGTTTGCATTTGCCCTGTCTATCATAAGAATGGCAGTTGTGATAGCTTTTCTGGGATTTATTTTGTTTTAATGACAGTTTAGGATTTGGATGGGTTTAGTATGGAAAGATGTATTAACACTAGATCTCCGAGTGTTACAAAGGGTTAGATGGTGTGGTTAAAAGTTATTATATTTCATTATGTTCAAATTACCATACTGTTATTTAAAAGTAAAGCTTGCAAAGAAGTGTCAGAGAGTGAATTGTTTCTTACTGTATTTGATGCTGTCGTAATGACTGGGCTAGCAGTGAGTGGTCAGTCTGAAAAATTGACCCTCATATTGTGGTGACAAGTATAAAAGCTGTGTATCTTTCCAGTGTTTATGAATGCACAGTCATCTTTCTGCTTTTAAAAGAGAAAACTCTTTGGAGGCAGTAAATGTTAAGAGATCATTCTTTGACCACAGAAACCCGTTCTGCAAAGCAGCTCTTCATAGCCTACAGATGAATCATTCAGTTCTCTGCTCTCCAAGGAAAGTTTCCCAGTAGGGGAGTTAGCAAGTAAATTTATTAAGTCTTGAATAAGGCTTCAGAGAGGACTTAACTGTAGTTTAGTTAWCATTTGCCACTTGATATAAGCCACTTGATGTGACAGTATTCACTTAAGAAAAGGGGAAAAAATATTTTTTGGCTTAGTGAGGTTGCTGAGCCTGCCAACCAACAGTAAGCATTGCTGACCCCGTGAAGGCAATCCTGGCAGGTGAATGGGGCCCACAGAAGCCTCATACACTGCTGTCATAACCCACTCGAATCTGGAGTGTTATTAACATCTTGATCGACAGAATCTGCATTCCTTTTAATTTTATTTTTTAATAGTTGGAAGTTAGAGAAGAAACTGGTACAAAATTGGAACATTACTCTTGGAAGCTAATGCTTTTACTCTGTATAAGTTGAGGTTCCAAAGCATGGTATGCAGTTTTGTTTTTTTCTCATTATGTATCAAACCAAAATACTGTGTGATGAAAAATAATAGTGTCTTTCAGAATAAAGAGAAATTATGATAAATTTGAACCAAAGCTCCTCTTCTACAGGTAGTTAAAATGAAGGACAAGACAAACTTGATCAAAAAAAGGAACGTGCRTCATTTAGCTTGGAACATTTCATATTGGTTTGGGTCTGGTTGGAAACACATTACAAAAAATTAGACTAGATAGATCAGATCACCATGCTGTTTCCTTTCTAATATATTGTACTGTGCCTTACACTTTTGGAACACAGRTGAATATGAAATGGCAGAAAAAATGCTTTGAAATGCCTGCTATATTAATATAATTCAAGTAATACATAAATATGGTGTGTGCAATGTATTTTTTTCTGTGTGTGAAATAAGACAAAACTATATATATAAAACAGTCATTAAAAATTACAGTGTTTGGGTAAATGCTAAAAAGTTGACTTTAGGAAAGCCTTGTGGTAGCTTGATGATAGTAARCAAGTGTTAATTAAAAAAAGTTCTCCTCAATAGAAACATAACTGTGTCTGTGTTAGTTTTAGAGAAGAATTCTTAAAACAAGGATTTGCTAMTTATGACTGAAATACCAAATTTTGTTATTCTGAGTGTGAGGTGCAAAGATCCAACCTGCCTCTGCCACTGATTTGTTGCTCATGTAGCTCATGTTGCTTTGTTGATGTTGAGGGCAGTGGGTATTCTGTTGCCTGGTTTTTTGTAATTTACTGAGATCCTAGGATATAAAAAGCCAGGACAACATGCAGTTGGATAAAGAACATTTCTGTGTGGAAAACAGTTGGCACTTTTTCTTGATTGTAAAGTGGAGATAAATTAAATCAGTAGGTGATAGGAGAAGGGTGTCATATGTGTGAATTTTAATCAAGAACCCTTGTTTTCAGAAATTTTGTGTTCACAATATGGCAATACCATATCATCCTCTCTGAATTTCTTCAGTTTCTTTCATGTATTGCTTTATGATTAGAGTATGTGTTCCTCACCTGCACCTGCAATACCACTTTCATTTGTGGGCTGCCTGCTGCAGGTAAAATCCACGCAGACTTTTGTGTTGTAGGGTCCTTTGCAGTGCTGTCTGGCAACTTATGTTTCACTTAGACTTGGCTTCGTGATATGTTTGTAGCAGCTGTTTCAAAAAATCTGGTGCAGAATTAGCAGAACATGCTCTTCTGGAGCTTAACAGATTCCTTTGCTATTGATACCCAGCATATGTGGGCACTTGACTTTGGAATATCTTTGTATGAGATTCTGGTTGACTTAATTTACAACTTCTACTTTTAGCAGGAAAATAATTGTTAGTCTCCTAAGATCTGAGTGATGTAACTTAAATCTTTTAAAAATGTTTGAGACCTCAGTCTTACTCTGCTTGTGTTACCTTTGTTTTTTGTTGGGTTTTTTTTGAGAGGTCCTCTTATGAAGAGCAGAGGGGTGCATAACTGTGCAAAGGAGAAAAAATTCCAAAACCTATGGTTTTCATACAGGCAGAGAGTTTGCCTAATTCAGAAGTGTTGCCATCACTTTAGAAGCGCAGCCCAACCTGTGGATAAAATCTAGAGATAGTGGAAAAACATCATTTCTTCCCTGAAAGCCAAAAATAGAGAGTAGTAAAAAGAAAAATTTTCATACATCTGGACCCATCAGTGGCAATTGTGTGTTTAAAGAAACAAATTACAGTTTTGAATTTCTTGCAGTAAATAGTCTTTGGAACTTGGAAAACTTTTTAGGCAAACATTTAAAATGGTTTAAAGTTTCAAGAAACTTGCCGGGTTAAAATATTTTGTGTGATGCAACTCTTGGTGGCTTTCTGATTCCTGATCTGGTGCTTCAAGGGAAATGCTACCCAGTGTGGGTGCAAAGCATCACTCATGGGTTAAGAATAGAAGAGATCCATTTTTGCTCCATTTCTATGGTAACTGAAATGTCATCCGGTTTCATTGCATCTAGTACACATTCAAACCAACACTTCTTAGATGGGTTCTCAGACTACTTCCATTCCTCTCAGTCATTTAACACAAAACCTGCATCTCTTCTGCTTGTTTCAAGATCAGTTTTGCTTCTCATGGTGTAAAGATTACCTAGTATGTARTACTCGCAATCCAAATTCTGCAGCTTTTTGTCAAGGGAACAAACTTAATTAAAGCCATTAAATGATGTCCACTACCAGGATCCTTTTACAAGTCTTTTCCTCTCATCTTGTCTTTGTTGTACTTTTTGTCACCCCCTACCCTCTTAGTAAAASGGGAAGTGCTTTGGACAGGGCAAAAGGGGGAAAAGAAAATTTCATTGCAGGTTTTAATTATCTTTGTCCATTGATACCAAATGTCTCAGTGAGTTGACCTAAACTATCAAAAAAGGTRACAGTCAAGTTAGCTAATCATAATATGAACCTTCTTCTGTTTCCTTCCTGCTCGGAGAAGTATCCACAAGGAGCACAAATACAGGACACATGATTCATTGCAGTTAGGCTGACCAAGTTGGTGCATGTATTTGTTCTGTCAGAAACGTCTTGAAAACAGTGTTTTAGATGGTGCAAATACTCAGAGGTGTGTGTATGTTGAAGTTCTTTCCACTAGCTCACAAACATTCATTTGTTTTATAGATGACCTTTATAGTCACTTCTCATTCCTACTCATTTATAGGTTAGTGGTGTAACTATGTTCTACAGGAAATTATTTGTGGTATGAAATCAAGCAATTTGAGGTACGGGTGAAGCCTAGTGTGATTAAATTTTGCTGAGCTCTCTCAGCTTTTAAAATTTCTTTTTAACACAAAGTTTTCATGTGTCTTCCCCCTTGAAAATCACCATGATTATCTCAGCAGATCAGCCATCGCCTCTCTGGCCCTGGAGAAGACAGGKGCCACTTCGCAAGCACAGTACTTTTATCTCCCAGAGCACAACCAAAATCAATTCTTCACCACAACGAATCAGTCATGCAGGGAGGCTTCTGAGTTGCACTAGAAGCAAGCATAGAAAACCACGGATGGTACACGGGGAAATTGGCATAGCTATGCCTTTAATTTCTTAGTAGTAGGAGATGAATATGCTGCTTCTCAGTTTCTTTCAAATTAAATCAACCGAAGAATCAATCTTGTGTATTAATTCTTACTGTTTGTAAAACAGTGGTATCACTTGTGTTCTTGCAGGACAAGGCCTCAAAAAATACAACTTAAAAACAAAATCCTGGCAAAGCTAATATTTAGGTTGTCCTCTGTAAAAGCTTTGTAACCTTTCCAGGCATGTTCCCCTACTGCTTTCTCCTGTTTTATATTCCTCATGAAGAGATGATTTTTTACAGTGCACCCATTCCCCTTACACATTCTGAGTGGTCATTTTGGTTCTGGCTGAGGCCATGTCTACCAGAGCAGCACATACCAATAGGAGCAGCTGTATAGGAGAGCAGAACAGTTGCTGTTGGGGAGCCATGATGTGCATCACATGTCTTGGGATCTGCTCCTGACTGGCTCGCCTGTTTCATTGCCCTCAATGTTAGCAATGGGAGGGCATCAGTTAGTCTTCTACTTCAGCTTCATCCAAAAAAAAGTCTAATTTGTGCACTCCACAGTTAGTCTGAAATTAAAATTAAATCTTGGTAAGTGGGAACTGGTAAAATTGTTTCAAAAGCCTTCTCAGGATCCAAGCTAGAACAGTGATGTAAATGCAAGCTGGGTACTCCGGCAGGGGAAAAAATAACCAACCAACCAACCAACCAACCAACCAACCAACCAACCAACCAACCAACCAACCAACCAACCAATTTTTGATTTCCTCTCACAGTTGTATTTGTGGTCTTAATATAGCAAAGCATTTAAATTCTGTTCCATTGCTTCATAGAGCTCTCGGGGGTGGGCACGTGTCAGGGGGTAACACGCTGATGGCCTCTGATAAGGAACTCACTTAAGATAAGAGCCGGGTTTGGTGGCTGTGCAGTTTAACCAGTGGTTACTGGTTGACTAACTGATGATTAGTGGAGRATCATTAACAGTCATTCACAAGATCCAGTGCTCTGTTACTGGCATGCCAGTGATCTTACCAACAAGTAAAGGAGTAAAATAAGTTGCATCAAAACAAAAGTTCAATTTTCTGCAAAATTCATAAGCAAGAAAAATCTGAAACGTTTGGGTTTGTCTACGTCTTCTCTGCATCAAAACTCATCKAAAATGAAGAAATCATGGATGTATTGTTTGGATACATAAATTTGGCTACTTTTTTTTTTAAAGGGGGATAGGGGCAGCTTCTGCAGCCATTAAACAATTCTAAATGTTTTAATTGGAGCATTGTGTTTTCATTTAGCTCTCTAGTTCATCTTTCTGTGTCAATGTCACAGCATACTGCAGTACTAGATGGTGTGAATACAACAATATGTTTTACAGCTGGAATATTTTATTTGATTGATTTTGTCAAATTCTTTGGAGTTAGAGAATTTACTACTAGTTTGACATAGATCAGACCATAGTAGTTAGCTATTGTTACAGAATTTTATGTGTTCCTCCTCATCCTAGCTACTCATATGATGCAACAAGGTATTGAAACATGCTGAAAGTCTTTTTTGTAATAGGGAAAAGGTGCAGGGCAAGATTAACTGTGTTTTGGGCTTGCTGGCTAAACCCAATGATTTATTCTCATAGTTGCGGCTCTGATTCATAAAGATTTCATCTGTAGCTACATTTTAATAGTAGCTAGCCCAATCGAGGCTTGTACCTTCGTGTCTTGAGTCTGTGTGGTCTTGCAATCTCATTGCCAAATAGAAATAGAGATCATTAAAAATGAGACTGAATGAAGAAATGTTTCACTTGAACTCAAGTAGTTTCTTAGCTGTTAAACTCAATTTTGCACAATACACCTCAAACTGAGATACTGATACTATGTTCCATGGCTTTTTTTTTTTTTTTTTGAGTACAGGCATTTTTCAGAGATTCGCATATGATGACTGTCCACTGCATGAATTGCTCTGTGTAAGCTCCCTGGCTCTGGTCTAAGAAATGAGGATAGGGTTTTCTTGTTTTTCTCCTTTGGATGCGATGCTTAGCTGGAGGCAGGCAACCAAAGTGGCTTTAATTAGAGAAAGTCTTTACTGCCTCTATTTTTTTTTTATTTGTGTGTTATTAGAGTACTAAAAAATGAAGCTCTGACACTGAAAAATGGGAAGCAGAGTTTAAGCAATTCTTGCCTTCTGTCACACGATATAGGAATCAAAAGAGTCCCTAAGCTGTCATTTTGCCTTACTACTCCACCCCTTCAGCTCACCGTCAAGAATTGTGCTGACTGGAAGTTCTCTTGAGTGGTTCAGAGTTCAGTAAAGATGTGTCTGTGGCTAATCCTGATCAAACTCAAGGCACTGTTTTGAACATAGCCACAAACAGCGACATGATGGCATGCAAATCAGAAATTCCCTGTCAGTGGTTTCATAGTCTATTCTAATGCGCTTTGATCCTTAATTCTTGTTTTGAATGACTAAACCTCAAATTCAGTCTTTCCCACCATGATTTTAGTACAAAAATAGGCAGAAGTTTACAAACATTTTGTTGGCTTAAATGTTAGGAGTCTGTGCTYGTCTAATGTACCTCCAGGTAAAAAGGACAGTAACACCAGTGTCTTGGTGAACCTCAGTACTTGGTCTCCTTTTCTCAGCACTGTTGAAATACCTTACAGTATTCTTCCTGTATATGTTTCTACATTTATGACACATACTGATTTTGTCTTTTCAACATATCTCAGATTTTTTTTTACCTTCCTTTCAGAAAAGACGACGGCGGATTGATCGAAGTATGATTGGGGAGCCAACAAACTTTGTTCACACAGCTCATGTAGGATCAGGAGACCTATTCAGTGGAATGAATTCAGTAAGTATGAGTGGATGAATGTCATTTCATATTAGGCAGAATTCAGGAACACTGTGTATGTATATTGTAGCTGAAGCAATGAGTCTTTCAACTACAAGGAAGAATCTGTAKGAAACTGAGGAACAACCTGACAGCATTTTAATTTCAAGTCCTAAACACTTGCATTCAAGAATATGGATTTTTTAAAAAAATCCTTTATTTATTGATAGTGCATTTTAGATACTGTATAAATTATATAGAACATTGAAAATTAAAAATTCATTTTGATTACATATATGAACCAAAATAGATGTATACTTGAAAATATACTCAGCTATTATATAGAAAACTTACAGTTTTGTAGTTGACTAGATTTCTTGCCTTTAATGCCTTAAGCTGTTTTAAATATAGTTCATATAAAACTCTAACCTCAGTTTAGTGTGCACAAAGGTTTATTTTTGGGTGTTCTTGTTGAGCTTTTTCTATATTCTGTAGCCCTGTTTGCAGTGTGAATTATTTTCAGAGTAAGGAATGTCATRCGTAAGGTTTTGTGGCTTCCTGTAGATGATAGGAGTAATCAATATTTTTTCACTCTGAAAGTGAAAAACCAAGGCTAACATAAAGATAATGAAAATGAGTTTATGGAAATAGATGTATCTTTTACAGCTTCAAATATCTGTGAAATGTCAATCTGCTTCTAAGGTCAGTCATACAAAATATAGAAAATGGTTGTGTGTAGATAATGATGAAAAATATTTTTTGACTTTGATGATCATCTTTAAAGGGAAAGATATTTGGAGATGAAAAATGTTTGTTGACAAAGAAGAAAAAYCTCTGTCAGAAGCATCAAAATAAGAAGCAGAGCTAAAAAAGACAGTTTCAATGCAAACAAGGGAAGTAGTTTGTAGTTTCAACTGGTTTAAGTTGGTCTTATTGAGACAAAAACTTTTCTAACTCAGCATGTAATGGGGAAGAGCAAAGCTAGAAAAATTGACATAAAAAAATAGTYTACATTTTCCCAGAAACAACATAGTGTACTGGAAATTATTTGAACTAAAACTTCTATAAGCAAGTTAAATGGCCAAACACAGATTCAACTTGATAAAATTTATTAAAGCAAATTACTTACTTAATGCAGTGTATTATGTTAAYATTTAAAGCCAGTATAAATTGAAATAATAAACTGATAATTAAGTGAGCAGCTTGTTTGATTTTCCTTTTTTTTTTAAAGCATGTCTTTTGCATTTTAAATATTTGTTGTTTCTCCTGTGGGAACCTTCCTCATTCTCATAGCTGAGCTGCCTCATGTGAGGTTTGTGAAGATTGCCTGAAGCTTTGGTTTTTTCATCTTGCACTTTTTGCCTGTTTGCCCTCACCTTTGTCTTGCATAATACTCAATTTATCTCCAGGTAGTAGGTAGTCATTATTGTCACTCTGCATGAACTTTTWAATTTTGAATGCCTGTAAGTAGCTCTTTCTCACTTTTTAAAAAATTTGGATAATGTGCTGCATCTGTGAGCAGGGAGATTTTTCTGATCCTAGATGGAAACTATCTGTATGTAAAAAAAAAAATATAAAGTCATTCCTATATGTAAAAAAAAAAAAAAAAGAAAAATCCTCTGCTTCAGAAGCTCAAATTTCTGCTTTTTCACACTATGTATTTTCTGCATCTTCTGTGATGGCCTCCATGTTTATTCTTCCTTTGCAGTGTAAATTCCAAAATTACAGTGTTAGCCTTCACATGTTTTTCTGCTGCCTAATTTCCTTCATAATATGGACACATTGTATTCCTTCAGGAACCTCACTATGCCTTCTTYTCTAAATAGCTTGGGTGAATACCTGCAATTTAATTACTTTTACCCATTTAGATTTGGCTCTTCCTCCACCTTCTGCCTGCCTTGTGCCTTTTTTCACCAACATTATTCTTTGTAATATATGATTCTGACTGAACAGTTTTCTGACTATTCAGAGTATTTCTGAAATATTTTCCTTTTTTGTTTGGCTTCTCTGTAGAGTGCCTTGCTCCTTTGTCAAAGGTGCACTTAAACAGCAGGAGCCTTTCTGCACTGTTTCTTTCTCATTCCCACATCTTTTTTTCCTATTTTGCTTAATATTCCATTATACAATCCTTCTTCTCTTCCTTTCTTCATATTCTTCACTTTTGTGTTTGAGTTAATGAATTTCATGTCGTTTCCCACTGTTTTCTTTCTCAAGGTCTATCTGTGCTGTTTCCTAATTCTGAAACGGAGGGAAAGAAAGGGAAAGAAGGAAATTTAATGAGATAAATAAGCAGCAAAACAGTTTGCATGATCCTTAATTGGTAGAATCCTCTTTCCCTTCCAAAATCTGTAAATCCTTAAGTCCAATCTAAATTAGACATAAGAGAGAAGAATCTTGATATATCATCAGAGAAAGGCAATGGCATCTTTGGGAAAGAAAAAAAAAATGCATTTCACAGTCCTTGTTCTKCTTGCTCAAATGGCTTCAAAAGGAGGGTACTTCAGAAAGAATGTCACCTTGTAAGCCTTTGCAAATGTTAGATCTTTTTGCTCAGTGGCTTTCACATTGTATGTCTCCTACAAAAAAAGTTTTCATACACAAAATAGCCACTGAACTGTTAATGCAGACCAGTTTCATTTGTTGCATTCTCTGTTTCAAGGACAACAGTCTGTGCATTTGAGACCAATACTTCCTCATCTCCTAACACGAACATTTTCTCTCTCAWAAACTGGAGAAATTATTCTAACTTTTAGAAATACTCAGAAAAATTTGCACTTTAGCCTAGCAATTTGTGTTGATTTGCTCCCTTCCAAAATTTTCAAGTGTTGTAAGCAAATTGTCAGGTTCTGAAAGGTAATAAGGCCTGGAGGTTTTTCTAGTTCTTTTTCACTGGAGTCAGAATTCATTCAGATGAAATTATTGGCACCCTAAAGTCACTCTGATGAATACATTTRCATGTAGATTAATTACTTTTTGAGGGGAAAAAAACCCTATTAAATTCAAACTTCATTTGTTTCAATGGGTGACAAAAGACACTTGGTGAAGATGATGAGCAGCTTGGTAAAATGGAAAAGTTCTTGAATACATCCCCATGTACTTCTGCACACTTTCTTACTGAGTTTGTAGTCTTTGATGTCAGATGCACCAGAAAATTGGCTCTGAACATTTCTCCCTGAAGAGAAATCAGATAGTAATATTGCTTTGCTGTGGCTGTATCACTTATTTTAGCAAAAGGCCGAGGTATGAAATAGTTTTACRTTGTACTGCTTAAATACATAAAACCACAATCTTTTGCACAGCAGTGCAATATGCCATAGTGTTGAAGATAAAGATCAAAAAACAGGCTCTTTTGTCTCATAGGTTTGAAAAACRGTGGAGGAATGAGTTTGCTGATTCATTTTGTATGAGTGCATGTGTTTTGCTTGCTGTGGAAAAAGAATGTACTTCTTTTGTCTTTGCAGACAGGGAAAACATCATGCAAGCTGCTTGGAAATGTTTCTCCTGTTGTGTTGTATTACAGCTTTCCAGTGATGTTTTTAGGTCTCTGTGAAGGAGGATCGTAGATGAAATAATTGCAAGTGGTGCCCTGCAGGCATAGCCTTGAATGARTGTTATTTTCCGCTCATTGTGTGGTTGTTGTGTATGCTCTGGGATGCAGAGAAAAAAAGGCCAAACCTTTAAGATTATAGTTGTCTTCCTGCAGGCACTTGGACATGATTATTTTGACTCATGCAACCGAAGCAGGAAAGAGCTGTGGGTTCCCTTTCTGTTCRGTGATAGAGGCAGTGAAAGTCATAGCAGGATGTGCATGTCTTGGAAATGGGGGGCACAAAGGGTGGGTCTTCATGTATTTATTTGCATCGGGCTAAAAATATCCTCAAATCAGCCATGTTCAGGGAAGTRCAGATTGACTGTGATTTAAACAATAAATGCCCTGCCATTTAAAGGAACAGTAGCAATTAAGGAAAGCATTGTATGTGGTTACATAAATAGATAATTTGAAAACATTCCGCAGTCAARAAAGTCCTTTTTTATTCAGAAAATCCTAGTTTAGGCCTGTTTTAATGGTCTGAAATTAGCCATACAGAAATTTGTGAGCTGTCTATTATGCTTTTAACATAATAGTGTTAACTGGTTCATCATAGTTGCCAAAGAGCATTTTCCATATAACAAGAGAAATTATAGTTTGTCACGTAGAGTTGATGCCAGTAAGAGATTTGATTTTTTTGTTTTTTGATTAATCCAAGTGGGTCAGTGAAATCCTGACTCAAGCAGTTTTCTTTGGGYGGGAGGAAAAACTTTTGCCTCAGCACCAGTTCTTTCATCTCTTCTGCTGAGCTACGTGCCAAAGTTAAAATTCAGCAAGCCTTGGATACATGCATCTTTGTGCAAAAGTAATGTAGCTTTCTTGGGAATAAACGAGCACTTGAAAACTAAATCTAAAGAAGAAATAAGATTAGAAGCAACAAGATACCACAGCTCACTGTCATTCTTCTTTCCTCTGTTCCACACTCCCCGCCCACCTTTTCCCTTTTATCTCCAGGTCAGCTCCATTCAGAATCAGATGCAATCCAAGGGAGGYTATGGAGGTGGCATGTCTGCAAATGTTCAGATGCAGCTCGTAGATACGAAGGCAGGATAACCTTGGGGATAACTTTCCAGTAAGTATTGCTCTCTACTTTTTATGCACTTTTCTTTTTTTTATGAAGAACCATCATACTGCTTCATAATTACCTCCCTGTAAAAATCGGTGTCTTTATTATGACCAATTTTAAAATCTATTTCTGAGTAAAAAATTACATGTTACATAAGAAAGTTAGTTTTTCACACAATAAACAGGTGATTGTTCTGATTGTATCAGTCTTCCTTAAGCATATTTTAACTGAAGATGATGTTGTAGACTAATCTTTGCAGGTGAAGTTAGTTATAAAGCAAATCTCAGAAGAATTTTGTGATACGAGTATGGTACCATTTTCGTAATGGTTCCATTAGATGTATGGTGTTAAATCAATGTATAGCAGTGTTACAGCTGGAAAACAGTCACTCAGCATCCTCAAAACTTGGTTTAATACATGTTTTCTGTCTTCTAGGTTTATGTGAGTTCCTGTATCTTCTTTCCTGTGTCCTCCCTTTTGCCTTGGTGACTGCTTTCTGTGCTCATGACAAGAGACGTGATGGCTCATTGTTCACCCTTCGTGATTAGTCCAGTGAAAAGTTGCTGTTCTGCTCTGATGATGCCATTTATCAGATTGGTCCGATTGTGCCTTTCAGTGGCATGCACGCATTGGCCTCTACCTGTATCATTGATGTAGAGCTGTGTAGGATTGGTTGTCACTTTTTGTTTGTTTTAAGGCAAATTAAAGCACCAACCTTAGCTTTCCTCATTCCTCAGAAATACTAATGCACAACATTCTGTTGCTTTTTAGCCTTTTAATCTTTTCTCTATTCAAGTCATTTAGAATGAGTTTCCATTTTCCACTAATGTCTTCAGTCACCTAATGTTACCCATTTTTGAAAGGTCTGAGACCTGCAAGCACAAATAATTATTTCATACAAAATCAACAGAGTAGATGACCGCATGCTTTGTGAAGTTGCTTTGTATGGTGGCCTGCTTGGTGCTAAAAGAAAAAAAAAAAAAATTGCTTACTGCAGATGTGAAAAATTTTGCTGTGGCACCAAGTCATGCCTGTTTCTGAAAAAAGACTTGTAACTTAGCTGCTTCAGAGTTATGTCTTTATTTTAGTTTTTCTCCAATTGGTCTTGAAATAATAAAGAGAGAGCTTGCATTCTTGAGGCATTTGTTGTAAATGTTCAGTATATTTATTTTGAAAGAGCTGACCTTGAGACTGTAAACCAGTGTAGTACCGTATCTTAAGTGTTGTGGAATCGCTTTAGTCTATTTAAACAGAAGAGCAACATGTTTGGCTGCTTCTTTTTCTTTCTACAGTTTCTCTTAATTTTAAGCTGTACGGTCATTTCCAGTAGCAGCATGTCAGACTGCCTGCAATATTGGCTGAAAAGTTTAGTAGACCTTTCTAAGTAGTTGGCAGTTTCTGTGTACTAAATATTTGGGGGCCATGAAAGTTGCTAAKAGCGACATACTAATCTGGCAGAACAGGTGCCAATGAAAACAGCATACAGGGTGACTTTTTACTAAGTCAGTAAAATGCCTTTTGCTCAGGTTCCAAAGCATGTTTCTTTCACATGTTGTGAAACTGCATTTTAATATTGCACTGTTTTCAGATTATCTCTGTAAATGGTCCCTTTTTTTGCGCCTTGCTGGTGATTTTAGAGAAGTCAATTATTTGAGGCCTGGTTACATTAAATTTTTATGTGGAAAAAAAAAACCCCAAACCATCCAAACAAATAAGGCATAACTGAGCCTAATCAAATTCATTTTTATATGCAGACACACACATGTAGACTGTTGTCATAAATGATTCTTTATTCTAATTCTATCCTTTCCCTGATTTCACATTGCAGCAGCTGTCTGGTTGATTTAAATATGTGTGAACCTACCTAATCTTCTCTCTCTGTTCATAAACAGCAGGTAAAATACACAGCCATGGAGGTAGTTYGCCTTCCTTAAGTTGTATTTCAGTGGTAGATGTCACTTACCTGGTTGAATAGTATTCACTGATTAAGATACTGATTCCTGATGAGATGTTCAGTTGTCTGGATGCGTAAACACATGGCAGTGCAATGATGTGTTTTTTTAGGGGATAGCATTTCCAATGCCACTTTAACAATGACTCTTAATTATACTACAAAATTATTACAAGATTATTTGATCTTTGCATTGGTAATAGCAGCTTAAATTTGCTTGCCAAACCTATCTTGCACTTGCCAAAATGTTTTCAGCTCAATAGCCAGGAAGAAAAATTGACATATTTTTATAACAGACATACTTTTTTTGTACATTGTGTTCATTCTTGAATAAAGTTAGTTCAGTGTTGGCTTGTAGATATTAAAAGGAAAGTATTGACTTTGATTCAATAAATGTTTTCTTTCAGTTGGTGGCCTACCCTTTTTCTTCTCCATAAATCACTTGCATCTTAAAGAYAAATTTGTGGTGAAAAGAGTAACCTGTTAGTGTCAATAAATAATTTGCAGCTTGAGTTTCTTTTCATGTCACTTGACCCTTTTGTTGCCGAATGGATTAAACCGTAATTTTACCAGTATTATTGTTGCATTGATTTAACATGTATGYCAGGGGCTTTTGCAAGGAAGAGAGAGTTTCTTAAAAAAACAGATTGGAAATCTTTCMTTTTGACTGCAGCTCATAGGTGTGTTACTTTCCTGATTGTGCTGCAGATGTCTGTGGTGATCAGTAGGAGACTTGTCACCAAAATAGTCATCTGCAGTAAAAGTACCTGCAAGGTAYAGCATTGCCTACTCTGTGTTTGGCTCAATTAATTTTTATATTTCATACTCTCAAACTATATTCCTTAAGCACTAATTTACTGTTTTAAATTTCATGCCAAGTTCTTCTAAATACTGATAATGAATTCTTCATCTCATGCCAAGTTTGTTAAATTGCCAGTTGAGGGRAAAAAAGGCAGCTAGGAAGAAGTAAGGTTCTAAAGGAAAATAAAGATGGAGATAAATCCAGGAGATACCAATCTGCTAAAGGGTTATTTTCTTTAAATGCTGAGGTTATAGAAACTTAGGATTTGAAGACCAGATGTTCCACTGTAAGCGCATATTCAGGAACTGACATTAAAGCTTATTAAAAATTATGTGCTGGTTCTGCCAATGGACCGCTTCAAAGGCATACCAGTGAAACTGATTTGGACTGGTCCCATCTGCTTACTCTTACAATCCATGCAAGCACTGGCACTGATTCAGCTGCTCAGCTGATGCTATTGGGTACTGACCTATAGTAAAGGTTGTGTTTTTATGACCAAATTGGTTAGTTTTAACCTGGATCAGTTTCTTGATGCTTATTCAGAGTGAGCATGGAGGTGAGTGTWACGGGATCAGAGCTAATGTGTTACGGGAAACACTGATGGCTTAAACTAGCTGTGAAAAATGCATCAAGCTTTCTGATTGTTAAAAAAACCACCCAAAGCAACAAACAAACTAACAAAAACCACTAAACAAACATGGTTTGTGGGCAGAGCATATTAAACATGTTGCCAGAAGATCARCCACCAGTATCATCACCAATAGACAGCCAACCTCAGGCAGTATGATTAATTTCTGCCATCAGTGATGATTCCATCAACACTTCACAAGGAGTAACTTTCTGCCTTCACACAAGCCAGGAGAAATGGTAAGTTCAGATTTCAAACAAGTTTTCTGTTAAACTCAAAGTGCTGGTTGAGTTGACAATAAATTGCTGAATATCAAACTTGCTTACTTAAATATGATGCAGAATGGTGTAACCCCATTTATGAATTGCTAACTTGTCCTGCAAAAGGTGCATTCATTTGTAATTATTTAAGCATTTGTGTGAACTTTTTGTGGCATTCATTGTCTATAGATGAGTTTAATGTTTGTTGGGGATTTTTTTCAAGAAATTTGATGATGTGTTTTTATATGCAAGTTAGTAATAGAGCCTATTAGCAGAAAATAAAAGTAGAATGTTATGTTTGGTTTATCAGTTCTTTCAAGTGAAGTGAACATCACTTTTGGTCTTGGCTTGCTGTAGAAGGCACTTCTGGTATGCCATGACAGGTGCAAAGCRGAGCTGGAGATCTGCTGGGTAACATTGAAATTAGTTTACTCTGATTTTCCAATATGTCAGAAAGGTTTTGGTATTTGTAAGGATCATGGTAAGTTTTGTTAGTCCAGGAAGTGACTGAGGGTAGGGGCTGTTTAAGCACGGAACAGTGAGACACCTAAGGATATATTTCACATTTCCTCAAAATGCTAAGCAGTAAGAAAGCTTTATATATTGTCAGCRTTCCAGGGGTGCTAGTCTTCTGCCAGTGCTCTGCATGTCAGAGTCCTGGGCATTATCCTTGTTTCCCAGGAGTATGCTTTATGTCACCCATGCTGTGCCGTCAGCTCCTGGAAAGGGTTGTTGGCTTTCATTTTCTTTARTCTCTTCACCATTTGTAAGTTTGTATTGATTTGAAATAACCTGCTAGGCAGAATAAATACATGCCACATTTGTGCCTTTCCTGGTGGGATGTTTCAGGTGAATGACTCCTGCTGATGGAGCAGGGGTGTGAGGAACCCTCGTGCACCACACAGGAGCCTGGGTTTATCTTTTGCACCTCTTCTCACTCACGGTGATCTCTCATCAAATGTGTGAAGCTGGCTGTTGTTGTGCAAGGCCAGTTCTTAAAACATCACCTCGAGGAGGAAAACGAGAATGCTTGAAATTTATTTTTAAATCCTCAGCTTTCTTAAAATGTGGTGAGTAGGGAAACGGCTATTCTGAAACAGTTTTCCTTAGGAAATCATCTTTACAGTATCACTAAAACTTTCAAAAGAATCTTACTCCTTAGAAAAAGAGTACTCTTTCCAAGAGGTTGATGCTAATGTACATTTTGGCACTCCACAGCTTTTTCCAGTWGTCAGAATTTCACCTACTGGAACAGTAACAATAATCTCTTGTATGGTGTATGCATTAAGCAGCAGAGTAATGTGTTGATATGGGGGCATTGTGCAGTGTTTTACTTCATGTTTATGAAGGAGAAAAACATTTCCAAATATGGAAATAAGGAATCAAAAATCACATTTCAGTAAGCAGCACTGGGTTTGGAAAAATGGAGAACTGTGGGTAGGGCAGATATAAATGCTGAGTGACTGAAAAGAAGAAAGTGTAACTGGGGGAGAAGGGTAAATTTTGATAGATGACCAAGCACTGTGTGTATTCCCCATGGCATTCTTTTCAAGAAGGAGCTATTGGCAGCAGCCACAAAAAACAGAGCCCAGTGCAGCAAACTTTGTTCATTTTCCCCTGTTTTAGGTAGTACATTCCAAGTCAATTACTCTTTCTGTAAGTTGCAACAGATGTTTGGTTTCCAGCTGGCATAATCAGGGTGTGTAATAACAGGCACTAGGAGCAGCCCAGGGCAACAGGGCTGCATGGTGAACAAGAGCTGTGAAATGAGATTCTCAGGCAATTTTCAAAGTCTATTAAATATAAACTATTTTTCTTACTGTGGACATACATGGGATGGTGCAATGGATGCCCATGCAGCTTCACCTCTCTATAAAAACTTACTGAGAAGTCTGTTTCCAAATTTTGCTGGAGCTGGACAAAATCAAGATGATACTTGGACCTACTGTTGTAGGACTGACTAAGTCCCACTATTTTATTTTATTTACTAGAACCACCCACTTCTATCTGCTCACATCTGTCTGCAGTTGCACAGATGCTGTTTTCCTCAGCCTGCCAAAAATGCACCCAGCCCAGTCCATGGCAGGGAATTAAATTGCCATGCCATGATTTGGGTTAAGAGCTTCCTTGCTCGTTCTCTGAATCACAGCCAAGGTGCTGGATGTACATGACAGAGGGAAACACTGTGGCTAAAACAACAGCTTTGTAAAACTTTGTATTGCAAAGTTACATGAAGATGGCTGCTTAGTAAAACAATTTTAAGTAGAATTTTCAGCCTTATCAAACACTCTTGCATAGTCTCATAGAGCAAAATTGAACTTTCTGACCTACCTAGATGCAATGGCCCGTACTGTCCCCAGCATRTGTGCTATAAGGAGACAAAATAATTTCTCTAAGAGTGCCTAGCAGTTTCTGAGAGCACAAGGCACCTCTCAGCTGCTGCGTGTGAGTCCTTTTTGGAGCAGCATTTCCACCATCCATCCCACGGCAATGCGGAGACCAGTGCAGCACAGGTGGCACAGACATGGTGTCCCAAGCTGAAGTGCCAAAGCCATTTGGCACGGGGCACTTGCTGCTATTTTTGTCAGTGCTTGCAGTAGGTAAAGCTTGACCCAAGGGCCRTGCCCCCAGCACAGCAGCAGCCCTGCTGGAGGGGCACTGAGGCAGCCCTGGACTCCCCCAGCTTCCCCACACACTATTTGAGTCATTTGCACCACAGGCCTGGGCAGCACTATCTTCCCAAGTGCAAATTTGCACAGTACTGCACTAAGCTAAGAAAATCCTTTTCAAATCAAATTTTCTAAGTAAGGGCGCTTGGTTAACTGTGTGTAAAGAATGTCAGGTCCTTCTGCTCGCTGCTCCCATATGGCAGGGTTATGCCAGCACAGTCAGCTAATGGAAGGGAGCTGGAGACTGGAGCTGCTTGTTATCAATACAATAATCAGAGCTGTTGCTGCTCGGAAAACTCTGATCAAATATGTGCAGCTGCTCATTTGGATAGCTTTCTCACTGAGGAAAGCTATCCACACCCATGATGAAAAGTTCTTCATGGAACAGACATGCCTTCTAAATTTARGCTTCTCTGTAAGTAAGGAATTTCCACAGTCCAATCCAACAAACCATGCTACAGGACCTATAAGCTTCCCCTGCCCTGCCCCATTATTTGCAATATGTTGCAATATGATGTTCACACTACAATATATTTTAAAAGTTATAGTAAATACTCAGGTAATTGGAAAGTGTGCACTGGCCTCCCTGGATGGGAAATTGCTTCAGATTCTCTATTGTCTCATAGTAAAGCCAGGTTCACAGCACTCTGAACAGTTTCCCAACTGAGAAATCTACCGTCCAATCCTCTGATCAAAAAGGAACCTGCAAATGAGAATGGCCTTTCCTAATCAGGAACCATCCAAGAGGATTCTTGGACTGCAAAGAGTTTAGAGGATTTTAAAGAACTATGAATACTTTTCCATGGTTCAGGATCGCAGTCCTTTACTTTTTCCTCTGCAAAACCTTTTGCCCAAATTTTTGGTGCACCACATCATCTGCATTTTTATTCCTGCACTGTGTRCTTCAGTTTTTGGGGCTCTTGAGAACTATTTCTGAAGACCTCATGTGCTAATGGTTCTTTGTTTCAGAGCTGAGGAATGTCTTCATTCTCCCATCACAAATGGCATCATAGCCATATGTCAATGGATTACCAGGACTATGCAGCAGGAGCTGAGGAATTTAAGTGAGACTTGAAAGAGCGAACAGGAAAACTGCCCCTAAACATCTACAATGTTTCTAAAGCAGTAGCTTCAGCAGTGTKCTGAAATTTATTTGAGGGTTAACACCCTCTTAAGGGCAACAGCAGTGCCATGTTTTGCTTTTGTCTCACAGCATCAAATGACAGGCATCCTGTGCCTCATCCTCACTTCAGTCAGTAACACTGAMGGTTACTTCAGATGCACAAGCACACAGGGTATTATACACACTTCAATAAAGAAAAACTAATTTGTTTTTTATTCATAATTACATAAAATCTGCCTTTTTCCCATGAGCTAATTGCCTTGTCCCTTGCCTGTGTTCTGTAGTCAGAAAGATAAGAGTGCTGCAGAAGCAGCAGGGTTAATGAGAGATTCTCTGCTGCTTCAAGCAATTACCACGATGTAAGAAAAAATAGATCCTCTGAGAAAAGTAAAAAGGGTCACAGCATTCCTGTCAAAAAGTCTCATTTGTTTTAATAAAAAGATTTCTTTGAACAAGGACTGCAGGAACTAAGCCAGGATAGGACAACTTGTCTTATCGGAGGTCACTGCAACTTACTATTTCTTTGTTCATTTATGTCAGTAAAAGCACTTAGAGGCATTGGGTGAAAAGAGAAAGAAACTTCTAATAGAACCTCAGATACAGCTTTTGGTGACATCTGTCGCAAATGTTCATTTGTTGGAACACAGGAACAAGGTCTGTCCTCTTCCAAGCTTCTGCAGGAMAGTCCTGTCCTGACCAACGTCTTGACAATGGAAGAAACAGCAAAACACAGGAGGTAAGACTTAGGAACTTACACAGATAGATGGGATAATTCTTTTTCCTCTGATTCCCRTAAGCAACACCTCCAAGGAGAGAGGGGAGAACAACAGAAGGGTGGCTGTCACAGTCATGGCTGCTGCAACTGACAGCTCTGTCCACAAGGGCTTCTCGTCTGGCATTTTGCTCAAATGCAGAATATCAATAGAATATCAATCACATAGTGCCACAGAATATCACCAGCTCCTTGCAAGAGASAGAGCTCTGGCTGTGCAACTTTGCATGGTTTTGACAAGTATTTCTGACTCTATGCCTGCAGATGATCATCAGAGAGGTTGTTTGCAATGTTAAGACATTCCTTTGGTCAGCCCAAATGACACAATAGTGCCACTCTGGTGTAATACCATCTTCAGCCCTTATCTCTGAGAACAGAGGTGTCTAAAACATACCACCCTTCTCATTACAGAGTGATTAATTAAGGGATGCTACTGTGAGCCATGGCACCATGTCCTCCTCAGAGCTAAGTGCTTCAGGTCTCGTCATTTTGCTCCTGTGGTTAAATAAATAAATATTGATTTTGATTGTTTGATGTTCCTTAATCAGCAAGTGGGTTTGATRTTTGCATTTGTGAGTTATGGGAAGCAACAGAAAAATCCCAGCCTGCCTTCAGGTGAAGGTGCGCTAAAAGGTGTGTGCTGCAGAATCAGCGGTTCTCTAAAAAGCCAGATCCACACTGAGGCTGTTCAGCTGACTTGAGGCTGAGCACAGGTCTCAAAATAAAATCCCACAGCCTTGGCAGTAGTTCTTGAGCATTAGAAAAGTAAAATTTAGCAGCTACTGCACTTCCAGGTGCCACTTTCTTTGGTAAGGTAAAACTGCCTAGATGGCGGAAAATGGGAAAATTCTCTGGAATGGTTCCAGACCTGATCCCTGAAGGAAGGAACCTWTTTGGGACAGACATCTGGTCCTTCTGGGCTGACAAATGACAATGTGGAAAGTCTCAGCTGAAAAATGGCTCTCAGCATTAGGACTCAAGGAAGATGATAGGCTAAGTGACATGAATTTCTTGTACTGACAGAAAACTGGAAACTGACCTTGAGCTCTGCAGCAGCCTCTTTCAGGAGGAGCAAAGTGATGAGTCTGGTGCCAAAGTGACTAAGGTGAATGGCACAGTGATGCTGATGAACTGAAATATTTTATCTGTTGCAGGAGTCTTGGTGCAACTCTGGTTTCCTCATCAAGTTATCTCATCTTGCCCTGTAGTCCGAAGAATCAAACACTGAAGAACAGTTGTAATGCCCAGCTCCATTCCCTCTGCTCTTGACCCTTGTGTCAGTTTGCACTGACCCTGGCTGCACACCAGGTGCCCACCAAAGCTGCTCTATCCCTCGCTTTCTCAGCTGGGCAGTATAAATAAAACATAACAAGATGCTCATGGATGAGAGAGGCTCAAGGAAGGATCATCAGCAATTACCACCACAGGCAAAACAGGCTCAGTTTGGGGAAATTGGCTTAATTTAGCTAAACCTTTTTCCCAGGCTTAGCTTCACTCCCAAATTCCCCATCTCCTGCACCACAGTGGCACAGGGGGACAGGGAACTGGGTTAGTTAATCACACATCTCTGCTGGTACCTTCTCAGAGAGATGAATTCTCACAGTCTTYTCCTCCAATGTGTGGTCCCTCCCACAAGAGACAGTCCTCCACAAACTTCACCAGCATGGATCCTTCTCAAAAGTTCCTCMCAAGCTGCTCCTGATGGGATCCCTTCCACAGGGTACAGTCCTTCAGGAGCAGATTGCTCCAGCGTGGTTCCCCATGAGGCCTCAGATCCTGACMTGACCCTGCTTGTGCGTGGGCTTTCCATGGGGTCACAGCATCCTTCTGACTAATCCACCTGCTCTGGCGTGGGTTATTCCACAATAGGTGGATACCTGCTCCACTCCTCAGGGGGGACARCCTGCAGGGGAACAGCTTGCCTCAGCACAGTCATCACCAGAGACAGCGGGGGAATTTGCTCTGGCACCTGCAGCACCTAATTCCCTCCTTCTTCACTGAGCTTGCTGTCTGCAGAGCTCTTTCACTCACATGTTTCCACTCCTCTCTCCCAGCTGCCATTGCACAGTGATGTTTTTCTACCCTTTCTTGATTATTCTGTCGCGGAGTTGGCTACCACAGTTGGTGATGGACTCAGCTTTGGCCAGCAGCGGGTGCATCTGAGAGCCAGCTGGAACTGATGCTCTGTTGGGGGCAGCTTTGGGCATCACCCCACAGAGCCATCCCTGCAGCCCTCCCTGCCACCAGAACCTTGCTGCCCAAACCAAACAGTCTGCTACACCCCTGGGATTAAGCTCTCCTTCATACCTGAGAGCTTATTTGAAAAATGTGGTGGACAGATACCATCCTCTTTGGGGCAGGGCGAGGTGGTGAATGCTWATCTTCATTTTCTTCCAAACACTGCACACAATAGCTGTAAGATTTCTGCTGCCTRCATTCATATTGACAACTGACCTATCTCTGAGAATAGAATGGTGACTTCAACTGCTGCAGAACCTCGAGGGTTCAGAGGTCCTCTGGCATACTGGAAGTGGTGGTTTGAGTYTCTGTGGTGTACTTCTGCCCTCGATCCTCTATGCATGTCTCTGGATGAAGGCACCACAAAATAGTGAGAAGCACACTGATGTGCTTGGTGTATATATGATTATATATAGGAATATATATATTATTCTCATTCCAAGAGAATAGTAGAAACACATGAATGAAGACAAAAATAGTAAAAACCTATATCCTTTTCTCTCCCCCTTTGCTTTGTCTCCATTGCAGAACACTCTGCAGTATCMGGGAGACTCATCCCCTGCAGAGCAAACCCACTGGTTGGGGGTTGTCTTCCTTACTATGGTGTAAAGTAATGGAAAATCATGTAAATTAAGAAAAATCCCTGCTTGTCCACTAGATSCCAAACACTTGATAAACTTTTGCTACAAATCAGCTTACACTGGCTGGCTCAGCTGAGCTGAGTGAGGCCGGAACTCCTGCCATGCGCCCATCTGCACTGTGAGCCCCTCTTCCTCCGGGCTGTGCCTTCTGGCAGAGCAGGCAGAGTTTAGCACCCGCTATGATTGGCTCTGTGATGACACTCGTGGAGCCCTCAGCTCAAAGGAGAGGCAAAAGAGGCAGCAAAACCCAGCTCCACTTTCAAAGGGTAAAACAGAGTTCCTTGTTTGACACAGTGCCATATGTGCTGAATTACTGTCTGCTCTAATCTCTTGCTTCAGCTAAAACTGAAAATCCTCACTGGCAGCACCAGTGGCTTTCTGCTGGCAGCCCTACCCCCTGTTGCAGTGTTTCCTCACTCCTAKCTGTGAGCCTTGCTCCCGGGCATTTTAGCACCAGTTCCACCCAGAGCCTGTGACCTACCCATTTCCCACCAGACATGCTGAAACATTTTACTGCCCTAAGATATTACCACGTCAGAAAAAAAAAATCTTCTCTTCATGTTCCTTAAGACTATCCCAAATCTCTGAGAACCAAAGCAAAGAAGTAACTAGACWCTGTGCTTTTTCCTCCCTCCCCCACAGCAAGAGAGTAACAAGTCCTAATAATTATGCGCATGACCAAGAAAAATGCTACACATTTTCTGCCTCATTTGGCTCTCAGAAATAAGACCTAGTTAGCACAAAAATATGGATGAGGCAGAAGAAAATGTGTGATTCAGACTACGATACAATCCTTCTCCAACAAGTCTGGTGGAATTCTTGATCTCTTTTTCTTGACTCCTCTTAGACCTGGCAAGCAGTTGACCAGGCAAGCACAGTCGAAACCTGTGTTGGTTTTTGACACCTTTCATCTCTATTACATCCCTGTAGATAAATTCAAAGAGCTGTTGTGTGCAATCACCRTTTTTCTGTCTGGGTGGAGTAAAGGCAGTCCTGAACTAGACAGGAAGTACTGTTTTGAAACATGCTGCATGAGAAGAGTGTACACAGGAGAAAGCAGTACATGCACAAGCATGCCTGGTTCTCAGGTCCTGCTGCAGCCTGGTATTTGTTTCCAAAGCCTTCTTTGGCTCTCAGCTGCTTTTGAGAGAGGCTGCATGAGGTGTTATTACACAGTAAGAGAGCAGAACTCGCCTTCCAGCCTTATCTCAGATCTTCCTGCAGTGCTTTGTCCTCACATCCCACTCCACCTTTCTTGTCCCAAAGCTGATCCTAGCAGTGCAGGACATGCAGGACCATGGTGCATGAACAGCTGAAACCTTCATGAGTGGGCCCCACACAGGGCACCTCAAATCCACACTTATCCCAAGGGCCTCATGCAGCTCCGACACTGCCATTCCCTTTGGGAATGCTCCAGTCCCTCTCCACTTGGGAATGGCAGAGCAAATGAGTGTTTCCTGCTCTGAGCTTCTGCATTTGCTTTGTCTTGAAATGCCCCTCCAGTTTCTATAAACAAACGTAAAAGTTCCCCAACACCAGGATAAGAGACTCCCCCACCCCTCGGCCCTGGGAATATACATTTTTTGCAGCAGCAACGCTCACACACATGCTTTTCCAAATTGTCACTTAGGATAACTAATCAGCTCTGCAGACTCATAAAGTATTTTGAGAGCAGATGCGAAAGCTGCCTATGCAATCTACAGGGCATTGTTGCAATTCTTGATGAAGCCATTTACATTGAGCATATTCTGCTCAGGCACAAAGGGGATAGCTGTTTTCTGCTACACRCTGTCTTGGCTGTTTCCTGCCCACCGAAAATGGTGGCAGTGTGACCACTGGGTGCAGTTGATCCATCAATCTACACAGCACCCATTTTCCCCTTCCTTCACTCCATGTGGCTGCACACCTTGGACTGTWGGAAGGTGTCAGGTACATTTATCACAGAGATAAGGCCTCTCTACTCCCTGCAGTAAAGAAAAATCAWAGCTGTCAGTCTGTAAAATAAGGTAGGCTGCAAATATAGGGCATGTAATTTGTCACGTGCATTTAATTTACCTACAAACCCCATTTTCTTGTGCCAGTCTGCAGCATGAAAATCTTGAAGATAYCTGTGCAGCAAATTGGTTTCTCCCCCAACCTTCTACTTGTTCYCACACTCCTCATATACAGGTAAAAGAAGTTCCATTTTTCTCTCAAGCTGCAATTAACAATATGTGACTCAAGAGGCTTGAACAAAAGCACCAGAACAGGAGTGTTTTTAAAGTCTGCTCTAGTCTTAATGGGAGCTCTGAGCATGGGTCAGCAGCATCAGAAGGGGCCACTTTCTCAAGTTTCCTCTCCTCACAGGTCTGACCTTGTGGCCAAAGCTCTGGCTAGTGTGCTGCTGCTGTCACCTTGTGCTCTTTATACTTTTTCTCCATGCTCTGATAGTTCTGTTGATTTTTTTTCCTCCATGTGCTGTTTGTGRTGATTTTCCGTGTGCTCTCCTCCACGCTATTTTAGCCTTGTTGCAGAACCTTGTGGTGTGTGTCCCTTTGTTCACTTCCTCTGTGCATGACCACAAAAGGGCAGTGCAAAGCACATACTCTATTTTCTCAACCTTTGACATACAATAAAAAGAGAAAAAAAAATAAAAAAGGAAAAAGCAGGGTAGAGAGGGGGAAGATTAGTGAATGAGCATATGAGCTCATTCTATGAACTATGTACCTATGATAATAGGTACACTTTCCCAAAAGTGTGATAAGCTGCCAGCAACTATGTACTCCAGGTTTTGATAATTAGATCCTCCAGAAGAGCTATCCCATGACTCTTGCTCATATAATGAAGGTTTTTCATCACAGCAATGAAGCACTTGGCAAAAGCTGCTCTACAGATTTGTGGAAGGGAAATATTTCAGCTACTAGTACATTACGATCTCTGGTGAAACATGTCCTGACCTCTGATGCTAGAGTTATTTCCATGGATCTTTATCTCCTTTAAGCAAGATTCTCTTGGGTCCCATCTGCTGTAAGGGGGGTTTCCTCAGGATGGCAGGTTTTAGGATGTGGTGCACATTGYGATGGAAATTTAAGGGTGCCTTTATTACCCATACTAAATCGATGAGGTTTTTTTGAGTGCTTAAGAAGTGGTTGTACACTTGAGSAAAGGTGTAAGGAAGTTTTAATGTTAAGAGCTCCCCAGCCTATGACAGAGCRCAGAGACTGACAAAGCAATAACACTACAAGATAGTGATCTTGCCACTTGAACTTTAAGCATTTTGTGCAGAATATGGTGATTTCCTCAACCCCTGATGACCTCTTCTTCAGGCAGTAGTGATGGGAATGAGCCTGTTAGAAAACAAATTCCTAAGTGTATCATCAATTCTTTTTCTGTATTTTCTTTTTGTKGTTTTAATTCTTTAGGTAAGATTTTTATTAGGGATGAGGAAACAGCTCTCCAGCATATATCCCATAAGAACAAACAAATGAGGCACAGTGTAGTGAGATCACAGGGCAGCTGTGAACTCAGCTGCGAGGCTGAGGGCTGTGTGGAGCCTGATGACAGCTAAGAGAAAGCAGGGACTGAATGCAGCCTGCAGCTACTGACAACCAAAATTTCCAGCATTCACAAGACAAATGTATATATGTGGACTCAAACAAGAGGGAGTAACAATGAACAAATGCCATCAGGGGTAGTCAGGCTTCTCAAACTCCTTTTCTGGGGTTCAAACATGGGTTGAACTGTTTTAGAACAGTTTTGTCAATAAGAGCCTGGTTTGAACAGTTTGGTGAAAGGTGTGTACCCTCATTGGCCAGTAGCTGATGAGACACATGACATACCATGCGCCTGTATTTGATACTCCTCCATCTGGGCTCTGKCTTTCACAAGGTATTCACCCTCTGTATCTAAGCTGTAGATCAAAGTTAATCTGTCCATGTACAATCTGTATATACAGGCAAGCAACCACTACCAACAGGAATTTGGCTGCTGCAGTTTTGGAAAAAGTGCTGGAGAGACCATTCATTTCTTTTGGATGACTCACAGCAGTAAATGCAGTAAGGAAGAGCTGTGTGTGATCCACATACCCTCTGAGCTGTTGGTGCTCCCATAAACCAGTGGATCCTAATTGCAGACACTTCTGAAAGTTTTGCACACCTTTTGTGATGTTTTGTTGCAAGAACATGCTGGCAGAATTGCCCTTAATAATGTCAAAAGAGTAGTCAGAGGGTCAGAAAAATAAGTGTTTCCCAAGAATGTAAGAAGTGTCATTTTGGTTTGGTTTGGTTTTTCATTTTCTTAGTTGCTGTTAGTTTTCTTTACACTTTTAATACCAGACTAAATATCTGTGTTAACAAACATCAATAAAGATTATTACCAATCTTGCCAAATTAAGCAAATCACTGCTGTCTACAATTGTGAATGCTGTAATACTGGCTTTAAACTGAGAGCACATGAGAAGGGACAGTTATTTTGAAGTGAAACTTGGAGGCTGTTTCTTGTTGACATTTTTGGGGACTGTGGAGGAAGAAGTGAAGGACAAATACTGAGACGAAGAGTCAGGTCAGGTCATTCTGACCTTTTCTATGTTTTTCCACTCTTCCTTTCCCCTTAGAACCAAACCCAAAATACAAGAGCATCGTGTCCCTAGCTAATAATGGGGTTAGTGCATTTCTGAAGTCTGTGCTCAAGTATAAATCTTTCTTAACTCTTCAAGCCAACTGAACTGTCAAACAAAGTCAGAAAAGYAGGCTGCAGTCCTGAGTTACAGGCATGAATAGTGCATGCATTCCTTCAAGGTCAGACAGTGATGTATGGGACAGAGAATTGTATTAGCAGGAATCTTCAGACTACATCTACAATGTCATGCTTCTTAAATAATTAATATACTTTAAATTACTCTCAAGGGAGAACATGGGCTTTAGGATATCTACAGATTCATTCATGTGGTATCCTGAACTATTTTTTTTTTGTGCATTAGAATTATGCCTAGAGGCTCCAGCTCAGGTCAGAGGACCCCATTTTCAGGAAGCTCTGAATAATCAGAATAGTCACTGTAAGTTCTCCAAGGAAATCTGAACCAACAAAACAAGAGATATAACATMATTTTCAGGAGTCAGATCAAAATACTAAGAATCTCCTTTTTTCATCCCCCCCAAAATTTAGTGCCTGCAAGTTGTGGCATAATTTCCCTTGAAGTAGGTAATAGGCCAGACTGGGAAGTATTTCTGCAGAAGCAGTTTATGATTTTCGTTCATTGGTCCTTAAAATCTGTCAAATATATAAGCTTTATCCTCCCTTTCCATTCAATTACATTATATAACTGATGCCCACACTGAGCAAGAATTGCTGGATTAATAAGTTTAACCTCACCACAGTTTTTTCTCTGGGTGATAGGTATGCCAGTCCAAGCTTTGAACTCATACTAAATTAGTTCTCTTTTTTTTTTTTTTTCAGAAGCCAACCTAAAGTAACGAAACAAATACAAGCCAGAGGAGGGCTTAGTACAATGTAGGTGGCATCTGATGCAATGAAATGCTAGTTTAAAGGAAAACCACAATGGTTCCTCTGTCATGCCTTCTAGAAGTATCTCTTGGCAACCCTTCCCAATGAAAAAAAAATATTCCTTAGAAGAAAGCTGCTAAAAAAGTAGGAGTTAGATGAGAGAATGTCCATTCCAGTGTGCCTTCTCAYCTTCAAATAGCCTCCCTTCTTCAAAAGCGTATTATCTACTCATATCTGGTAGACTTGTACAAGTACAAAATGCATAATTCCTCTCATAATATCCTTGTGTTTTGTTTTATTATTTTTATTAGACAATGACATTAGGGCAATCTCATAGTAAACATACCAAATCTACTTTTTCTTCTTTCCTGCCCCGTTACTGCATTAAGAGATCTGGTGTGTCACATTTCTCTTGGTCAGAGGCACCAAAGCATTTCTGCCCTTCCAAACCCCTTAGCTAAAGAAAAAGTGATTTTTACCTAGCTGAAGTAGTGCCATCCATGCAGAAATGGTATCAGTAATAAGTCTATTCTAGAAGCTGACTAAAGGAGGGAAACTGACATTTCATGAACCAAGTCCTAAGGCTGAAGAGAGGCTTGACAGTCACACGTAGCTTTTACCCAAATAATCGAGCAGATGTATAGAAAGGCAGAAAAACATTCACTTAATACAGATTTTATTTGTTTTGTACCTTAAGTCAGCTGTTCTGTTGGCTGGCAAGTTTTTCACGGGCTGGAGCAAGCCTGCCTAATGCTGAAACTCTCAGTCAGCAAAAAAATGCTACTGCAAACAAGAGGTTTAATTACTCCCATGTATGCACAGAGATAGTTTCCATGCATGTAAAAAATGCTAGACGAAAGCACGCTGAGAAGATTGCTGAAACACAAGCTTTTCCATATTATCAAATATGTCTGACTATACACAAATGAACGCAGAAATGCACCCATTTCAGATTAGTCAGGAAAATTTCTAGCTATTTATCAAGTGGGAAAAAGTCATAAAGGTCATCACAAGTAGTTCCAAAGCAGTATATCAGGTAACTCACAAACACTGCATACTCAATATGGCACTTTTTTTTTCAAATTTATAAGATTAAAAAGAAAGGAAAAAAACAAAACCAAAAYCTCTAAACCAAACAAAAAGAAAAATACCCCAACCAGACAACTTATTCTCTAATTTTATTAGACAAAATTCTGAAACTATTGAAAAATTTGCCTATTACCAACTCAAGAAAAGTGCTATGAATCTAGAGATATATTAAATTACTAGATTTGTTGCATTATTAGCAGGAATTGACCGTGTGGCTTCTGGTGAAGAAAAAATCTGCGAGGAATCTGCTCTCTGGGTGTTTGGTTCCTAGGTTGCAGTAAAATATTAAAAAGAATAGAGGTCAGACAACCCAAGCAATAATGGAGTTATTTATCTTGATGGAAAAAGATATTAACATTGTGGGCTAAATTCATGCACACCAGTGATGGAGCAGTGACACTGTCCCACCAAAATTCACAATTCTTATTGTGAATTCCCAGAAGAACTGTTAAAAAATGAGCACTTAATTTTAGCATGGAAGATTAAAATGGTAAAATTAAATATGTTTCACCCCAACAGCCATTCACTCTTGTTACCCCATATTTAATGTCTTCCAAGAAATGAGATATCATTTTTGACAATAAATTTTTTAATTGCCCTGAACAGAGGTTTCTGATAGTGAAGGCAGAAGATTAGTTTATTCTCCATAGACAGAAATCATAAAAGAAAATCTATACAACTGAATAAAATCTGTTTTCCCTTTTGCTAATCAAACATGACACATCTAAGAACTAACAGAAACTGATGATTTAATGAAACATTAAGGAGGTGACAGGAAACAGGTTTACTCCAAATAGCCCAAAGCTACAGAGCAAGCTCAGCAAATAGCAAAAATTACCTCTTCTTCTATGTACAGTTATTGAAAAATAAGGTATGTCACAGCATGGAACACACACTGGAAACATTTTCCCATGTGGTTATTGCTCTAAAGCAGAGAAATTCTRCAGGCAGAAAACTGAGTAAGGCTTTAATGGAAGAGTAAATGCAGATCTTAAAAGCATCTGATTTAAAGCAGCAGTTTGTCTTTGGATGGACCACAGGGGTTTTTTCCTCCTTTGCACTTCTTGATTAAAAAATATGTTTAGTGTGAGTCAGGAAGCTTGGGAACAAAGAAGGGAACTTTGCATCCCAACACAAATATGTTTGGTCCCCTCACACTTTATGGTATCTGCCTCATGGTGCTAAAGACAATCAAAGTTAATCACCCATATAGAATTAGGAAGATAAATGTAAAGAAAAATTTAAAGAAAACATTTTGCAGTTTTGAAAAAGAACATCCTAGAAGCTTGTAAAAGAAATTAAAATATAATTCTTTAATGGAAGAGAGACAAAAGTTTGAAAGCGCTGCTATGTTCTGTGGTGTCCAGCAAAAGCACAAAATGTGGTCTCAGTATCAGTCACACTGCCCTTTTTTTGCCTGAAGCTGCCATCGAGGGGCTGCCTGGACCATCATTTTATATGCCTTTCCAAAAACATACACATTTCAAACATTCCACTGGAGACTGAGACAMCAGCAGGGCCACAGGAAGGCTCTTGCCAAGCAACAGCTGGACAAGATATGCCAGAAACAATGAATAACATGCTGGGAGAGCTACAGGAGCAGCAAATCAATGTGCAGAGGAGCYGGTTGGTTTGCATGGGAAAACAGCAGCAACAGCAGGAGGAAAGCAGCAAAACGAGATGTCTGCCCAAGCAAACCCCTTTACTTTCAGTTCTCTTTTTTTTGATACAGATCACTCTCTTCATGGCTTCTGAACATCTCTGCTACTCCAATACCCTGCCCTAAATCATTCTGAGGAAGTAAACCTCACAGAACTGCAGTTGGTTGGCCTCAGGCAACGGAGTGATAAAAGCTACAAAATGTATTGTTACACTGTTTAGAATTATACARTCACCAGCCCCAGCGGTGTTGCTTTAGAGGTTTCCTGTTGGCAGTAAATCTCAAAATACTAAACAGCAACAGTGTTCTGCTGACACAGGAATTGAAAAAATTTGGGGATGCTTCTCTAAGGCCTTTGACTTACTGACCTCAACATATTTGTGTCTTACAAATACAAACCTGTGAAACACCACTCTAGCTTTCCTGGATCATCAAACCAGTCACAAATTGCCAGTTAACCTGCTGACCTAGCATTTGCAGATAGGTTTGAGTTGCTTATCAGATAGAGACTTTGTATGAGATAGCAAAGACTTATCCKGTGGAACCACAAATAATGTTAGTGCTACCACTGTACTCATCCCTTCTAGAGGTAAATCAAAGCTTTGGGCAGCACTGTGAGTTAGGAAGGCTTCTTATCTAGCTATTGTATTTTAAACTGCACATCCTGGTTAATTTTTGTAGTATTGCCACAGGACAAGATTGTTTCCTGACAACAAATGTGCAGTAAGCACTACTCCATCCTAAAGATTTAGCCACCAACAAAAGGAATTGTCAATATACTGATGCAGACTGGCAATGGCTTGCTCAGCAGGTGYAAAATCTTCTTCTTCCCCTGACTCACCTGTAACCCATTTTTTGATAGTTTGATGGTTAGCTGTTCCCAGGTGATGAAGAACTGGGACGTTTCCTCRTGAGTATTTGCATAGAACTTGGCAGCTTCATCCCCTATACAGCATGAAGAAGTAATTATAAAGGGCAATAAATCTACTTGACATAGATGCAAAGTCAGAAGTTGCTTGTATTTATCCTCAATTACATATAAGCACAATGAAGAATGCCCTTCTATGCAGGCCAGATAATAAACCCCAGGAAAAGGGCATCTCAGTCTAGAAGCACCTCAGCTTTGACATGGCAGACTTGTCCAGACTCCCCAGATACATAGGTTATAGGAATCTGTCAGAGGACTTCATTGAAAAGTTTTTCTGCATTGGCCAGGGCTCAAGKTCTCAGGAATAAAGCCAACTTGTTYAAGAAAATTAAAAGTCACTCCACCGTTCCTGGGCACAACATCAGGCACTTCTGAAAATCAAGTCACTTTTATTTTGTTTTTTAATTAGCACGTAGTGATGTGATTTTTTTTGAGTGTGCTTTGGGTTTTTTCATCTATATCTTTAGATCAATGCACATTTATTCACAAATAAGGAGGAGTTTAACACTGAAATACTAAAGATAGTGCTCAAAACCACAGTTTCTTAGTTCAATATAAATGGAAGCAGTTTAACACCTAGAAGGGACTTGTGAATGGAGCTAGGAAGATCACCAGGATATTCTGCAGAGCAGCTAACAAGTGATAGAAATTGCTGTGGACTGCTGGGGTAGTTTWTCCTTGAGACCAATTCTGGAGTTCRCATGCTGTCTAGACAGACATCATTAAACTGTGTTTGCAGTAGACTCAGCTGCAGGCACAGAAGCGCCTCCTGTCCCCCACAGCCAATGCTGTCCCCTGCCCTGCTGCAGGCTATGGTGACAGACACACTTCCTGTCAGAACCAAAGCCAGCAATTCCCTCCTCCCTGTCAACCCCAAAGTCAGCAGTTCCCTCCTCCCTGTCCTCGGCCCCTTTCCCCTGTGGTGTTCTCCCCCAGTTTTAGTGGTTGTGAAGTCTGTGAGGCTGTTTCTAAAGCCACAATTGAAAAAACCAAGGAACTGAGTAAGGTTAAAAATAATTCTGAACTAAGCAAGTAAAAAGCAGTGGGTTTGCTCTGGGATCAAGTACCTGTGGATCCATCACTTGTACAGTGAGGATGGTGTGYTCTTCACAGTCCTACTGCTGCCTTCAGCCCGACATGTATAAATTGCTGATGATCTTAGCTTATATTATGAACTGATACATGCTTGCACTGCATGTTCCTGCAGTGCTGGGGTCAACAGTCTCTGGGGAAAGCTTGAGGAAGGAAGAGAAATCAACCACTGGARTTGAAGTTCCTTGTGATGGTGAGTCAGCACTCTTGAGCCTCAAGTAGCAGTGGGCATCTGGTTCGATTCCTTACATATTCATTTTTCCTTTTCAGAAAAAGAAGTATTAAAATGGAATTTCAGATTCTGGAGTGAAATTTTGTGGCAAGGGCTTGTATAGAAAGCCAAGGAGTCTCGTTCAGTAAATTGAATAGGAGTCTGTGGTTGGTTGTTTCTGCGAATGTTTTTTTTTTTCCTATCACTTCAGAATAATTCCAGCTTGGCACTGGGTTGGTTTTGCCTTTAGAATGTGAGATMAAATTTATTCCAAGCCACTCGTAAATCACCACAGTTGTGGTGATTTCTGTTCCAGTTTCTATACATTCAATAATAATCAAGTAATTATTCTTCCTCCCTCTCACAACTAATCAGAAATCTTTTTTTCTCATGATTAGTCTTCAATCATTAGACTTCAGYCTAATACATTTCTCAGGCATCTGAAGTTCCTGTTACTGGCCACCGTAGGTTGGCCAGCACTTTTGGACATACCATTACATTGTCTCTTGTTTCTGCAGGAGATGAAAAAAAAGAAATAAAATCACCTTTTTCCCCCCTGCTTGTTACATCATAACTTTCTATTAAGTACCGGTTTTCATTAAGTATGATGTATCCTTTCCTATAAAACCTGATGCTTTTAAGATATTTGAGCATACCTTCTTTATTTTTGGTGAAAGTCTGTTAACTACTTTTTGCACACATAAAATAAATTAAGAAAGAAAAGAATCCCAAATATCATATCACTTCCTCTATTGAGAACTTAGAAGTTTGAATCCCTTACAAAAGCAGAATGTAATTTTTATAGAAAACCAAGTGGCACCACTAATGTCYTTAAGGCTCCAGATATTACTCTTARGAGTGCMGATTAAAAACTAATATTGCTTMATGCTTACTAARCAATAACATAAATTAATCATTCTGKKTAAKCATRTAATTAAAAAGAAAGGCCTTCRCTAGCTAATTCTGGTTTTGCTTCTGTTAAACTCAATCTGCTTTGACAATGTCTCCAGATTTCCCTCTGCTGGGATAATGYGATCATTGCTCACCAGAAATAAACCACTGCAATCCATGTACAATACTTTTGTGGGGAACAATCTGAGAAAGCATATAAATGTAGGAAGGCAGTACAGCTTTCCTTATGCATGTGCAGAGARCTGCAAATAATCAGAGTGATCAGATATTACAGTCGTGCCCCTGCTAACAGCTTAGATGGCGTCAATCACTCCAGTCTGCCAGGATGTATCTGGCTGTTTGGGAATKGAGAGCAGATGTAACAGATGAGGTACTGAGAGAGACATCTCAATACTGCTACTTCATTGAAAATATTAACTTTGTATTTTCATGCAGATGTAGCATTGGCTGCTGCCCAGTGAAAATTAAATCCTTGCTGTCATGACCTTAGTGTCCAGTCTTCCCTATTTCCTGGGTAAACACTTGCTCTGAAGGCCCGTTATTCATATTGATGCCAGGAGAACTGGCATCAGCAGCTCTGGCTTTCATTCCCATTAACGAAATTCTCTATTGGCAGCACAAGAAGGTTACATTATGCATCAAAGATTGATTGATCTGAAAAAAAAATTAACACACTAGGTTCTGTTCTGTTCACTRGGGCCACAGAGAGTAAGGTAAAAAGACCTAGTGTACATCTTTGAAATATACATTTGTTTGTTGTGCTGGCAYACGGAGTGGTTGGTGAATTCTGACCAGTGAGACTTCCAAACTTTTTTGGCTCACCATGACTGTAGAGGGTCTCATGTTTGAGGATATACCTGTGTGTGGGAAGGAGCAGCTAATAGGGTTCGTTAAGGCTAGTTTRGCAGTTGCCAGTGAGAAAAACAGTAAAAATTCTTTGTGCTGTCATGAGAGATCAAAACAGCTAAGTTTTAGACACAAGTCAGGAAGCTGCTATGTTAAATATTAAATTGGGACCTCTACATATATTTTTCAGGTTACATAATATTTTGCCTCACTATAATTTGCAGYCTATTTCAGATACTTTTTTTTTAAACCCCTGTTCTTGCATTTTCTACAGAGAAACATGCAGATCACTAATAATACTCTAATTCCAAAGAGATCAGCATTTTGGTTTAACCTCACACATGAAGCAGCTGGAAGGTTCCTCTACAGCTCTAGGTCCCAAGAGTACTCAGTGGTCCTGCTCTGCTGAATGCAGACTGCATTTGCATTGCTTGGAGACTTCTTCAGTACTCATGCATATGGACTTGCACTCTCATGCAAGTATTAAGCTTGTACAGCTAGACAGCAATTTAGTTCAGATATCACCACATTGCATAACATTATTTAGTTACTTACTGCAATAATTTTCCTATGTTCTTGCAGATACTCTCTGGCAAATAACAGAGTTCACTTGGCTACTGCATGGTATGTTCGACTACAGGATATGGATCTACCCATTCTTCCCTATACTGTTGCAGAGCTATGCTACTTCAAATAATGCATGTAGGAAATCTTATTTTCATCTAACCCTTTACTCTGTCTCCTACACTACATCTTCTTCCCCTCCTCTAAGGATATATGACCTTTAAGGTTTAGATTAATTTGGGGATTTTCTAGGAATCTAATTTGTCTGGACTGCCAGGGAGATTGCATCTTTCACAAGATGGGAGGGTGGAAACCAAACCAAAGCTGGTTCAAGCAAAACTTCCACCACTGTCTCACTGCTGCCCAGCTGGTGTATTGGGTCTGTAGGGGGTGGGCTTGTTTTCCTTTGTAGCAGTCCYGATAATGCTGTACTTTGTGTTTGTTGCTAGAAAGGCATTGACATACCAGTGTTTTGTTTGCAGAGCTCCCACAGCATCAAGGCTKCCCTTCACCCAAGGATATCCTTCAGCAAGGACAGCTGAGACAAACTGATCCGGGAATAATTCATAAGCTATGACATCTGTTCAGCAATAAAAGATAAGAGAAAGGGATGGGCAGCATTTATTTCTAAGGTGCTTGTCTTCTGCTATGTGTTCTGAGGCCCTGCTTGACTGGAAATAGCCTGCTGATGAGATGGAGAGAGTAAATATTTTGTTCTCCTTTGCTTCCATGCAAAACCTTTGCTTTATCTTTATTAAACTTCATTTCTCTCRATCCACAAGGTTTGTGAATCTAATTTTCTCCCCTGCTGTCCTGCTGAGAAGGAGGAGTGATAGAGTGGCTTCCTGGGTACCTGGCATCCAGCCAAGGTCAACCCACCACAGCTGGTCCAAAGGAAATTTTTATTCCTAGTGTTGAGGTTTCATTAATTTTCCTGACTTGCTCACTCTTTCACCACTCTTCTCAGGTCATTCAGGAGGTTTTACCACTTAACCATCTTGTTCAGGAAAACCGAGTTTGCTGAACATATTCAATTTACACTGCCTACAGGGTTACTCAACATCATTGGTCTCACAACATCAACACCTACCCACCAAAAACCCAGTTCATGGTAATCTCAGAAGAAGGAACCAGTCATGTCCATAAATTCCTCAGAACAGGCACTAAGTCGTTTGCTCTGCATATAACCTGGTAGTTTTATGTTGATTCACAATTCTGTGCTCAGACAGACTGAAAAACAAATTCCCTGTTTCCCAAAAACTCATTCTCTACAGACAAAGGCTCACTATACCCCAACAGAATTTCTTTCAAATTGTGTTGAAGTGTTTACAGAAATTAATCCATACCACTGCAGTAAGCACTTAATTTTTGGTTGTGAGGCTTAAACTCATTCAAGAGAGTACAAAGCTCTGTGCTTCATCACACTAGGTGGATGTACTTTGCCAAGAGTGGAAATCTTTCACATTTTTATCACCTTATACCCTATATACAGTGTGAGAAACAACACCCCTGGTCTGATTCCCACCTATGTTGCTTAAATGTCATTACAGGTGTGAGGTGGACAGAATTTTTATTTATAGAACACCTACTTTTCCCCTTCAAAAATGTATGTACAAAGAACTACCACTACACTCTAATAATTCATATAAGATTGCCTAATTTAGAAACTGTGTTTTATGAGAACTTGTAGTAACGAATCACTACTTGTAAAGAATCCTTTTTCTCCTGATCAGACTGAAGAACGGCCAAAGAGCTATTTTTTCCCATACAATGCTAAGAGATTTTCTCCTGTAGCACAGCATCACCATTTGTGATCCCAAGAACTGTATCTAAAGAAAAAACATTTAGCCAGGCCTGTAAAAATTCAGCATTGTGTTGTAATATTTTCTGTCTCTGACTCATTATCTGAAAAAAAGCCCAAATGGCAGTCTAATCCACTGGCACTGGAAAGGAAGTTCATTGCATTGATTAAAAAGTTAATTTGATGAAAAATTAATACCTTGAGAGAGAAGTGAGTGGGTTTGGGTTTTCTGGTTGCTTTTTTTGAAAGTGTGCATAAGATACAGAATTTTTCCTGCCTGTGGAGCATGTATCAGGTTCAGCATGAGGTTGGCACTCCACATGCCACAGTTCATAGAAAATCAATAATGCTGCACAAGCACCCTTTGAAGATTTTAGGCTGATACCTCTTAAGATCAACAAATCTGTTATCTGAGCAACAATGGGAATGGCAGGGGGCAAAGGAGGAAGAGACCACTATTTCAGACAGGGATTTTTTTGCCACAAATAAATTCAGGACAAAGGCATTTCTTACCAACTAGTTTCACTATTTAGTTACTTTAACATGGTTTTGGTTCAAGAGCTTCCTCTTTGCTCTTCCCATTTCCTATTCCTTAAGTTTTCTTCTGTGCTTCCTTCTGTGCACCTATGAAACCCCTAAAGCATACTAATATTAAAATGATTTACAAATTTGGCAGTACTAGTTTTCAGAGGCTTAGTGTCAAGTAAGGAAAAGGTGAAGGAGACAATAAAGAAATCAGTAAAAATTTATAGAATCACAGAATATTCTAAGGTGGAAGGGCCTCACAAGTCAAATCCTGGCTCTGCACAGAACTCCCCAAGAGTCCCACCATGTGTCTCAGAGCATTGCCCAAATCCTTGGTGAGCTTTGTCAGGCTTGAGGCTGTGAGACCTTCCCTGGGGAACCTATTTCTAGGTGAAGAACCTTTCCCTGATATCCAGCCTAAACCTCCCTTGGCACAGCTTCATGCTTTTTCCTCAAGACCTGACACTGTTCAACACAGGGACGAGATCATTGAGTGCCACTCCATGTACCATGTGACAATGCAGAGGACCACAATGAGGTCTCCCCTCGGCGTCCTTTTCTCCAAGCTGACCATCATGACTTCAGATGCTCCTCATACAGCTTCCCCTTGAGGCTCTTCACCATCACTGTAGCCCTCCTTTGGCCCTCATAACTAAATGCCTTGTTCATGTTGTGTCCCCCAAAGCTGCCCCCAGCACTGGAGGTGAGGCTGCCCCAGGTCAGAGCAGAGCGGGACAATCCCCTCCCTTACCCGGCTGTCCCTGATGCCCCCCAGGATATGGGTGGCCCTCCTGGCTGCCAGGGCACTGCTGGCTCATGTTCAACTTGCTCTCAGCAAGGATCCCCAGGTCCCTTTCTGTGGCATCTTCACACATCTGGTGATTACAGAACCCTCAGACTTGTCAAGGTCTCTATCTCCCATCTGCGCGCTCGCTTAGTATCCCTTCAAGTCCTACCTGTATTATTTACATAGCTTGTATTAACAAGTATCTGAAGGTAAGGAACACACAATTGTAACCCAATGGGTGCTATTATCCTGGTTTTCATTAAAAAAGAGCATTTGCAGGTTTTAACAGACACCTATTCTTGGATTATGTGACTAGTGGGAAGAAACACTGCATGCTAGGAATAATGAAGCAGGACGTGAATGTGGCAAATGTGGCAATTAAAATTGCTCTTTGTAACACATTTTGAGCTACAGAGCTTGAGAAGACAGTAGCAATTGCATTGATTTATTCTTGGAAAGCTAAAAGACACTGGTAAAAAAAAAAAAAAGAAAAAAGTAGAGTGCAGTAAAAACTCCCTCTAAATAAGTTTAAGTAAAATCAACCCACTTAAATCTGCTGCAAAATAGCAAAGACAGAAGAGCTGAGGGCCACAAGTTGCAGGAATCCCAGGCTTAAGTGTTGCAAAGTGGCATTTGAGGGGAACAGTGTGGTGATTGGGAATGCCTTGATGCTCTAAGTACAGCKAATTTAGTGTGAAATGCAGCTTCCRGATTTACATAAAATCTGAGCACTGAAGCTGAGGGCCTGCAGTCTTTTAATACTGAATTCCAGCAATAACTTCAGTTCCCTGCAGATTATGGACCTGGAGAAGAAGCATTTTGAAACCACTGCTGGCAGAAATTATGCAGCCAACATACTGCTGTATCAGTAYGTTTAATGAGAAGTTCTCCATTGCCCTGAAACAGAGAATTAGCTCACAGCTTCTGCATTGAATTTACTCGATAGCTTAAMACACTATTTCTTAAGAAGACACAAAATCTTATTGTTAACATTGCTACAACTTCTTGACTCCGTGTCCTGGTTTTGGCCAGGACAGGTATAATATTTTACAGTAGTCAGGAGTGGGCATGGCTTGAACCTGAAGGTTATTCTATACCACCTGACCTGTTTGCCAGGGATGGAGGAAAGTGACTCTCCTCCAGGGAAAAGGGGTTCTGGGTCTAGTSGAGAAAACATGGTGGAGGGAACCATCTGGTATTGTCTATTGTCAGGGGATTTCCATGTGAGCAGTTTCATTTCTCATACCCTCTGTCTTTATTATTGCTGCTTTTACTGCTCCTTTTCTTATCTCATAGCAGTTTCCAGTAAATTGCTCTTACATCAACCTGTGATCTTTGCCTTTTGCCCTTTCAATTCTCTCCAGTTTGCTGCAGGTGAAGGGAGAGAGGAAGCAGGGGAATGAGAGARTTGTTTGGAGGGTCTCAGTAAAGGGCACTGAACTGGGGAGTACCATTTCTAAGCTATGACAGACTGATGCCTTGAAAGTCTATGTAAATAGATAGGTGTTGAGATTTTTTTTTTTTTTCAGGAAAGGAAATAATACATAAATTTAAGGATCAATCATTTTATCTGACTGAAAAAAATAAGCAAAATCTCCTTTTAGAAGAAGGTAATAAATACATTCTGTGAATAATTCTGTTGTTGTCCTGGATCAGTCAACACAGAGGTTGTAAAGGAAAAAATGTGTCCAGTGACTTATCTCCTTTATATATTTGTGCTAGGCAACTAAAGAAACTCTTCTCTGTTGACAAGAATTCTCTCACTTTTTCTTTCCATTTTCCACAAATACTAMAGTAAAAAGAATTAGTAGGCAGGCCAGATTCCAATCTGTTAAAACATGGTTTATCTGGAAAGGCTCCATTGTGGCTGACACAATCAATCTGGGTTTGCAGACTTGTCATCAAGATCCACAGCTGACTGTTGACCTCAGGGTTTTTGAGAAGACGGAGCCTGAAGTCACTGGAGTGAAGTTTGYACACTGGCATCTAAAATACCTTGTGTTTCAGTGAACAGAAACATCTTGGGAGGCTGCCAAAACCAACCAAATGAAAAAYAAAACCAGAGAGAAACCTAAGGAAAAAAAATAGTTGCATCACTTCTCTTGCCTTCTGCTTCCACTGTAATTTCTGGGCAATCTATGTAACCTTCTATAGTTAAATTACAATTTTGGAAATTACCTCACCATAAAAGCACTGAGTCATCTTTGGTGAGACAAGTCTGAAGCATAGTAATGACATAATTCAGGAATAGCTTGATTCAGCATTTTAATCCAGCCTTTTATGTGGTTTGGCTAGAATAAATGAAGGATAGAGAGACAGCCTTGTTCCTTGCAGTATCTTATGCTGYGGATTATGCATTAAACAGTACTTACAATACTATCCCTAGTGGGAAAGGACATGTGTGGTTTAGCCAATAATCCTGACTTTACTCTGTGTAGGAAAAGAGCTTGAGTCATCAGTGGAATCTGAACACACGATGTGAGATGATTTTGTTTGCTTTACCAGCTACTGCCTCTACAGGCATACTAGTAAAGAAGAGTTTCTCACAGATTTATACCAAAATTGACAGTATTCCGATGGAGTATTTTGTCAGCTCCRTTTAGCAATTTCTTGTGAAAACTGAGATGGATAACAGACTTCCTGACAGTTTTAAAACTTAGTCTCAGAGGGATAAAGGTTAATTAAATGCTGCTGTAAGACAAAATTAAATTCCAGCCAAATATCCTTTCAAAACCAGCATAGGATGGAAGACTGCCAAAAACCCCACATGCATTTGGAACCCAAGAAAGAAGAAGGGCCTCTAGTCTGCAATGTAATAAAATCCCATTTTTGATAGAATCTCAAAGGAGTAGGCTGGAGGATGCAAGGATGATCTTATTGTTCTTCTGTAATAGTTGACAAACTACTAAAAAGTTAGATGCCAACTAAAATTTTACTCAGTTTAATCTCTGGAACATGCCAAGACTAGAGTCTAGGGTGTGTTCAAGCTTATTCTGTCCTTCACAGAACAATTTAACATTTAAACCTAATTAAAAAAATATTTATAAAAGCAAAATAAAAAGGAAACAAAATGAAAAGGAAAAAACATAAAACGACACTCTGTCCCTCCATCCCCAAAAACCCTAAATGAACAAATCAAGAAAAATCCCAATCAAACCAACTAAAAAAATTCCTAGAGCCTGGAAACAGGAACCATAATCCATGTTTTTTCACAATCAGGATTAAACAATCAGCTGTAATCCTTCTCGTGTTTTCTTATGGCAATACAACAATTTTCTCCCTGGTTTAGTGGCAGTACCAGAAAAGGTCGAAAAAGAATGCTCTGAATTCAGTTTRTTGTGGTTATTTTGATCTTCTGGGATCTACAGAAATGGATTTGGTACTGTATTGTTTTCTTCTTGATGATRATTTTCACCAACACCCATTAAAATTCGAGCAAGAAGCACCAACATCCCACACCAGATTCACTACCTTTGTGCTGGCAGAATCATCTTCCCAGCTGATGCCTACAGTGCACATTCTGGTTTGGTGTGTATTTTAGGGTGCATTGCTGTGCTGCACTTCATRTATTTGCTGTCTGTGCTCATCAGAGGGGATAAATAGGAGTAGGAAGGGGTTTTTTTGACATTTTTGCCTCTCATGGCTGGAGAACACTGAGGGACATGTGTGAGTGATTCTCCCTATTGCTAAGGGTTTCAGCTGGGCTSACCCTGTAGTTTGCCGTGAACCCCAAATGTTATATTCAGTAACCCTACCAGGCCAGGCTTCCCCGTTCATTTCAACAGACCAGCTGAGCCATTGGAACTGGTGTATTTCTTGAATGCATATTCTACTTTCAAAACCTTTAATTGTAAAAACRTCCAAGTTAGGTCAGCTCACTTATTTACATAGCATTCCGATGAAGAAGGCTCTGGATTTTCAAGCTAATTATATGTGTCTTATTTTAAATGCAATGAAGAGCTAAAGCATACAGCYATGCATTCTCCAAAAAGATAAAACATTTGAGATCTCTGGTTCAAGTGAGCTCAGTCGTACAAGAATAAGTGTTTCTCTCCTCTTTCCCAGCTTTGCATAAAAGAATCATGGTAACAAATCATTTACAGGGCGTATGGGTAAACTATTTCATTAGTAAAGAGTGAAAGCCCCATAAGGGTATTTTTTTTTTTTTTTTTTTTTTTTTTTCTTTTTTTCAAAGTGTTATTTAGGGGCCTAAGCACAAGTTTATGGGGACGATTCCAAACTACACATGTAAGGAAGCTAACTAGGCAAAACAAAGCAGAATCGACTCTGTGACACATGGACATTATAAGAGGTGCCTAAAAGAAGAAAAATTCTTTCAACTTATGTTCTGGTTATAAATAAATCCCAAGAGGCAGAGGGTTTTTTATTGCATGTAATCACTTTCAGAAATCTGATGCATTTCTTCAAAAGCAACATTTCACARTACTAAATATTGCAAATCATATGTCTCTAACAAGTGGTAAAAAGAAGATAAGTTATATGAACAAATTAAACTGGAATCATTTGAAAGGAAGTTCACAGTGGTTTTTAATTATCTTATTGGCTTAAAAAATTTCTTCCATTATCTTCAAAGGAAAAAGACCATGACATCTAAGGAGCTCATTAGCTCTGCATAAGGTACCAAATAACTTTAATACTACGGAATTGTTTAAGGCACAGAGCAAAACAATGGCATCGATTCCATTTTCAGAAGAAAATGTATATAATTTCAAGCTCTTAAATAAGTAAACAGTGAAGTAGAAGAAGCGTGCTAGCAATATGACTGGTCATAGTTGCAAAAAAAACACTACTGATTTATTTTTAGTTGTCTTGGGATAGAAATATTTTATAAATACTGCTGTTAATATTTGAAAGGCATTTTGAAAATATACTGGTGTGTCAGATAAACAAAACTACAATTTTCTTTTTATATGCTGTGAATTCTAAGGAAGTTTATAGGAAATACATAATATATAGGGATTTTTCTCCTCCCATTAATATAGGAGGTTCATTTCAACATCCTTGAACATCTGCAAAGTAAAGAGAGAAAAATAATCCTTCCTCTGCTAGTTCTTCTGTGCAAATATTAAAATGTGTATTTGATATTAATTATTACTGCTTCTTCTTTAACATGTAAGCACACAAAAATTTTAAGATGTATCATACCAGAGAAATAAAATTATCTGCACTTCTCTGAGAGATAAGTGACATTGAGACCCTTAGAAATATGCATTTGTGTGAAGAAATATGCATTTGTATGAAGAATCAAACCTTATTCTCTTGAGTTCCAGGCTAATGTGTCAATTGCTGCACAGCATTAAAACCAGTATCATATATGCAAAAACCTTCTTTTATCTAACATCAAAATAAAGTTAAAAAAAAACAGTCATCAGTACTGTAAGAAAGTATTGCATTAAATATCCTTATTTATTGTTCTTGAAGTCTGAAGGTCTTTAGGGGAGGCACAGTAAAAATGGCCAAGATYCATTCTTAAGTTTCTGCTGGAGTCCTCTGTAGTTTAAGAAATAACACACATGGCAATCTTCAACTGGCCTAAAGAACCTGCATAAACCATATTAAGTAAAGTTTATCCATTCTGATTTAATTTAAACATCTACAACCTACTAAGTTAATACATTCCAAAATTTATACACCATGAAATTGCACTTCCAGTCTATCTTTGCAGTTTGGCACCTTAACAGTGGAAATGCATCAAGATGTCTTGGCTTAATTATTTAATATTAGCCACAGTTTGAAGATACTCTTGAAGTGTTCTACTTGGTGAAAAAAGTCAGTTATAATTTTTAAGTGCCATTATTAGGAGGCTCATAGTATACTGTTTCCCGCTGTGAAACCATATGTCCTAACACAGAAGTACAAAGTCAATACTATGATAYATTCCTAGAAATTTCTGGCATATAGGAAAAGCAGAAAATATCAGAAATCCTTTGAAACTGTTCTCAGTTGGAACTAGGTCACTGGATAGTARGTATCTCTTGATTAACATTGCAATGTTTAAAATAGCCTCTACTGTTTTTCCCCTTAATCTCAAAGATCATTCTGAAATAGCAAGAGTTGACACTACAGAATGAAATCACACTTTCCTGCAATAAGCAGAAGTTTCTGACTAGTTACAGATCTATTTTTCCAAAATCTGTGGGTGAGTGAGCTTGGCATTTCCATACTAAACAGGAGGAAATCTGCACTAAGGAGCACAGAAGAAGTTGCAAATGGATTAGAAGGAAGAGCAGCAAAAACTCTAGTCAGCCTCAAAACTTACTGCTCATGMAGGCTCACTTTCCATGATCCACAGCTTCTTGGTACTTAGAATCACCCTGTGCAACAACCTACTTGTCTAGCCTGTAAATGTACCTAAATAATACCTAACATATTAATTATCTAGCCTGAATTTGTTCTATTAAATGAACAGAAGATATATTCTGGCTCCTATCAGCCTTGAAAAGCTTGCTGTACTCTGTCAGCACAAGTAAACCACAAGGCTTAACATRTTAGCTTCTGCAAAGCAGCAAACATTGGGAAATTTGGCTGGACAGCCCTATCTAAGACAGGAGGAAGTTGTGTTTTGCTTCCTTTTTGTCCTGACCTGATATGACAAGTCAGAATTCCCCACTATGTTGATGGCAATAAATAGAATTACAATTATAAAACCACCTATCAGACACACTTCCTCCTAGTCTCACTTTCTTGTCATTAATAAAGTGGGGAAGAAATGGTAGTGGCACGTGCTGTAATTATAATTAAGCCTGGTAATACACTGCCTACTCAGCACCACAGATCTGACTTCATTAGTGCCCAAACAAATACTACTTTGGCTTACATCTAATACATTTTCATAGTGCAATAAGTATTTCAGGGTAACAGCTGGTTTCTGAGCAGCTTGTTTCTGAGGTGCTGGCTATGCTTAGGGCCAGCTTCTGCCTTCCTTGTATTAGGGCTGCATGCATACCAATTAACCAAAKGGATAATACTTAAACCATACCCTGTACATCCAGTTGAGAGTCCTAACATAGCTAAGGTGGATATAGTTGGCATAAATTTTGCTGAAGCTCTTCTCCTTACTTAATRTTTATAATGATGTAGTTGCCTTAAATGAATAAAGCAGCTATGRCCTGAGCTGGTGGGCTGGATGCTGCCAGCAGCAGCTGAGGAGCCCAGTTCTTCTCCCAGTGAGCCCTAGGGTACATCAGCTAGGTGACAGCAGCAAGGGTTATGGTTGTGAGCAGCCAGTGCTAGTTACTGAATATTCAGGTTCCCATCACAGGCAGAGAAACTGCTACACAAGGACAGTGACAACCCCTAGTATATTTGAAACTCTAAGGTGTTTTACAAAGGAGACCTAGGGAAATGAACCACATGGAAAGACAAAGGGAACATATTGTTTACTTGTTTAAAAAGGAAGCAAATGAGACACCATATCACTGCATCTCATAAGACAAGATTGAGCCATATGTGATGATTATCTCACCTCCTTTCTGAAATGCTGAAGAGAAACTGATTTCACCATTCTTCTCTTTTATTCATAGGAATCTTCACCCCTCCTTAAATGATATTAGGATATCATTAAACCACAATATTTAGAAAGCAATTATATAATTGCTATGTACTGTACAGCAGTCAAAAGGTTTTATCTTCTTGGGCAGTAGAGAGCTATGTCTTCTATTCCCACTCATCTTGTTCTCCAGTAGCAAATGGATATCCCAAGAGCAAAAGTAATGAGAGTATAGTTGAGAGAAAGGATACAGTGCAGAAGCATCTTAGAATATCTAAGTTAGATAAGCTTTTACAGCTGAAGTTTTCTGAGGACATGCATTTGAATTCCTCTTCCTAGTAATGTTTTACACATCTCAATTTAATTTGTTTTTCCACACTAGCTTCAGCCAAAACACAGAATAAGCATATGGTAAGAACGTCCAAGAATATGTTCAATTATGTTCATCCATTTTTGGAGTATAACAAGATTAAGTGAAATAAGTGCTTCTCTCAATCCCCTCACAGAAGGGATCTGTCATATAAMTCAGAGGTGATTAATATTTAATTTGACATTTTTGTGGGTCTTAAAATTCAAGCCACACCTAACAAAGAGCTACACAACTGTTACAYGGGCTAGATTCTCTGTACTTCTTAGAATTTACAAAGTAAACCTAAATGAGATCATAGGAGACTTAAAACACTCTCTGCCTCTGATATAGTTATTTTTTCACATCTTCAGAACTATACTACTGCCTTTTAACAGCAGTGCATGCATTTGAGTTGACAGAACACAACAAAGCATCCTGCAGTTTGTGATCGCAGGATACTGCATGTTGGGCTCCTAACCCAGCTGGCAGACTGCAGTTGAAGAATATGTACTACCTATGCAGAATAATGTGAAGGATAAATCACTACTGGCCCATGAATCTTGGTTGTCACACTGGCCACATCAATTTGTGACCTTGTTCAGCAGCATGTTTTCTCCATTTGTGCTAGTGAAGCAAGAAAAATACTTTGAAGTGTATTCAAATATATGTTTTTATAAAAAATATGTATCGAAATATATATCAGAATAATATATCAAAATATATACAAATTATATACCAAATATGACTTTTAATATCTATTAACTGTCCTCAACTGAATGATGCAACAGGTGTAAAGATATTTGTCTCACAGTAAAACTTCGGTTTACACCTATTTTATCAAATAATTAGAACAACTACTGGTTTTAACAGACTCAGAACTATCCCCTGAATATTGGAATTTTGTGGTGTATTTGGGCAACAAACGGGGTTTCTGAGCTTCCCTTTTCTACCTCTGAAAAGTCTTTGTTCCYTTTAGATAGTCAGAAAGCTTGAAAACAGACTGTGAAAACTCTGTCCCGCCCCACCATAGGTACTTTGCAATAGCTCGGTAATCAAAAGGTGTTTCCAGGTTGTTTCTAAATACAGCTTAATAGAATGTCCAAGTAAAGGAAAGCKGATTTAAGAGAGTGAAACATTTCAGAATTAGACATAGATTAATGTAAGCTAATAATTTTCCATCTGTTCATTCAACATTTAGCATGGCAGCATACTTGAAACAGCATGAATTAATACTTTGTTCTATCCTGAATTTCAGGTTACCATGAAGAGAATTGTGGAATTTCATTGAAGTCCTTGAATACGTGTAAATTTGAACCATTAAAGTTCCTGAAATKAGAATTTTATTGTAATCAGGGAAGAATTGAAAATAGCTTTGAGAAGTAGACATCAATATATGTATTACCAAGTTCTGTTCATGGGATGCTATTCCCAGCCTTTTGCAATCCTGGAGAGGATGCATTCGTTATTCTTTATGAGGCAAGTCTGCTCTCTAGTGGAAAAGATTCCCACAACAGTTCTATAGAAAAACTTATGGAATTAAGTGAATTCATTGTTGTTTTGCCGAGTGGGTAATAAGAAAAAAACCCACCCCTAATGAAATAAATATTTGGGTGACTGAAATTGTAAGTATATAATTCTGTTCAGATCTGATAGTTCTAGTTAATTTTTCTGTCAGTACCAGATCAATCTCTTTTAATATAGTTAAAATACAACTGAGATAGGGTGGGTAATCAAAAAAAAAAAAATAAGGGAAAAAAAAAAAAAAAAAAAAAAAAAAAAAAAAAAAAAAAAAAAGGCTAATATACTGCTGGCATGAATGGTGCATGAGTTGAGCAGGTTTGAATCAACAAACTTTAAAGCTTGTAGGACAGGAATGTCAACTGTCAACACACATGCAGGTTGTGACTTGTTAGTAACTTCTCTTCCTCCTCGAGCTACAAAGTAACCATAGAAATAGGAGATAACAATGTCATTAGATAATTTTAATAATTTCATAGTTACATCTTCCCTTGCAGAAGTTTTCAAGAGAGATTTCAAGAAAGACTGTGAAGAAATATTACACAACTGAAATTAAAGAATCTTCTCATTTCACTCGGAAGACTTTTACATCTTGTTATTAGCTCCTGGAATCAGGATTGTGTTTAGATTACACTGGGTAGCACAACCCTTCCTACCTTGTTAGCTACTTCATTCTTCATTTTAGTAACTCACACATGCTTATGAACATTGATAGATTAAACTGCAGCACAATGACTAAATTAGCCACAACTTCCACAGGTCAGTACCTGGCTGAAATACATACATAAGCTGAAGAATGAACAACTAATTTCTAGTCCAGGAAGTAAAGGCTACCCAACACTGACCATTTTAATTTGCAGAAGTTCAGCAGCAGCAGCAGCAGGGGGGCATTTTTGACTGAGGGCACAGAAAAGTTCTGCCATAGCCTACAACATACCTGATATTTGAGAGCCTAATGGAAGGAAAAAGTTGAGCTTTAGAAGAAGTTAGGAGGGTTTGACTGTCCTAAAAATATTTTGCGTTTGCCTAATATCAGTGAAATTATATGATATTTATTGGGTTTCTCAGATGTTCAGTAAAAGGAAAACAAAGAAGAATGGAAAAAAGGGGGTCAGCACAAAAGATGAAGTTATGCTTTATGACAGTCAGAGCCTTCATAGAGCATGCTGACTTTCTTAATTGCCAACCCTTAAATTTGGGAAGATAAGGGAAACCAACAGCTTTTGGAATCTCTCTTTTCAGTCACTGCAGCAAAAGGTTTATGTCAGCTGAAGTCCTGACTCTTGATTTTCAAAAGAGAATTTTATTTATATGTGTAAAAGCACATAGCTAATCAAATGCACAAAGCTAATCAAAGTTCGACATGGGTATTTTGTTTTGTGCAAAGAAAAAAAAAGTAGTTTTGTGTAAAGAAAAAAAAAAATCCAGTGCCTGGGGAAGCAAGCTGTTCGACTGTGTAAGAACAGAACACCTTGTTCTCTCCTGGACACATTTTAGATTTTAGGTGGCCATTTTTACATTTTAGGTGGCCATTGTCCAAGCATCTGTTGCTATTTCCCACAATATTATTTTACAGCATGAAAAAGAAAATTAATAGCAGCTCTAAATTTAAATCTAGCTTGGCTCAAAGTTACACTGTAATGCCATAGGATACCAGTTCAACTTAAATACAGACATATTTGCATAAGAACTGAGATTAAATTCAAAGACACAAACTTTTAAGAAAATCTGAGACTTAACATTTTTTTTTTTTTAAATCTTGAGATTATTTCCTATGGAATCACTGCTACAAAATAGTTCAGAAAATTTAGCTGAATTTTCTTATTGTACTACGAGGGGAGTTTAGTGACAAGGAAACAGATGCATCTGCAGTCCCGTTTGGTCTGCATGAATACACAAGTGCACAAGGAGACCTCATGTTCTGCCCTTATAAGGTGACAATGTAGCTCAGATCTGAGTTACACATCACCTTTTTTAATTAAACAAGGATTTCTACTTCTACTCACACTCTCTGGCAATAAGATCACTTTACAGTTTTCCTTTTGCACCGTGTTGTTTAAAAGCACTTGCACAACAATAAAAATTTGTATTGCGTGTAAAAGGCTCCCTAGCTAAACCAGTCCAAAGCTAATGCATTTTTAAGTTACATATGTAACTTCACATATGTAGTATCCAATAACTGTAAGATAAATACTGATATAACTTGATGCTTTTAGGAAGCATTGGGTCAGACATACTTGAATCAATTTTAAAGCACTTTAAAAAATAGAGTCAAAGCAGTGTTGCTCAAATAACTTCAGTGCAGAAATTGCTCAAAATATCCTGGGCTAATTTTTTGTAGGAGTTCAAAGGGAAAAGTAATTAGTCAGCTGGAAGACATACATACAAGCAAACTAAGCTTTTTATGTGGGGAGCAAGTTCTGGTAATACATTGGTATTCAGCCTGGGAGGGTGAGTGGTGACCATCAAAAATCACCTCTAGAAACATAGAACAGAGATGAAGACAGGGAAGATATCATGGTGAAGACAACATGCTTCACATCAGGACAGTGAGGAATGAGTGACTAACCACAGGAAGAATGCAGGACAGTGTATCTGATGCAGGAATTTTTTTTTTTTTCTAGTGGAATAGTGTCAGCATTTAAACCTTTTTGCTTGATCTTTCTCCATTAATTAGATATTTTTTATTTTTAAACTCTCATAGAAAAACTGTTCAACAGCATAATATAATTGGCAGTTCAAACAAGAGTARAAGATAATCCTTTGGGGATATTCATTGCTTTAGGACATTCAGTTTTATGACATATAAAAATATAAAACATGTTTCATAAGAATAGAAAACTGTCTTGACTGTCTAACTCCCAAAACTGGGTCCAGATTTATAGAATGATTTTCCTCCTGGTCTCCACTCATTATCAAAAATGAAATTTGACAACTGCAACTTTTTCCTCACCAGATAAAATATTTACTAATTCCTTGACTTGAACACAGATTCAATAGTGCTAAAACCAAAAAATATACAACCTCTCCTGTTCCTGAAAGAAAACACAAATTCCTCCCTCAAAAAGCCCAGCAATGAAAAYCAAGAAAAGCCTTTAGTTTATATTAAATTTAAGTGCATTAAACAGCTAATAAATATTTGAGGGCCAACGGCCATGACTTTAATAATAAAAAGCAGGTAAAGGATTATTCACCACATGTTAAGTCCTCCCTTCAACATTCTGTTTCCCTGCAATCATGGCACAAAGGTTTTCAGCAACATCAGTGTGTCTTTCCACTTAYGAGCCTTGCAGCCTCCCTCAGAAATTACCTAGAGAAGACCACTTTTCTATTGCTTGTGTGTTCTCACTCAGCACCTATTCCCAGGCTGTCTGAGCTTCTGCTAGGGCTTAAAACAGCATGGCTAACATCTACCATATGTTGTTTGTGCTTTCATCCTTTCCCCAGAGAGGAAATGTGCTATAAAGAGTTCTGTTTTCAAGGGGCTTTGCTTTTGTTGTTGGGGTGGGGTTTTTTTTGTGGCCCAGGTGGAAAATTATCTTATCAGAGCTTTGGCTCCAAAAAAGAGAAATTCATTAATTCATTTGCTGAGTCAGCAGTGTTCCCTTGGTGTGTGGCAGAGCACACCTCAAGRGTCTCCCAGGAGCAACTGCAGTATTACTTTGTGGGTGGGAGATGGTCTTATCCCCACCCACAGGAGTGTCAGAGACAAAGCTCTAGTACCTGGAATTTCAGGTGGAAACCAGAGACACAATTACCTCTGTATTMTATGCATTTGGAGCGAGGCACCAAGCAGGGAAATGTTAAATTTGTGATACTATTAAGGTTAAGATAGATTTTTAGTGCGTATGGTAGTCTAAATTTATGGTATAATAATTTTTCTGTTATCTCTTAATAACACCTGCAGTCTTACAAGTCTAGAAAATAGGGTGTGCTGTCCTGAACCTTCTTCTACACTCTTGTGCTTTGTGGGTTTTTTTTTGTTTTGTTTTTTTTGTTTTTTGTTTTTTGGGTTTTTTTTTGTTGGTTGATTGGTTGGTTTATCAGTTGTTTTTTGTTTGGCTGGTTTTCTTTAAACAGAGCCAGACCATAGAGTTCACAGCTCTGGTATGTTTTTCACATTTTTTTTTATCCCTGTGATTATTTTGGTTTGCCTTGACTGAAATTGCTTTAGCTAGGTGGGCTTGAACAGTTCCCAACTGCTCCAATATTTTGATCAACAAAGCACATGAAATGGTGTTATAATTGTGATAGTGAGCACACTGATGTTGTGCTGCTCTTGGAAATAAAAAAAAATATTTGAAAAATCCTTATGACAGATGTGAGCAACACAATTATATTTAACATTTTAGTTTTGTCTTTTTAGTACATCATTTGTTTCTTGACTTTTAAGTTAAATGACCCAGTTAATTGGAATACTCTTACTGATAAGAAATGCATTTTCTTAGCCCTCCCAAAGGACAAACACCATAAGAATAGAAATGTATGCTTGAAAGAAGCTTCAGCAGCTGTCAGCTGTCTAATGATAGACAGTATGGTACAGATTTTCCAAATGGAAAACTAACATAACAGTGTTTTATGAAAATTACACAACTAAAAATAGACATATCAGGAATAAATAGTATACCATTTCCCAGTAAAATATCACTGTGTCTCAATTTAAAACTCCCCTGGCAATCACTCTGACCCACTTTGCACATTGAGGAGATTTTTAGAAAGCATGTTAGTATTACTGTTGCCTTTCACCCATTGATATATTTTCGAGGTTCTGGCTCAAGACTGCTAACCAATCCCACACAAGTTACATATACTTTAAAAGCAATTTAGTTGCAAAGGGTAATGACCTSTGTTACTTTTACTTTCCTTCAACATTGTTGCACGAACTCAAGGTTCAAATGCCTTCAGTGCACTGCCTCGTGCTGGCAGCAGATGTCTCCTTGTGCCCGACACTTAGCATTTGTAAAAAAGGCTAGTTGCGAAATGACATGAATGGTTTTCATCTGCTGAACAGAATATTTTTACTTCACTCATTTCCACAAAGGTCTGGGACCAGACAAAATGTGTTGCTTCTATGTTTGTTGAAATGAAAGACTGAAGAATCAGGAGTAAATACCAAAATCCTGTGAATCTCAATTCACTTTTCACCTTATGCTTACAAACAAAGTAAAAAAGGAGGATGATTATTCTCAGGTAACTTTTCCAATTTACCACAAAAATAATGAGTCAATACATAAAACACACTTCTCTGGGATTTCTTGGTTAGTATTTAAACATGTTTTATCTCTAACAYGGAACCCGAATTTCTGCAGTTGATCCCCTAAACATCTATCCTCAAATCCTGGTTTTGGCAGATTACATGTCCAAAACAGAAAGCAAGTATAAAAATTGGAAAAGTTTAGGTTTCATGTCTCTTACTTGACCTTGCATTTTTGAGAGTAGTTAAATTAATTCCCAAGTGTGCACTATTGATATAAGTCTAAGTTTGCTACTTTGGACACTAGGACACTGCAGACACTGCAGCTCTTTTAAGATAGTGCAAGAGAGAGTATCCTCTTGAGTCAGTGATTGCTGACAACCAATGTTATCTGCCAGAGCTRCTTTAGTGGTGTTATAGAAACCTACGCTACTCCTCAAGAATTGCTTTGTTGGAGACATCTCTGTATCTACCCCATAATGATGTCCTTTCAAATTCTGCAATGTACATTTGCAGTCTTAGAGACTAAAATCTGGTGCAAAAGTTTTGCACAAATATCTCTATGAAGCAACAGATGTGTGGTTAAGGGAAGGGAAGGGGGACACTGACAGGCCTTGTTTCTGTAGCTAGCCACATGTCCAATTTTGGTTAAAATATTTAACAGAAACATCACTTGGAAAATGTGTTCTAATTTTGCAAATGGTTTTTAAGCATTTTTTTTTCTCCATATGGAATAAAAAAATGTGTCTGGGAATGCTGGTGCCACAATTCCAAATTCTTATTGTCTCATTTGCTTCCTGATGAGATCCATATACAAAAAAAAAAGCCTTGAAATATGAAATGACTGTAAAAACTCCTATTGTACAAGTCACTCATTTCATGATAAGACTACTGACAATTAAACAATGTGTGATTCTTCTTTCACCAGCTGTGCTTAGAGAAAGAAACACAGGTAATGTTACAGCATCACAAAACTGAACACAGAATTTTTAGGCATTACTTAAAGACAAATAGTGGCTACCTAGTGCTTTTCTTCTCTTTCTACATAAATAAAAACATATTCCAGTGAATCATGCCAAGACCTTTTAACTACCACATACAGAAAGAGCTAAGATTTGCTTAGAAGTACCTCTGAATGKTCACAATTGTTTTCTGGTTTTGATGAAACATAAATGTTTTATAATTGGAAAAATGTGGCAAGCCTAGGAGGACAGAAAGTAATTGGATTGTTTTACTTTCTGGTTTTGATAGCAGCTGACAGAGCTRGTAGAGTTAATCAGCTTCTTTGTATGGAAATTTAACAAAAAGTGTATTTTTCAAGGGTGAAGCATTTATCAGACTTCTCTCCAAATTTCTTTGCCTCCCCCAAAGAATCAACTATTTGCATTTCAATCAGTCAGTGGTCTCTGTTATTGGTACTAGTTGGAGAAAGTAAGCTTCCATCTCACACTCTTCTCTACTCTTGTACTGCCCCAACAGTGAGCATGTTTGTCCTTTCCTATCACCTCCTTTGTTTGAAACACAAATCATTTTATGTGGAGTGTTGTTCCATTCTGTTACTATGTATAAGAAAAGGCAAACTGATTGTAAGCTGCTTTTTCATCTTACRTATTAATGAAGACTACTGTTGCCTTTTTAAACAATCACTCAGACTACAACTGAGCAGTATAAAAATAAACCTTGCAAAGAAGATGTACCAATTAAAAAACAGCTTGCTTGTTTTCAAAACCAAAAAGGCACAAGCTAGGTGAGCTCCAGCCCACTGCATTTCTCAAAAGACCATTCTAAGAGATCAGCAGTCCTATTTTTAATATGAATTCTAAAGTGAAACAATGGTACAAATGGGAATTTATATTAAAAATATAGAATATTAGAACAACATAATTGAAGCTATTTCCTTCAAGAGAAAGGGAAAAATCTATTAGGGTAATCAGGAATAATTAGAAGAATATTCAGATGGAGCACAAGTTATGTTGTGCTAATTTTTTCACTTGAAACTGGTTACTGGTTTCAGCTGCTGAYGTTAATAATTGCATACAGCAAACTGTTTTCCAGCACAAATATCTTACAGAAGTGAAGCTGCAAATTCACTCTGAAATTCTGAAAAGCTTCAAAAAACAAGCTACTCTTCTCTGATTTCAGCAGACTTCGATTTTCAGAAGTGTCAGAAAGTTAAGATTCTGTCTTATAAAGGCACCAACATTCATCCATTAACAAGGACTGCATTGTTGGCTYAATACCCTGTTTATTGTTTAGAGCTCTCTAAAGGTGTATTTCAAGAATTACTCTGTTTTTGCAAAATGTGTGGAGGGGCTGTCCAGTCACTTTATTCCCCAACATTATAATTTTATCTAGTTTATTTTATCTTTTAGGTGTTAACTAATTGCTTCATCTTGTGAAACATGGGGTGACTGGAGAGCAGAGCTTGTGCTCCACTAATTGACTATGAAACAGCACTTGAATAGAGAAATTTGTTTTTACTCAGGCCTTACTCAGGGAAAATCATACCATTTAAAAGCCAGGTAGGAATTTCAGAGCTTGAAAGAGCATTGCTTTATCAATTAAAAAGTGTTTTCAGCCACATCTGGTCTGAATTCATAGCAGTTATGTAGCAACTCCCTGAGTAAYAAACATATGCAAGATGTTGTCTGTCAGACTAGACTAGCTCTGCCAATACCTGCACACACTTTGCCTATAACCACAAAGTATTTCAACTGGTGCTCTAGTATGCATTATGTGGATCTGCAAACAATACAATACAAGCCTTTCTGTGCTTCAGCAGACTGGCAAGAATGATGAGCTAGCAAAGGAATACTTTGTCTTTTTCTGGAAGAAATTTAGTTGCATCTTTTATGGTGATTTTTACACATGTATCTTCAGGAAAGCAAACTCCATGTTGAATGCCGCACATTAAAATATTAACCTTGCCATAACTTTTCAAACTTCTCTCTACTCCAATACCACTTGAAATCTCTTGTATCTGAAATCGAGTATGCTAGGAAGAATTTTACAATTCCACATTGCAGACTGTTCTGTTACCATCAAAATGCAGAGCCACCCTAACAGCAAAGGAACTGAATTGAAGAAAACACAAAGACAAAATGTTCCACCATCTTTAGAAGGTGTCAGGGAATGCATAAATAATTGATGTTCGCAGTGAGCACCATGGTGCTACTGAGAGCATATTATTCTGCCTACCTCAGTGGCAAAACGCAGTCATTATGGAGAAAAAGATTATGTTATTRTGGACATCTTAATCTACTCTCAATCCTCCTGGAAATGGTTTATGAAGATTTCTATCTTGCTTAAAATTTGAGACTCACATTTAGACTGAGGTGGTCAAGACAGTGGGATTCTAAAATATTACAATGCCCCACAGTRCATGGGTGTAAGAAGGTAGCAGATACCAGATGATCAAAAGCTGTTTTTGCTTTCACCTATCTGCCATTTTTCAATTCTTTCTAAGGTTAACAAAAATAGCCACAAAGCACAATTTCATCCCAGTTTTGATCGGATTTCTGTGATATTGTGGGCCTGAAAAAGTTCAATGGTTCTTTTCTATTTTTCATCACAAAGATTTGTTGTGAACTAACTGTGGCAGAATGAGAAGGCTCAATCTGTTGTCAATATTTAAATACGATCAGCTAACTGAATGGATTTGACATGCAGTCAAATTTAGGGCTAGGAACAGGGTCTGTGGTATCTGATCCAAAACAATGCATTGAGATTGGTGCTGTAAGATARATATCTATTGCATTTCTTTGTATCAGGAAGATAAAATTTAATCTTAAAAATTCAGCTTTGAATCCATATGCTGTTCCTATGAGATTTGCTAGTCTGAACTACACTTGAAACCCGATTTTGGGGAACACTTATGATCACAGTCCAGTACAGGAAAGAACTTGTCTGACATGGATACCATCTTTCATAAACTCTGAGTAAGTTCTCTTGACACTGAAGTAGGAGGCAGCCACCTACCGATATTATCATGATTGTGCAATTGCCTATTCATCTGCCTATTCTTTTCATGCAAATGAAATCTACGATACACACTGCAGCATTTTAGAAAAAAATGCTTTATTTTGCTTCAAAAGATGCCTGTAYCTGACCAGAACAACCAAATTCTCACTTAATCTCACTTTTTTTCTTAATGTATCTTTCTCTGAGGCATCTACTTGCAGCTCTGTGAAGACTGCATAAACCACATTTTCTTGTTTCTCAGAACAGCAATTTCTAAGTATCTTTTACCTGCAAGTAATGGTTCCACTGTTTGTTTTTGCAAGAGAAGTCATTAGAGACACCACTTTTATATAAGACAAACAGTGGATAGCAGTGCTGCAAAAGTGGAGGTGCTTGTACAAACCCGTTTTACCTTCATGTTACTATATAGAGGCTAAAGGTCTATTAGGGTTGCATAAGCAAATGGCTTTCACCTAGTCAGAGCATGAAATGTTCTTTCAAAACTTCTACATCAAAATAATAAGTATGGAAAACATTGATGACAAGAGAGCTTCTATTTTGTATGAGACTGGAGTCCAATTCTTCACATAAATGTTATTGATGCAGGATGGATATCCCTTTGCTTCTCTTCTAGTTTCAGTCTTAAGAGAGGAGGCCTGCATGGCAATAGCTAGTGGAGATAAGGATTGTGAACCTTTGGAGCTAGACCTCAAAAAYTCCTGTTGGACATCTTACTGAAAGTTTGAATTTAGCCAATTGTGTTTTTATTTCTCATCTGGCAGGTCTCAAGCTCTATCTTGCATATGGTATATGTCGTATGTGTTATCTAAAATTTATGTCAGATTAGTCCATTAGACCAATTCTTAAAAATAGCACATAAAAGTTACTTTTCAGCCTAGAAAAAGCCAGTCTGATTCAGACACATAATTTTACTACTTATGATTCTGCATATAGAATCTAGTCCATTTGGACAATTCTCATCTGACAAGCTGACAGCATTTCACAACGTCCTGCATTATTTATTTTGACTGAACTACTCTCTTGCTGAAATGATCTTGACTTCWTTATGGTCCACCTGTTTTAACTCCATCAAAATTATTTTGAGTACAAGTCTGCTCATAATGTGTTCTACATTCCTAATTCAAATATAYTGAGAGAAACAACTATTAGTCAATTCAGTGGAAACAAAAATTGGGCCAAGAAGAAGTGAACACAAATTTGAAATTTCTATTAATACAGTGCTTGGGGCTCTAAAATAAAAGAGATTTAAACTGACACTATTTGAAATAAATAATAGCTGTTTGGACTAAGGTTTTGAAGGAAAGGGTAGACAGCAGTTCTATTGCATACTGAGGTGATGAAGAGAAACAAATAAGCCACATATCTGCTTTCTTCTGCAGTAGGGACAACCAACCAGGTGGAAGTTATGGGCTGCAAATCCCATATCTGAATATGTCTGAAGCCTTGAATGAGAGATATGTGTGATTTAACCACACAAGWTATAAAAGCTAATTCTGCAATAGAGATATTGCCTCACCACGTATAGTAACTGGTTCTCTGCAGGGCAAACATTCCCATTTAAATAGTGTCTGTTGYGTCAGTAGTCTCCACAGCCTGGCTAAGGAGCTCTTACAAGTTTCTAGTACTAAGTTTTCTTTAGTCATCAGAGAACTAGGCCTATCTGATGYCAGTTCCATTTTAAGATGATAAATTCAGCCATGCGTTGGAAATTAGAGTGCTTAGTCCAGTGCTGCCAAGCCTATGTGGGGAACAAGCACTGGAAAGAGATGTAGACAGGAGGCAAACTGCTGTGCCTACACCCATCTCTCTGACAGGTCAGCTTTTCATTCCAAAGGTCCACCTTTGGCTGAAAATACTTTAAACAGAAGATTCTGGCCATTCTTACACAGTCACAGTTGTCAAGTCCTAACAGTTGAGGTTGAATTTGGTCCCCATGGTATGCCAGGAAAATATCACATTTCTACTTTATGCCACTTAGTCACTACAGTTGTTCAAGGTGCCAAGGAAGAGTTAGAAATAGCTAGAATGTACAAGTGCTTTGACCATGAGGTACTCTTATTCTTTCACAAATCTGATGTAAAGGTTGAGATCTCCAGATTATTCCCAGACAGATCTGAGACATGTTTCTGCTGGTGAAATTAATTCAGAGCTAATTCACTATAGAACTTGGATTAAGCACATTTCTGAGATGCAATGGTGCACAGATTTAAATAACACTAAGTTCATCTCTTGCTCCGCTTGCCTTGTGCACAATTACTCCTCCACATATAAGGTAAGTTACAGAACTTGACATKCTAGTTCTTCTTGGCACTTGTGCAGTACTCTTGCAACATCTTTGGGCTTCCCACCAGGAGTTGAGACACAATTTCTGGCTTAATAGACAGCTTTCAACTGATTTTGAAAGTTTTCTGTGCTTGCTGCCAGCACATCTCAGTGGAGCATCAAGTTTCAAAAACTAAAAAAGACTAACTAGTATTATCCTGCTATTCCCTTTGCCATTTTGGGATTGCTTTCCCAAAGCTTTTTGTTTTTTTTTATTTTTTTATTTTTTTTAATATTTTGAGGTTTGTGCCAACAACTAGGCACACTAAAACCACARCAATCTAAATTAAGATTTCACCACACAGAATGTGTGAGAATAGTTGCAAACCTTCCATTACATCCTTAATTTCCAAGGCCATCATCTGCCTTCTSTCTGTGTGGTTGGAGGAGGCAGGGCAGAAGTGAACGACCCTTAGGAAGTTTCCTCACCRGTTCCTACATTTCTCTGCCTACCGTGCACATACCTCCAAGAGAGCAATACAACTGGGATGGCAGCAAGTACCGCCATCTCCTCACAGTTATGTGATACTTCTTGATGCTATTCTCCCCTTCTCAGTTGATATCAGGTCAATAGGAGATCCTACTGTCTGTCTCATCCTTGACAAAACAAAAATGAAGGAGACAGAGGAAGGATTAACAGAGGAAAGAGGATAGAAAAATAACTGGCACTGGCTATGTCTGTGATATGGAGGAAAAAAAAATTCTTGATAGCCATACCAAGTCCTATTTTTCTGCTTCTGGAGTGACCAGAGAATTACAGCACTACAGAAAATGAGAGGTAACTGGAATGTCAGTGTTGACCCAGGAGAACGGAGCTGGGGAYTCACAGTGGGGTGTGAGAAATGAGTGGGTTGGTGAGGAAGATCCAGAATAAGAATGGTTTAGGAATACTATGCAAATGGAGGATATGGGGTGGGGGGGGGAGAGAGAATACAGAATTTGAAACACATAGACCAGGAATTCCTATAGCGCACTATCTCAATAGCTTTCATCACGTCTTTGATTTCAGATATGTTTTTCTTTTCCCCTTTCTTTCCAGTGATAAACTGCCATTGTAAGGGACTTGTTCCTTTACCTTGCTGCCTTGATTACTGTCAAAAGTAAAGCAGCCTTAAGCAATTAGCAGCAGTTGCCCTGTGTTGAAACAATGAAACTGCTGAGCAATYGGGATAGGCTCATTGTTACGAGAAAACCAGCGCTATGATAATCCAGACCACGAACTCTGAATTCACTGCCAGAGAATTACTGGTTAGTATRTTATCAACCTCAYTGTATTTCATGCTGGAAACAATTCATCCAGTGTTTCACAAAATCAATTTCTTAGTCTCTCAGTCATACACATATATGTCAAACACTGAAAATCTCACCAGGGTCTGGTGAGAGCAGAGATGGGATTCAATCTGCTGCCCATCAAGACAACTCGTGTGGCCCACTCTTCTGGGGGCAATTTGGCATACCAGACACATTCTTTGAGGCTGGTAGTAGCAGCCATCTCCCAAGAGTCCAAGACTCCAGTATGACACAATGGCCACAGAAGTACYTAACAGGGAAGGCAAGAGTGTTCATGCAGCTAAAAGCCAAAAGAGATATTTATTGTCTGTCTTGACTTTTCAGATAGCCTCAAACCACATATTTCTCTTTACTGTTTGGAGCTTGGAATTTGACAAGACATCATTGAGTTCAGAAAGTCAGGAGATTAACTGCCATGATACATTTCGACTACTGTGAAAGTGAGGTTCACTGACTGTTGTAAAATTGTAAGCCATTGTTTGTCTGTAGTCAGCAAAAGCCACAAATTTTTGCTTCAACTGTTTAATCAACTGTTCTCTCTAACTGTAGTGAAGATTGGTGAGTGAAACCCCAAGGGATGTGCTTCTATTCCGTTGTCCCAGAAGATCATCAGAAGCACTCCACAGTTGTTTAGAGCTCATGAAACCATTCTCAAACATCTCCCTTGACAGCTACCTCACTTCCCAAGAAGTCTCTTTTCCAGTTCCCCCTCCACTCCACTTTTAGACAGTCACTCAAGTTCTGCACAGCTATGTGCAGGGACACTGTCACTTACCCACACCCAGGTGTACTCATGGGGAAAGGCTTCCACACTACTCTATTTCTTCATGGCATTTATCTCTCCCCAACAATCTTTGCCTTGTAGGGCCACTCACTTTGGCAAGTCTCTTAAAGCAGTAATTTCTGCTCTTATTTGAATTTACTTACTATTTCCACAATATCCAGGGTTTGCTTTTGTAGCTCCTTTCATTCGCCAAGTTTCTAAGAGATGATTGTTCCTTCCAGCAATGAATTCACCACCTAAGGATCTAGAGGTTTCAAGTGTRAAGTGAATTGATGAGGTACAAAAGCACAGGCTCTGCCTCTTGCCCCGTTCCAGCCTAGAGCATCATGGGGCTGAGGAAGCCTGTGTGTGAGTGTGGAGAAAGAAACACCAAGYTAACTCCAGCTAGTCCAACAAACAGGACCAGGTTTGAAGCATGGTGAGGAAGTACATGTGAAAGCGTCCACATTTATCTTCTTAAGCAAGCCCAGCAAACAGCTAATTTCATTTAGTGACTCCTGAAGGGTGCATCAATGAATATAAGTGTTTTAAGAGGGTGATGCYAAGAGAATGGAGCCAGGCTGTTCTAAGGGTGCCGAGCAATAGGAGAAGAGGCAGTAGGTGGAAACTGAAGCACAGGAAGTTCTACTTGAACAKGAAAACTTTACTGCACAAATGACTGCACATTGGAACAGGTTGGTCAGACAGATCGTGCAGCTTCCCTTATTGGAGAGATWCAAGAACTGTCTGGACACAACCCTGTGCCATATGCTCTGGGATGGCGCTGCTTGAGCAGGGAGGTTGGACCAGGTGACCCACTGCGGTGCCCTCCAACACCACCGACTCTGAGAGTCTGTGATTCTGTGCTCTTCCCAGTCTAAGCCTTGCTGCCTGACCAAGCTGGTCACAAGAAGCGATGAGGGGACGGCAGGCCCGCCGCCTCGCTGAGGGCCGGGGGGAGCCGGGGAGCTGAGGGGAGCCGGGGAGCCAGGCCGGGGGGAGCCGGGGAGCCGGGCCGGGGAGGAACCGGGGGGCTGAAGGGAGCCGGGGAGCCGGGCCGGGGGGAGCCGAGCCGCGCCGCCCTTGCCGGCCGCAGGGGGCGCTCCGGGCCCGGCCGGGCCCGCCCCTGGTGGCGTGGGCGCAGAGGCGGAAGCGGCGGCGCGGCCATGGCGGCGGCGGGCGTGGGGCAGCAGTGGGTGCTGGTGGAGATGGTCCAGGCCTTCTACGAGGTGCGGCCGGGCAGCGGCGTGAGGGCGGCGTGGGGCTCGGGGAGCGGCGAGGGGTCGCCGGGGCTGCCCGGGGGCCGCGGGCGGGGTGGGTGCTGAATCGGGAGCTGGGTGCGGGTCAGTGCCCCGGGGGTCGGGCTCCGCTCGCCGAGTCGTGAATAAATGAGTGCTCCACGGCTACGTAGTGAAAAGAATATCGTCCTATYTGTCCAAGTTTATAAAGCGACATTTAAAGTGTGTAGCAGAGCATTGAGCGTTAGGTTTCACAGTATTTCACCGGGGTCAGGGTGTAACATAAAAGTTTGCGAAGGAAACTTGTTTGCAAAGAAAAAAGCAGCGTTCAAATGTTTAGGCTTGAGTTCCGTCCTGGAGGATATCAGCTGGGTATGTTTGTACACAGGCTTTGTTTCATTATGGTATAAAGGATGTCCTGATGATAGGCGGTGTTTTGGCGTCCCTTCCTTTGGCAAAGGGTGGTAACTTTTTAAGAATATGTACAAGGATTTGCAGCCTCAATGTAGACGTGCTCAGCTAATGAAGCAGGCAGCACGCTCTAGTGCACTGAATCCAGGATAATTGGAGGGACTGAAAAGCTGAGAGACTTCAGTGGGAGTATACTGTGTGTTGTTTAGATGTCACGGTGTATGTATGCGCTCTTAATATGTTTAGTAAACTGAAAAATGCTCTGCAATAGATAACATTTGTTATTTGCAGCTTGGTGTGCTGTAGGACTCTTGACTGGTTTTAAGAGCTTGTATCCAGTTTGCTTCAGTTTCTGTATGTGTTGTAAGTTCCACTCTGTTGGYAGTTAAGATACCACCAAAAATGTCAATATGTGGGAGCAATTCTCCTGACTTGAAGAGGGAGTGTGCTTGTTTGTGTGCACTTTGAGTCTTTAGAAAGTAATAKACAGGAGCCTTTCTGACATGGAATAACTAAACTCATCATTAATACTAGGTGCCCAGTGCTGATCCCATAACTCCATATCTGTGTCAAACTAGCTGTGCTGCCAGAGGAAGCTGACTTTTATCCCCAGTGTACCCAAGGAGCCTGGCTTTAACTTGGATCAACTCTTGTGTTCTGGTTTGGTTTGTGTATTCCCACACATTGTGTCCACCCATGAGAGTAAACTACTTGAGGTGACTTGGTTTATACCTGATCAGAGTACCTGTGAAGCTGACAGAAGTTGGCTGTAAGAACAGAATTGASTTTTTTTTGTAAATACTACCTGTCTCTGCTGGTGGATTCTAAGTTGCAAAATGGAGGGTTGAGGTGTCTGTGTATAGATGACACAGACCTTCAGGCTCTTAGAATACTTCTGCTTGTTTTAAAAGCCTATTGCTTTCACAGGTGCTGAGTGGTGCAACCTGTATGACTTAACTCCCTTTACTCTCAGTATTCAAATTATGTGTGGAGCTGAAATCAATCATCTGTTTAGAACATGCATTTTTTATGAACAACAGATGAAATCCATTCAAACTCAAATTAACAGTTGCAAGTAGTAGCTGCAAAACATTCAATTTCATGTAGTTATCATTTTTACTGATATATAGAAATATATCCGTAAAATATATATGTAGTTATCATTTTTACTGATATATAGAAATATATCAGGTGATTATCTGCTTTGGCTTTTTTTTCTGCATGTCCTATCAGGGACAAAATGGTTGTGTTGTATCACACTACTTCAAATAGAATTCTCTTTAGACTAATTTTTGTACTTTTGTTTTCAGGCTCCTGCTTACCATCTCATTTTAGAAGGAATTCTAATTCTATGGATAATCAGACTTCTTTTCTCCAAGACATACAAGCTTCAAGAACGATCTGATCTAACACTTAAGGTATGGTGAAAAAGTATTTTTCTTTAGAGATATTTGACTGTTGAACCACTGCTGCCTTATAAATGGTGCTGCTTTTTTTTTCTTTGACTTCAAAAGGTGAGCTTACTTTTGACTCAAACTGCTTGTTGCTTAAACACGTCAATTTGTACTTTCAAAATAGCACTGTGTTTGAGAGCCTGAGAAATAAGATTGGTATGACAGTGACTGTTAAGCTATGAAAAGCTGTCATTAGCTGCACTCAACTGAGGACTTTATTTTTTAAATGAAAGCTATGTTAAAAATATCCTGCCAAACAAAATTAACTGTAAAACTGCAGTGGTCTAGCTGTATATGTGGTGTCTGTGAGTAATAACTCTGAGAGTTTACAGTGGGTTCCACAAAAATYGTAGTTTAGTAGCAATTTTCTTCTTTTGCATTGTTGTTGTCCTGAGAAAAGAAGACAACTGAAATTTCTTCCTGACTTCTGGCAACAGACTATCAGAAATAAGGAGAGTTTGTTTTGAAGATGTCCCTGAGCTAGTTTATTTGAGCTTCAAAGTAGCGGTATCCTTTATAAATAGAATAAAATACTGAAATTTCTTCATGGTACTAACGTAAGTCTATGAAACAGATTTGTGGGTATTTTTAATGTGTATGTGTAATTGCTATCTGTGTCATGCACTTGCATGCTTTTTGATCTTATTCTCACTAAGGATGCACGTTAATGATATGTGCTTAGCGTGATTCATCAGTGAACAGGATGCAGGGTCTGTGGACACTTGTCTAAAAAAGTGAGCAAAACTGCAGGCAGTGTCCTCATTTAAAGAGCACTTACTAGATGAGCTTAGAATGTTCGAGGGAGCACTTTAACAGGTGTTGATTGAGACAGACAGCATGGTTTCATGAAGGACAAATCCTGCCTGACCAACCTCCTAGCCTTCTCTGATGAAGTGGCTCCACCAGTGGACAAGGGAAGGGCTACAGATGTCATTTATCTGGACTTGTGTAAAACCTTCGATATGATCCGCCTCAACACCCTTCTCTCTAAATGGGAGAGAAATAGATTTGATGGGTGGAGTGCTAGGTGGATAAGAAAGTGGCTGGATGTTCTCACCCAAAGGGTAGTGGCCACTGTCTCACATCCCTATGGACATCAGTGGCAAGTGGTGTCTCTCAGGGATTCATCCTGAGAACAGTGTTGTTTAATATCTTCATTAATGCCATGGAYGATGGGTTCAAGTGCAACTTCAGCAAATTTGCAGATGATACCAAGCTGAGTGGTGTGGCTGACACACCTGAGGGAGCAAGCTCGAAAAGTGGGTCCATGGGAATCTCAGGAGGTTTAACAAGACCAAGTGCAAGGAGCTACACCTGGGTCAGAGCAACCCCCGATATCAGCACAGKCTGGGGATGGACAGATCAGAGCAGCCCTGGGGAGAAGGACTTGGGGGTGCTGTGGGTGAGAGGCTGGACATGACCCGGCCATGGCACTGCCAGCCCAGAGAGCCAAACATGTCCTGGGCTGCATCCAAAGCAGCGTGGGCAGCAGGGGAGGGAGGGGATTGTGCCCCTCTGCTCTGCTCTGCTCTGCTCTGCTGAGACCCCACCTGGAACACTGCACCCAGCTCTGGGGCCCAGCACAGGAAGGGCAGGAACCGACTGGGAGAAAAGTCCGGAGGGGGCCACCAAGATGATCAGAGGGGTGGAGCATCTTACCTATGAGGAAAGGCTGAGASAATTGGGATTGTTCAGCCTGGAAAAGAGAGTGCTGTCTGGTGACCTAATTTCAGCCTACCTGAAGGGAGCCTACAAGAGTAATGGAGAGAGATGTTTTCAGGAGCATATAGTGACAGAACAAGGGTCATTGGCTTCAAAGTGAAAGAGAGCAGKTTTAGATGATATATTAGGAAGGAGTTCTTTACTGTGAGCATGATGAGGCACTGGCATAGATTGACCAAAGTCGTTTTGGATGCCCCAAACCTAGAAGTGTTTAAAGCCAGATTGCATGGAGCTCCRAGTAACCTGGCCTAGTGGAAATTTTCCCTACCAATGTCAGGGATATTAGAAACAAATGGACTTTCATGTCCATTCCAACCTAAACGCTTCTGTTATTTGAAGGCGGGAAGCAAATCAAGCAGGAAACAAAAATGGACAGTTCAGTTTTGTGCTTGGAAGAGTTTTAATTGATCCTGAGATACTTAAGTTTGCAATCTTTGATAAGAATACAGAGGAGCAATGAGTGCAAAGGGAGTCCCAGTGCGGTGTTTGTATCATCTAAGAAGGCACATTGCAGCTTTAAAGTAGCCCCTGRTTGTCCATCCAGAAACAAATACAGTTCATTTAGTAGAGTTTTCCTGCATCCAGTAGTTTTCATCTCCATTATTTTGGAGGATAAAGGGTTTTTTTTTTTGTTTTAAACAGTCATTGTCTTTGCAGTAGATGGCAGGAAAAGKCTCTTTGCAACTCTTGGGTAACTGGTGACTCAAAAAGATGAAAACTGTCTTTTCCCTACAAATTAAGAAATTATGTCATATATCTCTATATGCATTTTATCATGCCATTCATCATCTTCATTCATGACAGACCATTTTGCTGAAGCTGAGGTATTTAAAAAAGTACTCAGACAAATCTCTAGTAATGCTGCATGAGAAAGGAAGTTTTTCTGTCTTCTCAACTTSGGGTAATAAACAACTGGGAGATTGCACATGTAGCCAGTGTGCTACAGCTCAGTGGAAGCAAGGGTTTAGAAGGATGTCAGAAGGGGGAAAACCATGGAAATGGTTTATGCTTAAATAACCCTACTTTTGCAGGATGACAGTATTAAAATGCACTGTCAGGCCATCAATTGGCAGACTTTCTGAAAAGTAGAAACATGCAAATGTTGTTGCTGGGATACTTCTGATAAGATACAAACTTTACTGAGGTGGAAGGCTGAAAAGGAATGTCAATACTAGCAAAAATCCAAACTGATCAATAATTACCTTGTATATAGACTAGATACATTGTTTCACATTATAAGTTACAGAAGCAAAGCGTTAGARAGTGCTGTGAGCTGTATTGTTGCAAAGGGTTTGAAGGTTAAAGACTCCACTGACTTGTTGTTACCTTTATCTTGATGGTGAAAAAGAATAGCATGGGTGTATTCTCTTTGTTCTGATTCAATGTTCAAGTTGGCTAACCATGAGGGAGGTGCAAGTTAGAGCGACTGACTGGCATGCCCATTATTTGTCCCTTGTTATTTGACCTTGAAGTTGGAAGTAGTGGTTTCTTTAGGAAGAACTCTATTTGGAAGGTAATGTCTTGATATTTCACTGAAAGTAAGCACAAAAGCAAGCAGTGTAGTTAGTGTGGATAATCTGCAGTTGGAGGAGCTAAGGAAACTGATATATCAGAGTTCATGGAATGATTTCATTTCTCTTTCTACAGTGTAGCTAATTCTAGAGCCTCCTGTATTTTGTGTAGAGGAATAGCTACAAACACAAAGAGACATGACTTCTCCTTAAATGTCACTAAAAATCTGCAGATAATTGACACTAGTGTGACACYGTGTTGTGGATTAACTCCAGTAGGCAGCTGAACGTTGCATAGCTGCTCACAAAKCAAAGGAAGAATAAAAGCAAGAAAGGTTGTGAGTGAATATAAAATTATTTAATAAGCAGAGGAAAATGGAAGAAGACAAACTAGACAAGTGATTCAAAGGTGGTCACTCACCACCTTCCATGGATGGACCAATATCAGTTCGCAAACAAAATTCATTAGAACCCGTCTTCTCCCTTTTATTGCTGTATGACATCATATAGTATGACATCTATCTTTGGTTAGTTCAAGCCTGATTATGTCCCTTCCCAATCTCTTGGGCACCCACCAGTCTGTTCACTGTGGGGACAGAGTATGAAACAGAAGGCGCGAGTTCTGTGCAGAGGCTGTTCAGCAACAGATACACCTTTAGTGTGTTACCAGCATTGTTTTGTTCACAGACATTAAACACATCACTATGTGAGCTGCTATGAAGAAAATTRCCATCATCACAGCCAGACCCCACAGTATAGTCCTTTTCACGTGAAGTGGGATCCCATACAGCTAGGCTTCTTGTGTGTGTGTTTTCATCTATGTGTAGAAACATGCCAACTGTTCAGCAAGGAGACTGCTGCTGATTTGCCTTCTGACTTGTTTAAGTCGTGCTGTCGTGCCCAGTCTTTACCACACCAGAAAGAAATACTAGGTTGCTCAGGTGCAGCCGCTGGAGATAGGCCTGCTCAGATGGTAGAGCACACCTTTATGGCAGCCACTCATGTAATGGTGTGTGAAGTTTCTTTGTGAATTATTGTTGGGAATGCTGCCAGAGCAGAGCTGGCTCCATGTAATAAATATTAATGAAGCATACAATTATTGCACAGCTGTTCTGGTGATCTGTTAGGACGAGTCAGTCCTGGGGAAGGAGAAGCAGATGATATATTGTGCAACCTAATGCTCTTAGGAGTCATGCTCCTGAAATARTGAAGAAAACCACCCTGAAGGTGGCTTTTAGGTTCAGTCAAATRTGTAGCAAGAATGCTACGAAATCCAATGCAGAAATCACCTTTCAACTGACAGACTCTTATGCTTTGATAACAGTGTTTGTAAGTACTCCTGATGGTTCTTCTAGAAAATATCCCCCAAATCATTAACTAAAAAAGTGGAGGGCTTCTCTGATACTGTAAGTTCCTGATAGTTTGACATTTTGAGAAAYATAATTAAGTCTGTAGCCATACAGGGTGCTTTTGAACAAAGTAAAAACTGTAGAAAGTGACAAAGTGACAGTGAGGACTGGAGTAGGCTGTGGAAGTTTGTGTGGCAGGATTTAGCTCTGTGTGGAAGGGAGGTGCCCTACTGGGCTATTTGTCTTTTACTTGGCAGTAAATGATAATGGTAATAGAGAGATTTTCTCTCAAAATCTCTGAAGTACTGCTGAGATGGTACGTCATATCTTACTATTTGCAAGTGGGAGGAATAGTTTTTTTCTTTGGTTTTAGAATTTCCACTGCAGTAGTAGCATGGGACRTGTTTTGAGTGATATTAGCCAGGGTGCTGGTAAGTTCCTGCCGGAGATAAATGTTTAATGTGTGGCTGAGAAATACATAGACCTTGAGAGCTCTRTTTTGCAAACAGCATTCGTAGACTAACCAGATGTTGTACTACAGGAAATAGCACATATAGTCTATTCTTTRGAGTCTATTCTTTTTGGTAATTCTGAGCCAAGATTCCCTATGTAAGTAAAATTTCTCTTATGCATGAGCATACATACATACTTTGAAAGCAAGACATTTCTAACTAATTAAATTCTTCTAATTAAAGACTTGTTATTGGAGGATGAGTAAACAAAAAAATTTATGAAACTTAGGATATTAATGCAGAGTACGCATATATGACATTGTTTCCGAGCACTAATGCTTGCCTAGAACYGTCTCCATGAACAAAATTGCTACCTTTTCTTTAGAACCTGGGTAAACAAGTGAACTTTTAAAATAGATTTGGGTTGAATGTGTTTACAAACCAAGTATTTCCCTACCCAAGGTATATGGCAATTATAAAGTAAAATCTACAATAGAATACAACCGCCCAAAACCATTGTGTATATATATATATRTGTGTGGGTACCTGTGTGTATTTGGATAAGTAGATTTAAGATGTTTTATATATAAATATGCACACTTCAATGCAGGATTCTGCTACATGTAGAGTTAGGYTTCAGAGAGCCAAAAGGGATACTGGGGCTGGAAAAGTCATGCCTAGGTGGATCACAGCAAAGTACCAACATTGCTACCTCCTCACCTTTTTAATCTGAGACACCCATGGAGGTGGGGTCTTTGGCCTCAGCACCAAACTTCCACTATGCTTTGGGTTAGGGATCAGRGAGCCAGAAAGCCTAAAGCTAAATGTATAAAAAGGGATGTATATTATAATTTATAAAATATAATTATGTGTATTTAATAGATTATATTGTTATTTTTGTTGTATATTAAGCATAAAAGAAAATATATACATTTTATAATTTTATTTATATTTTATTTATTGCTTATATAAATTAAAAATAAGGGCAAGAGGATATTTTCAATGCAGCAGACTAAGGATAAATAAGCAAATAATCCACATATTGAGGATGTTACAATGTGAATTAAAAATCTGATTTCCCTGTGTGTTTGAAAATTAAGCTTTTTTTTAATTGATATTGGTGTGAAATTTGATCTGTTCAGGATGTAGAAGTGCTCTGATGTTGTGTTGTTGCATAAAGTCTGTTTCTGCCCTGTCCTTTTGTTCAGAAGCAGATGGTCGTGTTTATGGTGAACAGTCCGCAGGACAGGCCAGCATTCTGAGGTCTTTGGTGAATGAAAGGAGGAAGGGATTTGCACTGTCCCTGACTGCTGTGGCACTTTTAGGTTGATTGGTTCTCATTTTATTCATCGATGTCTCCAATCCACTCCTGTGCTAAGAACTGGTGGAAACAGAGTACATAAGATGTGAATATGCAATTTTTTGTAAATATCCATTGTAAAGGAAAATGYTGTGTGATGGATGAGGAGGATGAATGTGAGCTAGATTAGTGAAATGGTGTTGTTTGAAATGAGGGTTAGACTTCTCCTGTATATTCTAAGTTGTGTTAAGAGGAAAACCAGGTGTCTCATCTGTGGTTTGTGACCTATGCTATTAGTTTGTGTGCAGGAAAGATTTGAAAGCAAAAAGTGGAAACTTCTTAGAAATTAGTATGAAGAGGGGATAGAAGTACTAATTAGGAATTGCTCATTGTCTTTATGTTAATATGTCAATTACAATTGGACTGCGTTAATTTATTGCAGTTACGGTGTCCATCTATAAATACTATTTTTTTACTGCTAAACTCCTTGAGAAAAATATTTTAATTGAGCTTGTGTCATCAGTTGCTAAACTWTTCAATGACATCTTAGCTAAAAAAAATGATTCTTTAATGGAAAAGTTAAGTACATTCTTACACAGTTTTAATTCGGCCTTCTTGATGAAAAGGAATTTTATCTTGCCTGSTCTGCCTCAAAGTTGTTTAAAGAGTCTCTGAGTCCAGATCTCAAACAGAAGAAATGCCATGCTTCCTAAGTCCTTCCTTCCTAGGCACTTGATGTCAACTAAAGGTTTTCTTATTTATTCTTCCACCAATTATGGGCTGCCCACTTCTCACCTGCATAATTAAGGCTAAACCGGACAACCCCCCCCAAACCCCAAACCAAAATGAAACACAACAAAAAACCTCACCAACCTGTGCTCCAAAATGAGCTCAAAACCTCTTGATTCTAGATACATTATACATTAAGTGTTTGGAGTCCTTCAATAACAACTACACTGTAGAAGCGGAATGATTGTCAGAACTCTTTTTGAACCCTTGCGGAAAAGCATAATATACTACTGGGCAACTGCAACTCAGGATGTGTTTTCCCAAGAGCATCAGCCTCTCTAGGTTTGGGTTGGGACTCTTTTGTTGTGGGTTCTAGTTTAGATATACAACCCATCCTGCTTTTGCTGAGTTGGTTTTCATCTGGATCTGAATAAGGTTTTTGTATGATTTTGTAACTGCTTCTACCAGCACAAGGAACAGGAATGTGTGGCTGGGAGATGACTGCACTGAGCAGCTGCTGGCTCGTACTCTTAGTGTAAAATTGTGTCTTTGATTTTTTATTTTGCCCCCAGTAGTAATATGGTACAGAGATACATAAACACACTAGTGCTGTGAGACAAGGATGGAAGTGTCTCTCTCTGTCTGGGGCTATAGTTGTAGTTCCACTCTGAGATTAACCTGAATTTGGGTACTACTTCAGAAATTAATGTGCACTTAGTATTCCTTCATGGTTAGGTGCGGAATGTGTGGTTGAGTAGTTTCTTGAGCACTTGACAGTTTYTCTCCAATGTATCCTTCTCACATGTTTGTTCCTATGCTATGTATTTTAATGCCACTGTTGAAACAGAACTGTTGAAGGCTTGAGAATGTAAAGGAGGCAATCTAAATTTTTATGTAATTCATATTCAATTACCTAAAATCTCGAGGAGGATTTTTGTGTTTAACAGGTTGAATGAAACAGTATTGATTAAAATTTGGCCGAGATATCATGTTAGTATCTCATCTCTTTGATTATCATATAAGATCTTTAATACACAGACAAATCTGGTYTATGTTTCTTAATATCTTCCTCCCTTTCAGATTTCATAATTCTGTGTCTTTCATTTGAAAATCCTGAGATAGTATCAATTCTAAGTGTCTCAGAAAGGTGACATATACTAGCATACATGATTTCTAATATGATTGTTATCAACTGTTTATTAGTCCATAATGTATTTTCTAGGGGAATCCCCTTCTCAAACAGTATTTTTTTTCTCCTGATCAGGAAAAAGAGGAGTTGATTGAAGAATGGCAGCCAGAGCCTCTTGTTCCTCCTGTGCCAAAAGATCACCCAGCTCTCAATTACAACATYGTTTCAGGGTAAATGTAACCAAAATAAATTCTGTTTCTTATTCCAACTCAAATATTTTTAAGCATATTTGCTTGTTAAGTATTTCCATATCCTCGAAACCTTTCATAAATTAATTGCATTTTTTAGAGAGCAGGACTGAATTTGCCTCTGAAAAGGTCTTGGTTTTGTAACATGATCAAGGYTATGTTAGTAAGAAAATGTTTCATATTTAAATGTTGTCGTTAATTGTTCTTTCCAGTGTTAGGGGTGAGAGAAGGAATGTGGTATTTTTGCTTTCATTATGGTTCTGTATTGTTTGGTGCAATTAGTTTAATTTTTTTCTGGAAATGTGGACTAAGAACTCCAAAAATGGATAACAACTTCTTACATCATCAGAAATCAGTTCAAAAGAAACTTCTTTTGTGTATAGCTGCTTGTCACTTTGCTGTTTTTTAACGCCTGGCCAGCAGCCAAGGGTTTAACCCAACCCCGTGCAGCCACTCACTCATTCCCCCACCAGTGAGACTGTGGAGAGAATTGGAAGGGTCATGGGTTGAAGTAAAGACAGTTTATTAGGGAGAGCAAAAGCCATACACGCACAGCAAAGCAAAACAAGGAATTAATTCCCTGCTTCCCATGGGCAGGCAGGTGTTCAGCCATCTCCAGGAGAGCAGGGCTCCCATCTCATGTAGCAGTAACTTGGGAAGACAAATGAAATCACTCCAAAAGTGCCCTCCTTCCTCCTTCTTCCCCCCACTTTATATCCTGAGGATGATGCCATATGGTCTGGTATATCCCTTTGGTCGGTTTTGGTCACCTCTCCTGGCTATGTCTCCTCCCAGCCTGGCCATGTGCACCCCCAAATTCCTCACCATTGTGGCAGTGCAAGAAAGCGGGAAAGGCTTTGGCTYTGTGCAAGCCCCGCTCAGCAATAACAAAAACATCTCTGCATTATCAACCCTGTGTTCAGCACAAATGCAAAACACAGACCCATACTAGCATTGTGAGGAAAATTGACTCTACCCCAGCCAAATGCAGCACACACATCATGAAAAGTTGTTTTTCTTTGGACAATCAGAATTGAAAATGCTGGATGGTAAAGCTGTTTTGTGAGGAAATTTAGGGCTCAGTGTTACTTAGAGCTCAGTGTTACTTTCTTGTGTATTACAAGGCTTTTAAAATGTCTGATGAGTTAGGCAAGAGTCACAATATTTCAGAAATTGCTTTGAAACTTCTTTTCACAAGGTTCAGATTTGTGTGTCAGTAACTTTTACTGTGTAAACATTCTTAATATCCTTCTTTTGACACTAATAATTTGACATAATTTAGTGACAGTACAATTATTTGCTGTGATAGGGAGTCCCATTTTGATGGTTCTGCCACCACAGAAAAGTCTCCCATATAAATGGGACACTTCTGCCTATTTTAATCAAATGTGATGTGAACAATGCTGGTTTTCTTCAGAATTTTGAAATGAGCAGTACTGCTGAGTTAAAGGAAGTGTTGGAAGTTTAATAAAACCAGAAGAAATAAATCTTTTAGAGTGATTCAGAAAACATTTAAATTATTTGAACTTGGCATAGGTAGGAGATGTATTGTGACAGAATGTTCAWGTGTTGTGGCTATTCAACTCGATAGTGCTATGTGGAAAACTTGACATTTGTCTTAAAACATTTAGGCTGCTGACTGACTACTTCCCTGCAAGTTGCTCAGCAGTTACAGATTGTAACTTTGACTGTAAACTTAAAACATGTTTCAGAATTAGTACAGGAAGAAGTGTCTGCATCCTGATTTCAGCTCAAGAGCATTTCCCCTTTCTAACCAGTACTTTAAGGGCACCCTATTCTATTGAGGTAGTCTTCTTTCAATTATTTTARTGTCTCTTGATGTTTATGATGAGTGGTGATTCATAAAAATCCTAATCATAAATCAGATGGATTCTGATTTGAAGCAACCTTTAAACATTATCTCATTTCAACCCCTTGCCATTTGGATGTCTTCCACTAGACCAGGTTGCTCCAAGCCCCATCTTGCCTGTTCTTGAACACTTTCAGGGATGGAGCTTCCACAGCATCTCTGGGCAACCTGTTCCAGTGCCTCACCACCCTTACTTACCTTGGTAATATATGGGGATTAAATAAAAAATAAGCAGACAAACTATTTCAGTAGAAATTTTGACTAACTGGGTGTGTGAGGCAGATTTTCTTCTCCCTCAGTAGGCTTTGTGCAGTTTGTGCCCTGTGTTCATATTCTCCTTTCTGCTGAACACCTGCATAATTGAGTAATGTTGCCAAATGATGAGCAAAGCCAAAATGTGGGGATACGTTCTAACCAAAAAAGTGATTTGTCTTGAACCTGTGGTGACAAAGATATCCACAATAGCTTTCACAGTTAATTACTTCTTGTAGTAGCCTGTGAACTAATCTATGCAAGAGAGCTTAGTTGTACAAGATCACAGTCAGGAAATGTGTATCTGTTTCCTAAAACAGTACATCTGCAAAATACAGCTGCAAAATTTTCATGCTGGTTCCCATTCTGCTTTAAAGTAAAAGTCACATCATTAATAATCCCTTAGTATTATTTTCTTCTGYGGCTGATTTTTTCAATATATGAAACATTTAAGTGAGAGGCCCAAGAACRGTGGGTATGCTTAAAACACAATTTCTGAAGCTTACAAGTTCTTTGAATATAGTTTGAAATCCTACTTTTATTTACACATTAAGCTYACCCAACATCTCGTAACTGTTGTTTCTAACCATGATAAAAGATGAAACCATGAAAAGATTAAAAAATTAAATGTTTCAGGGTTTTTATTTTACAAAGACGTATTGTTTTTGTTGTTGCATGACAGGGTTTATGATGTGGTCAGCATCTGTGTTTTGGTTATAATTATTCACGGTAATGTCTTTTTCCATTAATGTTCTCTACCTAATCATGGTAGTTCAGAAGTTTGGGTAAAATTCTGATAAGAAAGTGTGGCCAAGTTTTCATGAGGGCTGCAGCTTTATAAGGGACAAAGGTGCTGGTGAATGTTGGTGTATTTTCTAGGATTGAGAGGCAGAGCTGTGAGGTAAATAGCTGTAGATTTACCAGATTTGATAGTATACTTGGGATRTACTGAATCTCATGTTAGTGACAAACTGCATAGGTACAGATCTGCTCTGGTGAGTATCTGTGAAACTCTCTAGCTGTTTCACTTAGTAGAACATCCAGACTTTGGTACAGCTCATTGCTGAGCTAGACCGAGGAGCAGACCCAGGTGTGTTTTAATGGCAGTCAGTTCCCCAAGATGGTTTGCTGCACATTTCTGTAATGCTACCTCTGTGCAGAAGATGCACTGCAATAATGCAGGAMACCTCCTGTCCTGTCTCCTGGGGACAGTTTCAGCATTCAAAAGATTCTTGTCACATGCACTGTATTAGCAGAGCACTTTCCAAAGCTGYTTAATAAACTTTTGCAATTGCTTAGTTGAAGCAACATGTGCTCAATTTTTGCAAGTGAAAAGATACAATACAAATTCATGGAGTTTTTTTGAGTGAAGTTCAGGAAGTTCAATGTTTTTCTTAACTTGCAGGGAATAGCTTGGACTTAAAAGTTTATTTGCTTTGCACACCAAATATACCCATTGAAATATTGYCAGCCACCAGATTTGGAACAGCTGTCCACAGCCATTTGACATTTGARCAGCCCTGTTTAATTTGGATTGAGAAAATTGCCCAGTGGTAGTTTTCCGCATGGGAAAAGCTTGTTGAAGTTACTGTGTCTGAGGAATAGCAAAGACTCTCAACTGTAATATTTGACAGCCGATACAGAAATGGGCAGACACAAGGTTTTGCATTTGGCTTAGATTTGAGACTTCTCAATGCTCCGAGTGATTAATTGCAACTTTTGATTTTGTTTTATGGGTRTGTGTAATTGCCAAAACAGGTTTGCTCATAGAATACAGCACATGGACCTGGTGCTTGTATTTAAAGGCGTAATATTTTACTTATATAAAATTTTTTGTTATTTGTTTACCTGAATCATAACTTTTTAGGGCAGAAAATTTGTTTGCCCTTTGCTTCATATAATGCTCTTGTTAATTTTCTAATAGTGTCTGTTTTCACATGTCCTCTATTTCTTGATTACATAAATTATTCAAACCATTAGAGATTAAATTGAATTGGAAACTTGTGGTGATAGCTAATACTGTAGTTTTGCCTGCTTACAGCTAGTACCTATATTTCAATAGTGCTATCAGTAAAAGATAGGTATTCTGGGGTTGCTTTATGACAAAAGCATGGATTTTGAAACTTAATTTTTTTCTTGGAAGTAAGAGCAATGAAATTTCCCTTTTTTTTTTTTTTTTTTTTTTTTTTTTTTTTTTTTTTTTTNTTTTTTTTTTTTTTTTTTTTTTTTTTTTTTTTTTTTTTTTTCCCAGTATTTCCTCTTGACACTAGATATCACTTTGCTTTTAAAGGAGAAGCTTTATGTATCTCCTCAGGGGTCATCTTCCTAGGAATTAAATTTTCAACAAGGAACCATTGAATATCTTAAGAAACTTTATTAAATTACAGGAATKTAGGTTTTGTCGAGTATAGTACAGTGTGTTTGTGACTTGACACTGAAATACTGTTTGGTAGCTGCAACAGAAGTAGAGAGAGGGAATCTTGAAAAACCTGGGTGCCTCCTGTTGTTGAAAAACAGAACTCCTATATTGTTTAACTGTTTATGAAAATTGCAACAGTTCATTTGTAACAATAGGTCTGTAATTTTTTTTTCAGTCCTCCCACCCATATAATCACTGTTAATGGCAAGGAATGTATAAACTTTGCATCATTTAACTTCCTTGGACTTCTGAATAATGAAAAGGTTAAGGTGAGTTCTTCCAGTTATTCTATTTGTGTGATTATTCCTCTTTTACTTTGTATGTTATCTTGGCATAAAGAGTAACTACAAAAAGCATGAAATTCTTCAATAACACATACTGCTAAAGMAGGAAGGAAGATTATAAACCTTGTAATGTTGTGCTGTTAAAGTTTGTATTTTTACCAAAGTTTATTTTGAAATACTTACTGCATACCTAATTATCCAGTTAGATTAGTATTTAATGGTCCTAAGTATTAGAATAAAATGAGTGATGCTTAAACACTTGTCTAAAATAGTTTTGATGTGAAATTAATTCATAAAAATCAGTACATATTTTCTGCGAAGCRGGTCATGTTACATGATATAAAAGCTCATCTGTGTACATTGGTGTAAAATTGTCAGTGTGTGGTGTGTAGAAGAGTTAGAGAGCCAATGCAGGAATATTTAATGTAATTCTTTCCTATTAAAGAGTGCAGCCCAGGCATCTCTGAAGAAATATGGTGTTGGCACTTGTGGACCCAGAGGATTCTATGGTACTTTTGGTGAGTAACTTTCTTTGATCTGTCTTTAAAGGTGCTCAGATTAGTTTTGTAAGCCAGCCAAAACAGTCCAATATTTAAGCAAAAAGTTGTTGCTGTTGCTCTGAAAAGCAATTGTTCTCTAATGCACTTTYTATTATAGTTGTTGAGGATTGGTAGTGCTTATTATTCCTAGCTTTGTTTCTCATTGCTTTATCTATTTTCTTACTGTTTCCAATTCTGGTCTTGGAGGAGAATTGCAAAGTTTRTAATCGGTTTTAAGATTCTGGTCACCATAGTCAAAAGAGAAAACAAACCTGTTAGAATTTAAAAATGCATGGTGACGCTTAAGTGTAAATTAAAGTTTCTAAGGGAACCACAAGGGGGCAATCTGATTTCTGTGATAACAATTATTAGTTAACGTTTATCTAATGCTGTAATCAGAATGAAGTTTTACACTACTGATAATTTTACTGTTGTATTTGAGAGATCGTATGGCATGAGCAGGTGTTATGAAGGTAAGAGTTTTTTTGCATTCCTCTTAAGAAGTAGGAAGTTGTTAAGTATCAGACTCTGGAAATAGTTCTTTACAGGCATTTATATTTTGAAATAATTACGTGCAAACTGAGGAGTTGTACATGAATAGCTACATAGTTACAGGCTAAAATCTAAACTCATTTTGTGAACTTTGCAGTCTCTCCACAGAGGTGATGGAATTCTGTGGGTGTCTATACTCAAATTATTTCATAGGGTTAGCTTCCTGTAGCCTTGACTCGAATTCGAAAGAAACTTGAGCTTTTCTTGGTTCATCAGACTAGTTAGTTCCTATAAATGATCAGCTAGTTGCTATACCTAATTTGATGATAACAATCTATCTATCAGAACAGGGTTGAGTCTTTGATACCMATCTTAGAGGTTGTTCATTAGCTTAGAACCATAATTTTTGATGCACAGGTAAACATTAGGAATGGGCTGTTGAGGATTTATGTTTTGCAGGCTGTGGATAAAATTGCTCTTTATTGTGATTGGGAGACTGTTGTTTGAAGAAATACCTTTCACTTTTTAAAATAAATTCATAAATCATATGGTTGTGCCCTTTTGAGGAAAGATTATCCTAGATGTGTTTAGTATGCCAGAGTTGAGACTTTTACAATACCCTTTCTTTCTGCACCCTTGCTTTTAGTGTCTGGTCAGAAAGAGCAATACTAACATAACAGTGTGCCCCACAGACTACTGGAAGAATATGATCTGTATATATAACTGATGTTGCTTCATTTGATTTTAGTTTCAATCAACTTCAGTAATTGCAAAGGGGTAACAGATGGCCAGTGGTGATATTTCAAGTCACACAGTAATGATCTATGTTTGCCTTTTAATTTTATTTATTTCTATTTGATGAAAAGCTTTATTCTCTGACTGTTGCAAGCAAGAAGCAGATAGTGGTAGGAGAATTAGACAATCAGAATAACAGTTGACCTGATACAGGTCACTTAAGTGGAATACTCTGGTTACCTTTCTGCAGCAACAGTGCACTCGCTGTGTGGTATTACCCTTTTTCATATTTTGATTTCTGACATGGGTCACTTTTACCAGATTGGTTTACAAAATGCTTTTTGTGTGTGATTGAGTCTATATATTTTAAGGGTGCATAATCTCTGGCTTAGAGTTGTGACCTTTTCAATGGGTTTGTGATTTGTAGTCTGCCAAGAGGAGTTATCTGTTATAATGATAGCTGTGCTTATGTAGTGGAAGCATCAGCTTGGAAGAACTGACAATCTGCCAACAGGACCTCATTAATTGTTATAAATTACATAATTTGTTTTCTGACTGTAGTAACTGTGCTCTCTAGTCACAGTCTAAGAACACTGTATCATTTACTTGTTGTCTAATCACAAGTAGATTTTAACAACTATTGCATAAGAATATTAGAGAAACATGTTGCATAAATATTTTCAGATCTGTCAAAATCTGTGATTAATAACAGGTTACTTGTCAGTTTAAGAGCAGCTGGATTGGTTGCAATTGGGTTTTAGGAAGATACTTGTTTTAATATTCATCCTACAAATAAATATTCTGTTTTCTTCAATTAGATGATTGCTAAAAGTAATTATAGTCTTTCTGATATGAAGATGAGTTAGCTATATAAGATCTTTTGGATTACTCTCTCAAATAGATGTGCACTTAGAATTAGAAGAACGGCTAGCAAAATTCATGAGGACAGAGGAAGCTATTATATACTCATATGGATTTGCAACAATTGCCAGTGCTATCCCTGCATATTCGAAAAGAGGGGACATTGTGTTTGTGTAAGTATTGTTTTTTACTTGGGAAATTCCAGATTAAAAACTTCTTTTTTCCTTTCAATTTTTCTTTGTCATGATTGCTAATCATATCATTGAACATTTAAAAATATTACTGGTTTAATGTAGTACAAAGCTCAAATATTTTTTCTTTGCCCAATAGTATAAATCAGTAATGGCTTTCATCATGAAAGACTTGGGCACTTGGCTGCAAAAAAATGTGAAACAACTTGTGCATTCAAAAACCAGTGTAATTCTAATACCTAATTTTTCCTCTTAAGAAATTGTACGGTTTTGCTTGCTTTTCTCCTATTTACTGCTGGCTTTTCACCTTTCTTCCAGGACAGTTGAGTTGTTCCCCTCCTGCCTATTTGCAATGGGCTAGTTAGATAAATATTGGCACATACTAAAATAACAGAACAATAGTTATGCAGAATCAAATAAAGGGTTTGGCAGGCCCARTATATGGTCCCTCTGAATAGCCAGTGATAATTTGTCTAGGGAAGATTCAGGAACAGGGAGAAACAATGTAACAATACTCARCTTCCTGGGCCTAAGAATGGGGTTTGGATTTAGTAAAGAGTTGATGGATTTTTCTTAAAACTTCTGAGTCTTTTAGTACCTTAGATCTTTAATATCAACAGTGTTTCTTTCATGTGCAAATGGAAAACTTCAACATTTATGAAAAATATATGTATACCTGCTTCAAATATTGTACCTATTAATTTCTATTGAAGCATTTGATTTTAAGACCAGGATTTTCTCCATGCATTTTCCCCATGGGAGTAGAAAGTGAGTATCAAWGTGAGGCTCAGCTGCCTGCTGTGGTTAAAGTACAACACAGTGATGCTTTTGTATTTATCTGCCAAAATCTCTCTTCGGTGCTCTCTTAGAATACTAAATGTAAGGCTTGCAGCCTTTTTGACTTATTTRCAGAAGTTCTTTCATAAATTTAATCACCTTTTTTGGTTGCCTTTRATTATTTTCTGGACCAGCATTCTTTAGACAAATGACCAGGGTTGTACATACTGCTCAAGGATGACAGTGTAACTTGGTTAAGTTATCTTACACTGTTTCAGCTTCTTACTGACAAAAGATCTCACTGTGTTTGAAAGCACTTGGTTGAAATTACTGCATTTAACATGTGCAGGTTTGATTCAATTGCCACTTTTACAAGATTAGTTGACCTAAGCAGCTGTGAAATTGCATACCCCATCATACTCAAAAAATTAAGTGTTCCAACACTTAAAATGGGGGATAGTTCTTTGGACATGGAGTTATTATTTCTCAAAGGATATTAAAATGAAAGTTTTGAGTATTTGGAGGACTACAGTGAATGTTACAGGCACATCTTTGTGCGTTTTTTGTAAGACCCAGAGCAAATGGAGTGAGAGTTTTCTGGCATGATTACCATGGTATTCTACCTGGTCCATGGAATGCTGTGCTCAAACTGCTGTCACATACAAACAAAAGGACCAGTGTAGACTTCAAGAGAAAGCCTGTTGGCTTGCTTTTACCAGATGTAATACATAGTAAAATTGAAAAGCTTTGACATGAATTTACAAAATGTAAATAAAATATACAGTTTTGTCTACACTTAATTATAAATATCTGCTCAAAAGAAAGGCAGTTGTAACAGTCTGCTTTCTTTGAATAATTGCACTGTGATTAACAAACTTAGAAGGGTTTACTATATTTACAGAGATGAAGCTGCCTGCTTTGCTATTCAGAAGGGATTACAAGCATCTCGTAGTAACATCAAGTTATTTAAGCATAATGATATGGCTGACCTTGAACGACTGTTGAAAGAACAAGAGACTGAAGATCAAAAGGTACCATTCCTTTGAAGAAATATTTGTACTCTTTTGTGCTACCTCCCCCACATTTTTTAACTGGGTTGTGTAATTGATTGTATGCAATGCTTATAGATAGTTACTTGGGTTTCATAACTCTCTGTCGAGCAGTTATGTTGCTTATTTAATTAAGATAATTTTTTTAAAACCTATTTATTTGTGTTCTCTTCTAAACCCCTAGAACTGAGCCCACAGGCATTAGTAGCAGGGGAATRTCTTTACAGGTAGATGACTGAAGTGAGATAATTTTTTTTTCTGTAAATACTATTACAGAGCTTTTTTGGGTGTCTGAGAAATKTATGTAATTATATTTACCTCATAAAGCATTTAAGTTAATTATCACTTTGAATGCCACACTATAAAATCAACACAAAAGTGGCGAGTCCTTTATAGAATCAATATGGTTGGTTCTGTTATTATTAGTGTTCCCCTATCTTGCAACAGCTCCTAAGATATTCTCTCATGGCAGATTTGAGTCAGTTTGATGGCTTGCTTCTCATTCTGACAGTAATGCAGAAGGAAGTCCAAAAGCAGTTACTAGGTCAAGATCAGAAAGTACAGATAACTTAATTAAATGAGTTTTAAAAGAACCTATTAGCTATTGTGATTCTATGGTTTGTTCACAGAATGCTGGCAAGTTACAGACAATTGAAAGAAAGCTGATTTTGTGATAAGACATAGAAAAAGTAGAGTAGATAAACTGGCAATCAGCTTAACATCAGTGTAAATCAGTAACGGATCTTATTAATAGCAAATTGATAGATACATATTAGTTAACATACCTTCATGGAAAATAATTTTTGTCAGATAATCTTTACATGAGTTTTTAGAAGTGGTTTTCAAACTAATTTGTGTAACACATATGGTTTGTTAGAGCAGAGTGCTTTGAATTAGCTACATGGTTGAAGTTTCTTACTGTAATTAGCTGAATGTGGATGTAAAGTTGGTGGGCAAGAGCTTAATATAGACCATGTGTGCATAACTAAGACATAGTGACTAGAAAAGGGTAGGTCATACCATTAGAGTTAGTAATGCCTGTGGAGCAGACTGACTAGTTTGGTGCCTACCATGCAGAAAAGTACATGTTTCTGAATCTTTTTACAAGAGCTGAAAAAATGAAATAAGTGTGACATAATATCCTTGTTCAGCAAATATCAATAAGGTTTAAAGTAAATAATGGAGGAATGGCATTTTAAAACAGCAAAACTGAAATTATACCAATTGAAATTATGAAATTTAAGTAGAAACAAGGGTAAGATATTTAATGGTCTGTATTGTATCCAGAGACCAGACAAAGACTTTGTAACTTGAGTGTTATGAATACTTTGCACTGTGTTTTACAAAGAAACTACTTGTAAGAAGTTTGTGCTGCATTGTGAATCTTGGTGCTCAAAACATTTGTTGAAAAGTCTTCTAAATGCTTAGACTAATGATGGGTATAACAGACCAAGATTCGTAGTATTTGTTCCGTAGTTACATTGGTTTTATTTTATTCATAAAGTTCAAATGGATTGGTTATGATTTGTTGCAAAACAAGGCGTTTTAAATCATGTGTAGAAGTCAAAAGCTTTGAAATTATTACAAAATAAATAAAAGACAGAAGTAGTCCCAGGAGGCATTGCAACTATTGTTACAGATGAAAAATAYGGAGTTTAAACTGAAGTAACAGCTTACTTGAATAAAAGGCCATTCCCTTCACAAAAATCTTCGTATCGAAAAACTACTTAGAGCTTTGCTTGTTTAGTAACAATTGATGTGAACTAAAACTTTTTCTTTCTTTGAAGAATCCTCGCAAGGCTCGTGTAACTCGAAGGTTTATTGTAGTGGAAGGGTTGTATATGAACACAGGAGACATTTGCCCTCTTCCAGAATTGGTAAGTGGTTTTAGTTTGCCTTTTGAACTGCATATGAAAACTTGTGGSTAATGAAATAATAGTGTTGTATAATTAAGCCTACAGAGAAAAGCTCTATGTGCAGGTTTTTTGTTTACCTTCCTGCTTTCTCTCATGAATATATGAGATATATATTCATGTTCATGATATATGTTCATGAAATAATGATTCCAAATCTTAACCTTGTTTTGAAACTTCTGCTTAGGATTCTGAAGCTATTGAGACTTAGAAATTAATATATGACTATGGTCTTAATTTTTATCCTGTCTTTTTAGACTGTATTTTCAGATATAATGTGATAYGTGATACTGGATTGTTAAACTAGGTTATGTCTTCAAAAAGGAAAGAAAAAAAGAAGTTTCAAAGAAAAATTGACACAAATGTCAGAAATAGTGACTCCAAGGAGAGCATTTKCTATTCAGTGTAAAATAGCTTTGTGTGTATGCTCTATTCTCATAGGTGATGGAAGAAATGGCGTGAAAATCCATCATCTTGAAAGAACTTGAGAATCTTTTTTTTGAAAAGGGGTCTTTCATATATGAACATTTATGAAATTTGTTCTAGTATTGCATGATGGAATAATTTTGAAGGCTTTTAAAATGGCTTAATGACAGAACAGAACTCTAGAACTAACTTTTATGCAGTAAAAGTCCTTGTCTTTCTTTACCTTCTCTTTCCCATGTTGTCACCAAATTCTGACTTGTATTTTAGATTAAATTGAAGTATAAATACAAAGTTAGAATATTTTTGGAGGAGAGCCTTTCCTTTGGAGTCCTTGGAGAACATGGAAGAGGAATTACTGAACACTTTGGAATAAATGTATGTACCTTTTGGTTGTGAATTAGAGATTTGTACAGAAGCAAGTTGTGAAATTGTTTTCTAAAACCTATGGCATTAATAGATAGTTTTGAAGTGTAAAGTAGACATTTAAATATAAGCGTTGTTAATTTCTTTTTTTTAGTATCATTTTTTCCACTATCSTAAGAGTCCTAAAGCTTTCAGGTCTTGGAACTATTTCATGTGCTTATTTGAAATAGCACATGAATTTTCAATTCTTTAGTGATGAAGGTAACAAAAGGATTTTTACAATGCATAATTCTGTCTTTATTTTGGACACACAGTGAAATAACAAATACTGAATTTTCCAGCCACATACACTGAAAAGTGTACTGTCACAGAAATATCTGAGGTCTAGGAATAAATAAGAAAAATCTTTGCAGTGTGTACATAGCCATCCTATTTTGCTCCATTGCCTTTTACTTCAGTAAGGAAAGATAGGATAACATTTTTAAATTCTCTCGGAGGTGTTACTGTAGTACTCTACCAGCTGCTCAAGCTAAACTATTTTTCCAAGTCTGTATACTTTTCGTGGTGTTTATGCAGCTGAAGAGTGCTTTAGAAATCCAAAATGGTATCCTTGGAGTTGTTTGCTACCACAGTCTCCTTAACTGAGAAGAAGAAAGAAGTGCTTTCTGTTTGCCAGTGTTCTAGTGTGAAGCACCTCTCACTACATTCCAACAGTGTCTGAATTCAGCTTGGAAGTGAAATAACAAATTTTGAGAAATCRTTCTGTCTTCCCCTTTGTCCTGTTTTTTTTTGCTTAATATCAAACATGGAAGAGAGAAAATTAATTTAGAATAGGAAACAGCATTACTGTGATACATGCCAAGCACCATCTGATTAATTGACTTCTATGTTAAATTCCTTTCCAAGTAATTGACTTTCATGTTAAATTAATTTACAGACAAAATCTTTCAGAGCCTGGCAAAAGAAAATAATTGCAATTAACAAGTGAAATAAGACAACTGTGTCTCTAATGTTCAGACTCTATTTTAATTAGGTTTATGCTTAATTTTAATCATATTCTACCTTCTACTGACTACAGTAGGACTACTTACACTCTTTAAGGACACTACCACACTGAGTGCTTTGTGGAATTGTCACCAGTATCTAAATAGTTTATCTGCGTGTGTTCTTCATGTTGCAATGCCTGAAAGAGAKAGATCATATGCAATTTATTTACAGATCCATAAAGCTCAATTTCTAAATTGCAGTCTTTCTGTAGTGCTTAAAAATATTATTTCAGTTGTACTTTCATTTTGTTATGTCATAGTATAGTGGATCTTCTTTAGTGTTCATAGTAATATGGAATAAGATGTATCTTTAATAGATTAACTTGTAAATATTCTTGATGCAATCAGAAGTATCTTTTAATAATTTCTTCGTTTAACTGGCAGATTGATGATATAGATCTTATTAGTGCAAACATGGAAAATTCACTAGCTTCTATTGGAGGATTTTGCTGTGGAAGATCTTTTATTATTGACCATCAGGTAAGAAAGATCTCTTTTTAAATAGTCTGGCACTACTAGTTAGTTATATATGAGAGTTAGTTACTAATATCAAATTGCAAATATCATATAGATGATTATGCAGCATTTGATTCCATACAGAAACTGTCTGGTTCTGTCAAACACTGTAGATAAATTGGAGACCTACTTGTAAATCCTTATATGTACCTGTAAGTGTTAGGGGAGGTTGTTTGTATGTACATGAATTAACTTTTAAAATGTTGTCTGTGTTACTATAAACATACTTTTTTTTTCCCCCGTAGCGATTGTCTGGTCAAGGCTATTGCTTTTCTGCATCTCTACCTCCTTTGTTAGCTGCTGCTGCTATAGAGGCTCTGAATATTATGGAAGATAATCCAGGTACTTAATTCAGGAAAATGTTATCCTTCAGTCTTTCTTYACCCCAAAAAAATAACTTGTACTTCTCCCTACTTTGATTCTTCACCTTTTTACTCTGATTTCCTATTTATTTTTTCATGAATTAATTTTGCATGTGTGCTTTTTATTCATGGTATTTCCCACTCTGCTTTTCCTCTTCAGTGTTTCCTTCCCTTTCCTTCTTATAGCTGAAAATAAGTGAGTTTGTTGAAGCTAAGAGGGACGCAGATGGTTTTTAAAAAGCAAAKCAGAATTTTTATTCCGCTTTTTAGATCAGTGACATGCTTTTTCCTTAAAAACATATTCCTTCAGCATAAATGGAGGAAGAGAAGGTTAAGTAGAAACAAATGGAAATATATTTCCTCAGGACTGGACAACCTTCTTCTTTCCATTTGCACTATAATTAGGTTTGTTCTTTCTCTAGTTAAGCATTCAGGCAGGAATCTCAGGAATGATCAGGGTGCTAACTGCCTGTAATTTTGGCAGGACCAAATTCAATGCATTTGTATAAAGTTGAGAGACAGAAGTTTCTGCTCTAGGAGTCAACTAGAAAAGCACTTAATGATCATCTAGTTCCAGCACCCTTGCCATTGACATGGACACCTAGACCAGCAGCCCTATCCAACCCGGCCTTGAAAAATCTTTTTCCGGACCAAGAATTGAGCCTAKGCCATGACAGTGATGAATTCGTGCACTAGGACACCTGGGAACAATTTTTTCTTTTTCAACCTTCATTTGCATCAACAGATTGAAGGACATCTGCAGACATGCAGTATTTAATTTGTCACAAATTAATTACTGGGTAGCCCATGACTAGTCCTCTGAGGTGAAACAGAATCAAGAAAAAACTAAGAGCAAGTTACAGGACTGTTAGGTGTAGTGGAGGGCTAGCCTTCACCAACAAAAAAAAAAACAATGTTGSAGATTCAGAAGTTGGTTTCCTCTTTAAGAATCTGCAATGAATTGGAAAGGATTAATGAGCAGAATCTGCATGGCAACAGCTATTTATGGATATGTATAAATTGGACCTTCCACTTCAGTCCTGTTACAAAGTGTTTGTGTCGTCCCTTCCATATGATCGTGAACCAATGCAGCTGGAGTAATGAGATAAAGGGAAGTAGTGCATTTGTCAGGACTTAAAAGCTTGTCATTTCCTGGCAGAAGTGGGAATTGGGAACATTGAGAAGAGTAGCAAAGTGACGGAGTAGTTCTATATATATACATATTTTAGTTTTATTTCAAATGCTATATTTGGAAAAATRGAGAMATGTAGAGAAATGTAAAGTAAGAAACAGGAAATCTAGGACTTTCCTTCTCCTGTTTTGGATTTTTTTWAAATTGTTTTGTTTTGTTGCTGTTTTTTGTATGTAGACATTTTTCAGACTCTCCGGGATAAATGTGAAAGAATTCACAAAGCTTTACAGGGGTAAGTGTGGGGTTTGGGGCTTTTTTGGCTTTTATTTGGCTATGCCTTTATAATTCCAGCTTTAAAGAACTCTTTTTGCCCAAATGTCTTTCTGGTTTTACAGATGCTTAGATTGGGATATGTACTCTCAATTATGAATGTATTAAAGAAGGAAAATTATCTTTCCCAACTGTCTCTGATATGCTACTGAAAAGSGTTTCAAGTTTTTTAAATCCTTTACAAGTTTTGTAATGAGATTGTATTTTAAGGCTAGTGAGGAATTCTGCAAACACTTGCACTTTTATGTCTTGAAGAAAGTGAGGTAGCTCTCAATGACATAAAGTTTTGTTAAGCATTTTGAAAATTGTCTAAATGAAAGCATTTGGGATGAAGCTTAGCACACTCTCTCCGACAACTCAATGTATCTTTGAATCACCTTGGATACAATATTGTTCCTACACATTTGACTTGAATGTTCAGTAAACAACTGATTGTTCTGGAGGCACATAGAAAATTGCTAGAACTTATCTGAAAAATCAGGTTTAAAATTTCCTAATGCTATGCTGTTTTAAAAGATGTCTRTACTGACTAACATAATGACTAACTGCTTTTTTCTTCTGTCAGGTTTTGATACTAAAAGGATAAAGAAATTGCTGTAATATTTAACAATCATTTAGTGTGCAGTAATTGTGCAATTGTATTTTACAATTAGTCTTCCTTCCAACAATTTTCTGTTGTGTATTACAGAAATTAATAACCTTTAGAAACACTTGAAATTTGAAATGCATGATTATTTATACTGGTTCCTTTGGAATGATACAACATCAAATAAGCCTGATCTTCTTAAAATGTGTGTTAGGCAAGCTTATCAAAGTCCAGAAATCAAAATTACACCTGGTAGTTGATACATRTTTATGTGACCTGTTACTTTTGGGGGCCAGAGGTCTTGCTTGAATATTGRATACAGATTTTTGGATGGGAATAACTCAGTCCTGTGATCTGTGAGGACAATAAGAATCAAATGTCAGTCCTTCGGTCAAATTCTAGAAACCCAGTTAACAGCTCTTTCTATGTACAGATGAAGGAACAATTCTAATCATATAACTAATTTTAGAGGAGCGTCTGACAGATGATGCTATAAAGATTTCCTAGGGGAAATAATCTAAAATAGTAAATCTTGCCAAATCTTGCAAAAACCCCCAACAGAATATCCGTGGAGTGATAAAAAGGCTTATTGTTATTTATTTTCTTAATGTAGATTACAAAGACTTGACCTAGCTAGCTGAGTTTTTATTTGCAACTTACAGGCCTAGCACAGACATTTCTCTTACACCTTCATAAGGATACTTTAAGAATTTCTGAATTATTAATCCTTTCTGTAAAACTGTGGGTAACTATAATTTTAAAACTTACTGAAACTCCTTAGAAAAGACATTTGCTTGATAAGTTTTGTTATCTTTATGTATTGAAAGCCGAAATGCACTTACGTTTTGTCTGCACTAGTATCAGTAAAGTGAAATRTCCATCTTTCCTTACCACGTAGGAAGGGGAAACACTTGTTACCTAGAATTTCAATGCATGTCTTCAAGTAGGATGTACATCAAACGCTTTTTATTTGTTTTAGGATTTCTGGTTTAAAAGTAGTGGGAGAATCTTTTTCTCCAGCATTACACTTGCAGTTGGAGGAGAGCTGTGGATCTCGAGAAAATGATGTGAAGTTACTCAAAAGAGTTGTGGATTATGTAAGTGTCCCCATAGTAATTAATATATATCATTGCCTTTGAATTTTAATAATGAAGGAAGGGTAGGGGAGGCTTGTTGGGTAACATGTTGAAATATCTTGCAGGAAAGCTGCAAGAAAGCTCAAATCTGCATATAAAATTGTTGCTTAGACAACTTTCATAATGTTAGTAAGAACAGTGTTCTGGAGGTGCATTTGACCATTTAAGATCAACCTTTACCTCTCTGAGATAAAGGACTTTGGTTTTTTTTGTGTGTGAAGAATCTCATATTCTATATGTAGTATTTTTCCCTTCTTCAATACATATTGGTTCTCTTCTCTTTGTCTCACGCGAAGAGGTAGAAATTGAGGGAAAGCCTTATATATCAGGTGACAGGTAAACAAGATGACRTAACAAAAATAAATTCTCAAGTTAATTTCCTTGAAAATATGCTTAARTATGATTTAATTGCCTGATAAATATGGTATGTTTGCCTTATTACATGGAGATGAAAACTAAAGACACTTTACCCTAAACTGTTTTGTGTGTTAAAGCTATATTGAAATCAGAGATGATTTTGCACAACCTTCCAAACCTCCTTTGGGAAAGAACTTGCATTTATCTTGACACAAGATTAATATAAGTTAGTTATAATTATTTGGTGATCAAAATGATATGCCATCAGAAATTCACAGGTTGACTGCTGTATTTTCTTTGTTTGCAGTGCATGAATAGTGGTATTGCGTTAACACAGGCTCGCTATCTGGAGAAAGAAGAAAAATGTCTTCCTCCACCCAGGTTAGCAGAAAGTCAGTGTGTTACTTAATTTTTATTGGATATGGCTCTCCATCTCTTTTCATACAATGATGGGGTTTTGTTTGGTGGACTGGATTGAATAGTTAGTTCTTGGAAAAATGGGAGAGGCTCCATTTTTGAGGTGTATGTTCAGTGACTGTTATTAATAACTGTAAATATTGAAATAACTCTATCAAAACTACCTCAATCTTGTGACCAACATGTAGCCCAYTAGCAGGCACATATAAGCTGCACCTCTGTAGGTAAAAAAGATAACAGATTTTTTCAGTGTGTATGGTGGGGCGGCAGAGAGGATGCAAAAAAGTAGCTTGACCACTTCTGTGTAGTCATATTTCAGTTCCTGGTTGAATTTGAAATCATAATAATTTCCTTACAGGTGATCTTAATGTGTTGAAATTAGTGTGAAAGAATTCTAAAGTTGAAGGCTACAAGTAAAGTTCACTGTGTATGTTCTGGTTTTCTTTTTCTAGTATTCGAGTAGTGGTAACAGTGGAACAAACAGAACAAGAACTGGACAAAGCTGCATCACTTCTTAAGGAAGCTGCACAGTCTGTGTTGAATTAGACTGCTGTTTTGGAGTTCTCTTTCCCCACATTATCAGGATAAGGGTTTTACACTGTATAGTGACTTCCAGATTTTTCCACTGATGGCATTGAAATCTGACTAACAAAATTGTTCTAGAGTGGTAGAAATTCAGTGAGGGGAAGAATGCAGAATTTTGAAATTAGTGAATGACACAGTGTTATTCCAATTCAAACTCTGTCATTTACTAGCATTACTTAAAAGGGGATATGACTATTGCATTCATGACTCTTTCATAAATTTAATATAAAAAGTTTTAAGTTTATTTTCTCCAACCCTTAGATGTTCTCGAAGATATGAACATTCAGTTTCCCCCCAAACCATGTAAAATGCATTATTTTCTCTGCATTTTCTCAAAATGTGGGATCTTCAAATAAGTTTCAAGGAATTGAAATCCCTCCCCACCTTCCAAATGAAAATACACTGTTCGTAATACTGCCAAAAGGAAGAAAATAACACATTAAGATATAATTTTGTGCTGCATTATGTCATTTATTRTTGAATTATAGGAGGGAAGAACTTCAATTCTTTTTGTACATATATCTTTCTCTAACCATTTTTGGCAGCTGGTTTCTAAAAAGAGCTGGCCAGAGAATTCCTTTATCTAAACAGTAAATTCATATAAAATACTGTTTGCTTCCTGCATTCCATATGTAATTGTATCCATGTTTGATATTATGGGTGAGGTTTTTCATATTATTAACTTTAAAATATCTAGATTCAAACCTCTGAATTGTGTAACCGGTGTAATTCCAATGTAGTATGTTCAGTTAGGGGAGCTTTGTACCAGTCTTGAGGAGGAGTAATAGGCAACATGGAAAATGAGCCAAGGTTTTGAAACAGCAACTAAACACTAGCTTAGTCAAACTACTTTTAAGCACTAAAATTATGTGTGCTTAGTTTTATCTCTAAACATCTGTACCTTAGAAGGGAAAACTCACAGATAGATAGTAAGAGTTTAGATGGTACAAATACTGCTGAAACACCACTAAATCCGTGCACATAAAATTCCCAAGTAACTTGATAGTAATATTTGGAGGTTGTGCTGTCAGGATTTTAGGTAAGCACAGATGGGCGTTACATATATGAACACTTTACTTCAATCAGGAAACTGGTAAGGAAGTATGTACCTTTTTATAAAACAAAAAAATATAGCTTTTTATTTGGGGATTTTGCTTTAAGAATGCCTGTCTGAAAATTCTCTTTTCTGCCTAATATGTGTTATTTTGTACTTACGTGCCTTTTTGGTTGCTACTACAAGGGGATATTTTTGAGAAACATCATTGTTAAATAAAGTTAATCATGTTTGATTCAGGTTTTTACTTATACAATTGGATTTTGTAGCATGATCAACCATATATTGTTGAATATTCTGCTTTAAGTGAGCATAATCCATGTTCATAGAGACTTTCTGCACTGGCTTTCAAAACTTTTCATCTGTGTATATTCAGATAGAGCATTTATTTAAAGTTATGTTGGAGCACTTTTGTGACTGTTGCTTGATATTTGAAATAGTCAAATCATTTATCTGTGCAATGTAAAAAAACCTTCATCTCAATGTGAAAGAGTATCCCTATTTTACTGACATTTATGTTTTCTCTGTTGACTGTGAGTAAAAGCCAGCACGAAGCCAATAATTTAAAAGAGAAAAAAACGTGAGGAATGAAACTGACTCCAATTTTACAGACTGGAACTGAAGTGCAGAACAGTCACCTTGAAGACCCTCAAAGACTGCTAGAAATGGAAATGAAATGTTCTTGCTCTACTTTGAGCTTTTGAGCCATTTTTTGCTTGATAAGTGAAACCTGCATATCTGAGTAAAGTTAAGCCTTTGATGTATAAACTTGGAACAAATAAGGTACTTCGATTCCAGTGCAGTATAATAAATGGTTTTGGAATTGAGATGAACCTGGAAAGGTAAGCAAATCACCACTGGCATTGAAATCCTAGGTTGCAGAATCTATGTTTAGTTCTCGCATTTTATTTTAGGTTGTCTGCAAATGGGGTGGAATTTTTGTTGTGCCTAGAGAACTAGCAATTATTTTTACATATGTGGATTTGTGTTATTTCTGTTCTTGGWTTGTTGGGTTTTTTTGCTTTTAAATAAAGTGATGACAACTAAAGTAGCAAGAAGCAGAGTGAAATTTCTAGCAGTTTCAAAGCTGTAACTAAATGGTTCTGATGAAATAAAAGTTCAAAAATGTTGCTAAGAGATGCCATAATCTGATTCRTTTGACAAACACATACCCACCATTAAAACACTGTTAAAACTGCCTTTGTCCTTTTTTTGTTGTTTACCAGTGTGTAAAAAAGAAGCATTTAGATCACAGTAAAGTGAATATCTTGGTTGATAGCAGTTGAAGTGCTGTTGTAATGTGTGTTTTACTGACAGGTTTTATGCATGGGCTCCGCGAGAAATTAAGACACTTACGAGATGTGACTGGCAGAGGGGAATATCCCTGGTCAGTTGAAGCATGTCYGACTCCTCTTCATTTTGACTTTTTTGATAAATGTCTCTGAAATGGCAAGCAGATGAAGAAATGGGTGGCTCTGGGGAAAAATGTTGATTGGGGGTTAGGAAGACAGCAGGTGATTCTGATTAAACTTCTGACATGTAAAAAAATCAGAAGCCTGTTAAGGTGCTTAACTGCTCAGTACTCTTGGCTGATAAATATATGAACAAATCTGTGTTAGTTGCTTTGGAGTGGTGTTTGGATGAAGTGGGATTTTTCCATCCATTTCTTCAGATGTGGGCATGAAACTGGAGTGTAAAGCTATTAAGCAGGATGCTGTGAGATGAAATAAACAAAAGTACCTTATCCCAAACTTCAAAGTACCTTTTGAAAGTAAATTTTATTTGAATTAATTTCTGTGTTTTGCTTTGCCAAATATTTGGAACAGGGTTTCAGCTAAGTGGATAATAAATACAGTATTTTAAATAGTGATCAAAAATAAATGTTAGGGTTTTTWAAATTGAAGATTATTATCTGGTAGTTGAGAAGGAGGGCATTTTAATTGTAAAAAGTTGGCCATTTATTGAAATTGTCTTGATGAGRGCAATTTTCATTGCAATTTGCAATATATGGGGACTGGGATGGACTGGAAAGAATTTATATTTTAAAGTATTTTAGCTTGAAGAACCTAGTATATGTGATATATATACTCTTATTTTAAACAAAGAGATTTATTTTCCTTGATATTTAAAAATAATTGATTACTATTTGTGTAGTGGTTTTTATAGGAAAATCTACAGATGCTTTTTCTGTTTATTTTAGTAATCACTATTTTTGGATAGGAGGTGAAATGCATAAGGAAGGTATTAAGAAAGAAAGAGATGTATGGCTGAATAACTTTGATTTTATTTTTTTTCACTTTTGAAATATGAACCCAGTCAGTGCATAGAATGGTGTACTGTCTCCTTTCTGTCACTCCRTCTGGACTTTATTATTTTAAACAGCATTGTGGAGTGTTGGCATTCACTGATCTATGAAGTTGCTACTGCAAAAGTGTCTTGCATCTTGAGATAACTAGAGAAATGCACATGTAAATATATAGAGCTGTAAATGCTGCTTAAACAGAGGAAATATTTACAACTGATACAAAGCATTTGTACATTAAACTGTTTCAGTGTCCTAATAAAAGGAAGTGTCTGGATAACATTTCTAGTTGTGTTTTTATGTTCTTTGGCAGTTTTCATGGTAATAAGATAATGGACTTACTTTGTCTTGCTGTTGATAGATTTTCCAGATTTTAGTTTCCTGTCCATTGTGTACTCTGTAATTGCAAAACATGCATAGTAGAAGTCACAGAAACTACTAAWTTTGCTGAAGAGTACCAATCAGGGAAGGACAGTTTCTCCATATCCAATTTCTAATACTTAGGTAGCAACACTTACTGGGAACTGCTGTTGGAAACTAGACAGTGCGCTACATACAGTTTTATTGTGACCCAAAATAGAATTTCTGATGTATCAGCAAACTTGAGTCCAGGTGACTTATGTCCTAGCTTTGAGGTGCCTTACAGAATAAAATAGTGCAATTACAGCTAMCATATTTTATAGATAAGATTTCTCTGTTTTCCCCTCCTATTAAAGGTGTTACCACTTAGCYGTGCATGCTGTTTGTGTAACCAAGCTCCATTTGCCAACAGAGGATTCAGAGCTGGCAAAAAACAGTAAGTATTGAAGTCGAAGGAAAAGCTGAAGTAGAACTGGAAATATGTAATCCACTGTTTGCTTATTTTTGACCTATATGAAATGTAAATTAATTTTCTCACTCTAATCAATATTTAGCCTGTGCTTCTGTTCTGGTCTCCACAATTCAAGAAAGACAAGGACAGACTGGCAAAGGTCCAAAGGAGGACCATGAAGATGACCAAAGGGCTGGAGAACATACCCTATGGAGAAAGACTGAAGGACAATTTTCCAGTTGTTAAACAGTGTCTAGAAAGATGGCAGAAACCCTCTTGACAGTGAGCCACATGGAGAATAGAAGGGGCAGTAGAATTGTAAAATGGTTGGGCTGAAAGGGAGCTTGAAGATCATTTAGGACCAACCCCCTGCCATGAGCAGGAATACCTTCCACTAGACCAGGTTGCTCCAACCCCCATCCAGCCTGGTCTTGAGCAGTGCTGGGGTAGGGAATCCACAGATTTTGTGGGTAGTGTAATAGAATAGRTTCATTAAGACAGGAAAAGGACCTCTGAGATCAAGTCCAACCTTTAACCGAACACCACCATGACAACTCGACCATGGCATTAAGAGTCACGTGCTATCATTTCTTGAGCACCTCCAGGGATGGTGACTCCACCACTGCCCTGAGCAGTCTGCACCAATGTCTGGCAACCCTTTTCATGAAGAAATTCTTCCTGATACCCAACCTGAACCTCCCCTGGCACAGCTCTTTGCTATYTTGGGAAGGTAGTGAGCAAAGATCCTCTTATCTGACAGATGGACCCTGGTAGGTACAGGTTCTCAAGGTGGGTCACATGGTATGTAGAAGTTGCACGGGGAAATGTTTTGTCTTGACATAATTCTTTTAAGGTGAGAAGAATGGTCAATCACTGGAAAACATGARTCCCCATCATGGTAGATTTTCGAGATGTGGGTGGACAGGATGCTGGATAATTTCATCTAGGCTCCCTTTCTCACAAAAGGTTGGACCTTTTGTGTTTTGATGTTTTGAGGTCTTTTCCAGTCTTGCCTATTCTGTGATTCCGTAGTTCTATGACTAACTCAAAATAGGAAGTGGGAATAATTTTTCAGGCTTGGTCTAAGTGAAATTGGATTTTGTTTGGAGCAAGTCCATTGTTGATTACTGATGTCAYCAATGTAGGTGTTGAGAGAATGCGTGAGTAAGAATTTGAACTCCGTGCATTACCATAAGTTAGGCTGATGATTGAGGGGATAAAAAAAGGTAATGGAACACCAGCACTTCATGATAACTTGGGTGGTGACTTTGAACTGCTCTTGTCATTTTTTATGGGTTTGGACTTTTTCTGTTCTTTCACATGATAAAGAAATGGCTGTTCTCAACATTAATTGATGAAAGATCAAATATGATTTTTTTTTTGTTTTAACTTTGTGCAGGATGGTATTTTTTAATAAGCTAGTTTCARCTCTATGTGTCATATTTGTACTGAGTAAAGTTTTGCATTGTGTCAATAGTAACACAAACTTTTGTTACAGAATCTAAACAAATTACAATACCCCTTACCTTTGTATGTGACCTTCAGGCTTAAAACACRAGAGTATTTAAGTGGCCTTTGTGGTAACTGATAGTAAGGAATACTCAATGGTTATGAAATTCCTGTGCCAGTTGGGATAGAATATTTTATTGGTGAAATACTGTAGATCTATTTTTTTATCCATCTTTAGATTTTCATAGACTACATACAAAGAATTGCTGCAAAACAGTAATATGCATTTGCAAGAATAAATTTCCTGACTTCTTTGTGGATTAAAGAACTAAACATGATTGTTTTACTAAAATTTACTTAATATTTTTAAAGAAACAAATTTTAAATACATTAACTGCTTATCTTTATAAAATTTTACCTGCCTAACCTTGATCACTATTTTGAAAGTAAGAAATTTTAAATGTTTAAGATTTTAAAGGATCATAACTTTTAAATAGATTGCTTTCTTGTTTCTTGAGGTTTTTGCTATTTCCTGCATTTTTGTTTTCCAGTCATCTTCCTGCTTTTTTCCCTTYATTTTTCAGGACAGACACCAAAACTAAATGCATTGTTAGATGCTTGAAAACTACATAAGCAGTGAGCGTTTGCTTTAATATGATGGTACAAATTGATTTGATCTATTTGATAATGACAGTCACAGTGAAAATGTAGTGACCTAATTCCTTGGTGGGTGGTGCTGGCGAATGCTGAGTGAAAGTTGAGGTCTGTGGAAGCACATAAACACTCAAGGTGTCTATGACCACCTCTAAGTACACCACTTCTTCCATTTAAATATTTTTCCCAAATTGAAACCATAAAGTTTAAGTGTGGGTAAGATATCACAGCTGCATTGTCATACATGCCGGGGTTACAGGCCAAAAATGGAAACATTTTTTGAATGCTAAGAGGTGAATACAGTGGAAGATACCAGTGGGGTTTTTTTACAAAGGTGGAATTTGATAGTATTTGAGAAGCCTTCAATTTCAGCATAAAACACAAGGGCTCAGTAGGTGCTGGCTAGGAGTATAGTATGTTATGACCGCAGGGTTCTGCAGTGAAGAAAATAGCAGGATCCTGGCTGTCATTAGTAATGAGAATAATCAATTGTTAGAAGTTAAAAAATCTGTCTCCAGAATGTTACTCACCCATTGTTGGTCCCTTAAAAATCTAGGCAGTAACAATGCACATTGGAGAATGCTGAGCTTAATCTGCAAATTGTTGCATAATCAGAAAGTGCTCTTGAAGGATAAAATGGTGTCTTACAGCAAAATTACATGCCACTGTGACTCACAGAGAAACTAGCAAATGAGTGAAGTTACATATAATTTTTGCATCCTGGGAGAAGAATTTATTAGGTATTCACTCATCTTGCTATAAATAGATTTTTTTTATGTTGGACTAAGAAAAGAGATCATAGAATCACAGAATATCCTGCACTGTGAGGGACCCCCAGAGATCATCAGTCCAGCTCCTTGACCTGCACAGAACAGCCCCAAGAATCACACCATGTGCCTGGGAGCATTGTCCAAACACTTCTTGAGCTCTGCCAGCCTTGGTGCTGTGACCACATCCCTGGGGAGCTGTTCCAGTGCCCAACCACCCTCTGGGTGAAGATTCCTTTTCTAAAATCCAACCTAAACCACCCCTGACACAGGCCATTCCCTTAGGTCACCACAGAGAAGAGATCAGAGGAAGCTGTAATGGCAGTGAGGTCTCCCCTCTGTCTCCTCCAGGCTCAACAGACCAAGTGACTTCAGCTGCTCCTTGYATGGCTTCTGCTCCAGACTCTTCACCATCTCCATTACCCTCCTTTGGATAAACTCTAATAGCTTTGTATTCTTTTTTAATTGTGRGACCCAGAAACGCCTCCAGCACTGTAGGTGAGGCTGCAGGTCAGAGCAGAGTGGGACAATCCCCTCCCTTGCCCGGCTGGCGAYGCTGTCCCTGMTGCCCCCCAGGACACGGGTGGCCCGCCTGGCTGCCAGGGCACTGCTGGTTCATGTTCAACTTGCCCTGAACAAGGACCCCCAGGTTCCTTTCTGTGGCACTGCTTTCCAGCATTTTGTTCCCCAGTTTGTACATGCAGGGTTGACCTTACCCTGGAGCAGAATCCATCACTTTTCCTTGTTAAATGCCAATGGTTGGTGATAGCCCAGCCCTCAGATTTGAAAGGTGTCTCTTCAAGGCCTTTCTGCCGTCAAGGGAGTTGACAGCTCCTCCCATTGGCAGACTAACTAGTATATATTTGAATCMTGAATGCAAGTGGTTTATGGACACACTGAAGAGAGCTGGGCCTAAGGTGGAGCCTTGGGGACCCCCAGTAGCAAACAGTCATCAGCTTGCTGTAACACCCCACATGAGCTGTTGAAAACAGGCAARAAAAACCTCTCCACAACCTCCTAACAGTTTTGACCAGAGATAAAGAGTGGTCTCAAAAGGGTTTGTACAAGTTTTGGCCATTTCAAGCCTTAAAATGAAAAAAAAACCCTAAAAATTCAGCATATATGTACTGCTTTAGCCAGAGATTCGTGCAGGAGAAATATTTAGTGAGCTAACTCAAGGGTGAAGGAGCTTTTGTTGTAACAGGTGATAAAATGGCAGCAAAACCTTCACCTTTGGGGTAGTTTACTGTGGAACTGTTTTTGGGCACTGTGAAACTTGCACAATGCCCAAGCTGTTTAACATTTGAATATCTTACTTGGTGACTGAAGGGACTGGCTGACACAGCCCTTCACTTTCAGCAAACAAGAGTAGTCTCAGAAGAATCTAAGACTGCTAGTACACAACATTTTGTGTTTGTCTATCATCCCTCAAAGGGAGTATTGATGGATTTGAGGAGACAAGTGGAGGAAGAGGACATAATATCCCCATGAAGACAAGCTACATGAATTCATATAGAAGTACTTCAATTAACAAGCTTGTTTTCTTGGATGCTGWATTATTATGTTGATGATGTTTCCCACTAGTCTGCACTCAAATGTCTAAGCAATATGCTTAGCAGCTAGTATAGATATAAGTCAGTGGAAGTTACTCATTTTTATAAATCCTGCTTCTGCTTGAATGTCTCAACTACACAGAAATGATTGGAATGGAAATACATATTATTACTTTGAAGTGGTAGCCGCAGAAGGAATATCTTTCTTGAGTAAAAGGAAAAATTTCACTGCTTTTGGTAAGTAAAAAAAAAAATAGAAATTCATATTTTTGTGAAATAGAGAGAAAATACATGTTTTTCCCCCCTCACTGCATTTCAAGTTTTCCTTATACCAGCAAAGATGTAGCATGTGACACTCCATTCAAAAAACATGTTTAACATTTTGGCAAATGCTCTTAAACTTCAACTGCAACTGCTTTTTAAAAGGCATGTATATATGTATATTTTGTTTAGGGATCTCCAGAAAAAAGCCCATAATCTGGCATGTTATCACCAGCTGAAATTTATGATACTGAAGCTTGACCTCAGGGATGTAGGTTTGCCAGAGAAGTCTTCATGAAGTGATTACAGTGATCTAGCAGGCTGTCAGTTCAGTCATATAGGGAAAGAGAAACTTTTAAAGCTAGTAATGGGATCACATGCTTTCTTTGTATTTATGATCAGTTAAAATGATAGGTATTGTGTTTAAATTTTGAAAATATACATATCTATTTAATTTTAGCTTTTAATTTATGTTAAAGCTTATTTTAAAGTCCTAATAAATACAAATTTTGTCATTAGGATGGGAGAATCCTTAAAACAGAATWTAAGAGAACATTTTAACATTCTGAAAGAGTTTGGCTTTACTGTTCTTTTATGAATGAGCACATGAAATGAGATAAATGAAATAATTTTACTCATGCTTGCATTATCTTTAAAATTCAGATCCTGAGTGTGTTTCTGTCTGGCATAGTTGTACTGCTGTCCAGAGTTTCTGAATAGTAATAGCTTGTTTTGTGGCAGAACTTCATGAAAGTAGTAATTTGCAAGGTGGTCTTTAATTAGACAGAAATATTTTGCTCGCTTCCAGTATTAGCCAGSTAAGGTCTCTGGCACCAGTTCAATAGAGAGCAGCTAAATCATAAGGTATCCCAGGCAAGTTTGGGGATAATTCTGAGTATGCAGAATCCCTGCCCCATGGAAGTGACAATATTGGTTCCCAGTGAAGTCACAGTTCCACTGGTTTTGTGCATTTATTGCTGCTGATGCTCACCCAAAAGGGAGGTACACTAATGATCTCGTTGTGTGCATGAAGTGCTGTGTTTGATCTGTCTGTACACCCTTTTACYGAGGTAAACCATATACAAACCTAATACTGTAGGATTAAATAATTTTTTAATATTCTGATCCTAATCCAATAACTGTAGCTAAAATGGTTGTGCTGAACACTGATGTTATTTTTACCATCAGAGTACAAGTGTGTCTAATTCTGATTGGGGGTGTGAACCCTCTTGGSCAACTGAACAATGCTGAATCTCTCAAGGTCTATCCAACCTCCTTGTTTCCTTTTCCTTGGGTTTTGGCCTTTTGCAGTTATTTATCAGTCTGTATTACAATAGTAAGCAAGACAAGACTTACTTTTATGAGATTTGTCAAAAGTTCCTGAGAAACCCGAAGGATATGAGCAAATTGGTGTTGAATATTTTGTGCAGTCCTGTTGTTATTAACTGCTGCACTGGTTGGCTTGAAAACTGTAATATGGGAGGCAATTGTAGTATAAAAGCTAGATCAAGAAAGCAGTACTTTTACCCTCAGGCAGGTGGTTGTGTCTTTGACCCAATATAGCTTCTTTAATCATTTAGCTACACAGCAGATCTGAGAAGGCTCCAGATGGAGACTGAACCTACGACCCCCTGACATAAAAACATCTATGATACCAATTACACCATCTGTTGGTCATAAAACCACATTCTCTATCTTTTCTTGGCTCTTGTGTTATACAAAAGCTGAAGGGTGATATTTGGAGCTGTTTGAGTTTATCCATGCAATTTAATGCAGAACACATTTTTTCACAGAGAGGAGAACAAAGCACAATAGCACTAAAGTTCAATTTACATTCTCAGTCAGTGAAAACAAAAATGAAAATAAAAACCAGTTGTCTGAGTCATTATTTATACCCAAACTATGGCTTCAATTGTAGTCTTTTCACAGTTCTTGTGATTAAAAAAAAACCCTAAAGAACAACTCTACTGCCATTGTCCCAGCTTCTGAGGGCCCTGATTTGAAACTAGATCTGTAAATGTAAATAGGAAATTATGGTGGCATTGGGGAATATGCAGATCACATTATTAGCCAGTATGTGCCTAATACTATACTTAGGGGTTTGTGTTGKGTGGTAGTGCTTGGAAATGTTTATTTTCTGAGTGTGGAGTACTGGAAAGCTGGAGATTTTACCATTTTACTCCATCTACCTACAGAATTCCTCTGGATATAAGTCTTTCAGTCTGAACTTTCCTCTCAGGCTCATCAAACTATTATTCTGAATTACTACAGACTTTGAAATGGCATCTCAAAATTTTTCCTCTTATCAGTAAAGTAGCTAGCCCTAGATGATTTATTGTGGCCATTAGAATAAGGAATCGGGTACTGAAATAATACAAGGTGTTGTGTATTAGGGATGAAACTGATGGCATAGGCCCATCAAAGCAAGGAAATTAGAGGAGGCATGTTACTGGTGCAGAATGGGTAACTGAGATGAGACAGGATTAACATCGTTAGGAATATTGTGTTTGTATCTTAAAAATTCCGATGTGTCTGTAGAGTTTGACTGGATTGTAGCTGTAGGTAGTAATTGCTGCTTTTGGAGACGGTATCATCAAATTCCCTGACTTCTTTTGCATACATTGTCTTGCAGCAAAGACAGTTTGGATATCATTTTTACCATATGGTGGTGTGTTGATAGGAAGTCAAAAAGAATAGAAAACTACTGCCAGAAACACACACGACCTACTCATTCTGGTACTGTGTCTGATGGATGGTTCTGTGCTTTGTGGTCAATAAAGTCCCTACAACGTGGGTTTTTAAGGAAGTTCTTGCTCTGATACCATCATTTATCTGTCTAACACAAAAATAAATGTTTGCTGTATTACATCAGGAGTCTAGATATACTGTAGGAAGGGAGAATAATTCTTAAGAGAAAGTCCAAAATCCCCCTGCCTGGATGATCCTTTTGTGTTACGGAAGCTGACTTCCTATGCTGAAAATGAAGCAGTGAATAAAGCGCAATTGACTTTACTGTTAATACAWTGTTTCCTTATGAGTGCACCATCATTACTTTTTAATAAACCATTTTGTCTTTCAAAAGTTATAAATAATCCATATAAATGGAAGGGAAAGTGTTGAGAACTGGAACTGCCAAGCTTCTGCAGGATCTTTGTCATTGGTTAAACTAAGGAAAATATTTGGGTTTTCTATTTTGCGGTATCCCTTTTGTGAACATCTCCATAGGGATATATCACAGACCTGGCAAATACAACTGGCTGTGTTGAAGCCAAAAAGAAGTGAAAAAGTGTATGCCAATCAGTGGGWTAGATAAAGGTACAAAAGCACAATTCAGATACTTTGTACCTCTGCCATTAGAGTAATTGGGCATCCACTCACCAGAACTTTTATCCTTGGTTAATACTATCATGTCCCCCAAAAATWGTTCTTTTCATGATTTATGATAGGATCTATACTTGATGGTGACTATGTAATGATGTAAAATATAAATAATGATGGTTGTCCTCAGTTCAGACTCAACTTTGTTGTATTCATTTTCATTAACAAACTTTGATTCTTCAGTTCATGTCAGTGAAAAGTCCTTTTTTCTGGTGGTAGAATTTAGCATTTCAATGTGGTCACAGAGTGATTTCATATTATTTTACATATTAACAATAAGACCCATCTTGCTGTTTTTATAAAATTTATCTTGGAAAACCCGGTAATCTGTTTTGAAGCAGACTCAAGTACTCATATCAACAGTTAGTGGTAAAGCCTAGTTTTAATCTGATACTAGAATACTTCTGCTSAACACAGTTAATAAAAGACTAATCATACTGGATCCAGATCTGTCTGCCTAGGAGCTTGTTATCAGATTGCTGTCCACAGAAGACTGAGGARCACTCATAAGAAAAATGACTTTGCCTCAGTTAAGTGCATCCTTTCTCTTTGTTAAGGTCTTGRTAATCTCTAATGTGCGAAAGGACATTTTTATTAGTCAATTCCTGCAGTACTGATCTAATTTCCTTTACTTAATATCACTATAAATAATCCAGAATATATTTTACTATCTGAAATATCATTCTTGTACTTCTTTCCATRTTTGGAAACATTGTATGCTGTATATGAAGGTGTTTTCTTATGGTTCCACATTAAGTTTTGGCTCTTAGAATTAATGCAATTAAAGCTTGGCAGAAAGACTTCAGTACTTGAGTGCAAAAGGAAGGATTTGCTTTTATGTACATGAAGATCAGTCTTCTGAAGCACAGACTGAATATCAAAGTGGTATGAGTTTTGGTGTCCTGATCAGAGATAGAGGTTTTATTTCTATTAYGGTCACAATTTCTATACAATTTTGATCCATGTCCCCATGGACTCTTCATCTCTGTTAACACAGCTTCTTTAATTTTGTCTTGCATATATTAATRTTTTCATAAGACTTTGAAAACCACTGGAACAATAAGTTATGTAGTATAAAATATTTATTATGACACAGATCTCTATTTTCAAGTCTTGTGTCTACTGTGYAATTTACAGTACATCTTTAGATCTCTTTTGGAAAGAACTGTTTAATTTGAACTCCATAACTTCTGACAGACCTAAATATCAAATTATAACAACATTGATAGTAAAACTTCAAATAAGTTTAAATATGGCAGGTTGTGTTGGTTATGATTATCAGTGTAGGGGTTTTGGACAGAAAGTCTCTTGTAAGATTTAAGAACACCAAGTAAAAATAGATGAAATAAAACTATTAKAATTACATTGTGTAAATTTTAATGTAAATATAGATTTCAAAGTGGAAAATTATGAAAAATAACCTGATAAACAGATAAGTATTGGAAACTATTTTGATAATTGGCTATGCATTTTTCTCTGAGTTTGGTTCCATCAGATTGCACCAAGTATTCCTATATATGGTAGTTTTAAGAAATGTAAACTGTAATGTGTAATCCCTTTGTTGGAAGGTATGCATGTTTTTGTTTATATAGAAGTTGGTCTTATTACTTTTGTTAGGCATGTCTGATTAAAATTTTCTAAGAAGGTTGTAGAATAGTTCCCATGTGGCTACTAAGTTTCTTTTTATAACATTTCAGATTTTATTGTTCCCATAAGTTTTCAGCTTCATTCAAACCTTTGTTTCAAGTCTTCCCAATCAATTTTAGTTATGATTCTTCAAATCTTCTTTGTAATATATTGCATCAGATTTTAAAGCAAATGCTGACAGCAACAGTATTTATGCCCTACATACCAAGCAGATACCACATGGTTTGAATAACAGGCACCCCTGCTGAGTGTGGATCAAATCAAAATCTTTCATAGTCATGTAAAATGCACTGATAGAAAYCTGTCTTTAAACGTGCTTTCTTATTTAAAGATGAATTCTTTGGAGTTTATCCTGACAGTGATGCATGCATGGGATTCCCACTAACACTAATGAAAGCTGAAAAAGTAGTAGACTTCATGTGGCCCCAGAAGTCACCCCAAACTTCTGTACCACTAAATAAACAAAATAGGCCCCGTGGAGTTTATTGTAGGTAATAGGAAGGCTAACTTTAAAACCTTAAATATCACCATTCTTTGGCTTTGTTMTCGATGCTAAGGACAAGAGTTTTTTGATTAGGCTTTGGCCTGGATTTCTTARCACCAATTATTTCTTTTATTTAAAATATTGAAGTTTTAAACTGAAAGAAAACAGAAAAAATTAAATCTCCTTGAGTAGCAATAACTCAATTGTACTGTAGATGAGGAAAATACTTGTGTTTTGGCTAAATTTTTTGGTGGGAATTTTATTGCCTGGGAATACAATAATAGAATTTTATGGAATTCCAAATGTAAACAGAAACTGATGGTAGAACAAATWTATGCAGAACTCTGTTTTAAGGTATCCTCCTCTTATTGCTCAGTTAATTCTGTCTTCTTCCTTTGAATTTAATGGCATAGTTTCCAAAGAACTTAAACAAAAAGGAAAAAAAATAGTGGATTTGGGATACTGATGGTTAGTTGCATTAGAAGATCTCGTAAGGTTCTTAATTCCAATATTATACACATGAGTATGAAACCATGTCTGTGGTACATCATTAATGAAGCACCCAGTACACAGYTGGCATGTTCTAGGAACTCAAGCTCTTGACCACAAAGAAAATTCTCAATGAGGTTAATATCCAAGGAAAGCTGTAGATCTCATAYTCATTCCCACTAGCTGCAGTCCTGCTAAAAACTATTGAAGCCACACTCACACACATACCCATATTTTACTGTGGAAAAAATGATTTCTCATTATTCCTTCCACCCAGATGTATTTATTTAGTTGTTTTTATTTCTATTGCCATGTTTGGCTCTGAAATCCTCTGCTCCAATGAGGTTCTTTTCAAGTATGAAAAGGTCTAAGTCACAATATAACAAAATCTTCCTTTCCTACCCTTTCAAAAGCAGAAATATATGCTCTCTTTCCTTGCTTCCTGTTGAATTAAAAGCTATGCAAGGGTAGAAATGCAGAGGTTAAATAGATCACCTTCATATGTTTTATGTTACAGACTAGAGCAAACTTTCTGCCAAATCAGACTAYGCCTTCTTGTCTGACTTAGCTGCTATGAAATACCAAGTACTTCAGAACAAACCACACAGAGAAATAATATTACCCTCCATTGTCTTTGTTTTCTCTGTTATCCATAACTTGAAGGCAAGAGGAAAAATGTTGTTCAGATCCTCCATATTTATCTTTGACGTTCTCAGAGGGCTTTGGTTCAGAGTTGAAAATAGCTGCCTTGTTTCTCCACTTTGTTTTTTTCTTAGGGAGGCTGACTCCCACACTGCTTGGGAGCTGCTGGGAACCTGACAGAGCACATTGTGCACARGATCTGATTTTCACAGGGCCAGCGTTGCCTAATGTTAGCTGTTGCACAAGGCAGAGACTGGCACATGCTGGGGACTTTTAGATGAACTCTTCTCCACAAAAATTACACTGGTGTCTCAGAGATATCATCAAGACTGTGCAATAGCTCAGAGCATCTGAGTCTAATTTAACTGTGATATTTAATACAATTACAGATTTGTTGCAAGAAGTTGGCTGCTGCTGCTATGGTTGGTTGGGAAAGAAAGATATCAAGAAATGTTCATTTGAGAGGCTTTCTGACAGGGCAGGTAGACACTCGTGTAGYACTGCAGATGATGGGGGGAAAGCAAGATAAGCCTCTGTCAAAATCCATGACTCAGGATTTTCTGAGCAACATAGAAACCAAAGTTTTCTYTCCTGTTTGATCTTGGTCAAATTAGAGCTCTTGGGACAACAGCAGTGATTGAATTGTTAATCCATCATCACCCGTTTGCTCAAAGTGGGAATGCTGACAGATGAGGGGTACCAGACCATGTAAGCAGGGCCTCATATTAGGCAGATATTCAATTTCATAACTGGCACTCAGACCTCAAAATATATTCTCACAAATCCTGAAGTGAAACAGAAGATAGTATCATCAAAGTAGCTATTCAGCTGCAAAAACATGGATTCCCTAATARAAGGTGAAAAATTTACTTGATTGAAATCCCTTTGCCTCTCCCTGTTGTGCATGGAGATAAGACCTTTGCACTCAGAAGAATTATCTAATCTGCCTTTAGATTGAGGCAATTGCCTATCTCACTTGGTAAACCAGACTGAGTTTGCAATTAAAAGTATGAAAAACATGAATCATTTTTCTGTTATTCGATTATTAGTCTCCAATCTTCTTGTGTCTCTTTTGTGAATGAGACAGAGTGTAAAAGGGATAATTACAAGATTATGAAGGCAAAATATATTTACCTGAAGTTTCTCTTTAGATAAAGTACTCAGAAGTGATGGGACAGTTAGATATTTTAAAATTCGCTTTAAGAAAAACAATGGAGTTCCAAATGAGGGMAAAAAAATGCACAAACTCTTTTTTACAGTTGTGTAGCAACTAACCATTCAGATTGCTCCAATTCCAGTAAAAGGAATGAGAAGAGGTAGAGACCCTCTTTAAGTAAACATCTCTCTTTTCTGGTTTTTTTTTTGGTGGATTTTTCATGTAAAATATGTATTTATGGGACTGGTGCATGGTGGATTTTTCATGTAAAGTATGTATTTATAGGACTGGTACATGGACAAAAAGAAAGAAAAATTACTATATAGTAGCTAATAACACTGCAAAATCAAACTGATTTGATAGATACTTCAGAAGCAAAGCTATCTTGTAATTGGATATAATGACAAAGTGTATTTTAGAATATTTTTTCTTGTTAGCACTACATTGTTTTTTAATGGAAGAGGACCTCAATGATTCATGTAGGAGCTGGGAACACAATTTTTGTAATCACACATTCTTTAGTGTACTTCAGTGTGAAGTCTTTATTGTATATACTGTTAACTAGTTGTGTGTGTGTGTGAAGTAATTTTATTCAACCTTCTACACCGATTTGAGCTCAAGTCACTCCCTCAGTTTCCCATTCTTAAAGCATAAGGTTCCGTGAATGCTGCAGAATACATTATTAGCTTATGCTTTCCCAAATATTTTAATATTCATCAAWATACTGAGTTTTCATAGGTGTTGGAGTGCAGACTGTGGCTAAGAGAAGGGAAAAAAAGTGGCAGGCTGTCTTCCTCAGGATTGTAGACTGAAGGGAAAAGCCTGGGGAATGCATTCTGAGAGCCAGCAGCAGTCACCTGCTCCAATCTGCAGAATGCAGCAGYGTGGATGGATTGTAGCTGAGTTCATGATCCCATTGTTGTTTCTGTGTGGTCTCTGAAATTTTTGCCATGGTCGTTCTTGCTCCCTTATGTGTATCCCCAGGTTTGGAGGAGAAGAGGGAAGGRGAAAATTTTAATTTTACCACGTGAGTGATCCTTACTGCAGGATTGCAGTGGGTTTAGCCTGTCTCTGCTAGGCTCTTTGTTGTCTATTTGGGGGCTTTTCTGGGACTCCAAAGGCAGAGGAGTGGCAAGAAACTTCACATTTGTAACCTAAGAAAAAAGAAATTGTGCTGATGACTTCTGTTTTCCTCACAGATTTTATCTTTTTCTCAAGGATATCCATCTATTTTTGGCCCTGAAACTCCATGTTCCAATTCTGAAGACTGCCTGTTCYCTTTGAAAAGCAAAACAATAACAAGAAACCTCACCAAAATTGAGTCAAAAAAACTAAAACTGAAAAACAACCCCCGCTCCAAACCCAGACCACACCGAATTAAAAAAAAAATTAAAAATTCGTCATCTTCTGTCCTTTCCTCTCTCCCAGCTTCCCCGACAACTGTCTTTTAGAAATTGAYAGGCACATCAAGGCTCTCAAAAGAACATTCTCCATAGTCAATACCCGTTGGGTGCTGCCTTTTAAATTCTTGGTTCAGTTCAGTGTTTGTTTGATACCTTCACATCCAGATGATCTTTGAAAATGAAACACTACATAGCTTTGTGATGGCTTGCAAGAATCCGATGCATTTTGAAGTTGAACTGTATTCTTATCCAGCATAGTGTKCCAGTCTCTGGTGCTGGGTCCACTGTGATGGTTGTGTCTGCTTCACTGACAAAATGTTGTATTTTTGCTCTTGCCTTGTAAACTACAGCACTTAGAGTGGAATCCCAGTCCTGTGAGCTTGGGTCGTGCATTTATAGTTCTTTGTGAACTCTGCAAGTAACTTAGGGTGTTAAGGATGAATGGACACCCTTTTCTTTACTTTGCAGCCAGTCAAATATCTGATTGTTGGTGCTCCAGTCTGACAGAACTTGTTTGAGTTTACATAAGTTGAACGGCTACGATTTAAATTGCTCTCATGCTGTTCACAAAACTGTAGCATTCCRGTGACATGGAATGGCTGACATAAACAACTGAAATAAATACATGTAAGTATTTCAGTACAACTAACAAGATGATAATGAAAACTGCATGAAAAAAAGAATCTCAGTTTTTTTGAGTGTGAGACTAAATGCCAAGATCACTCTTCAGTGTAACCATAACAATTTCAAGGAGTAATTGAGTCCTAAATTAAATTAAATCAGACACTCATCATCTTGTTTAATTTGTACAGTGAAAACCTAAATCTCAGTCTCTATTCAGATTTTTATCTTGAATAAGTCATTCTGTAATTGTTTCACTTGCWGGTATAATGGCTAGAGAGCAGAGATGCAGCTTTTTACCCCTTTCAGTTTTTGTGAATAGAGAGGATTGAGGGTGCATCATTCTGAAGACACTGCAGGATGCTCAAAGCATCAGGTGAGTGAGATTTCACAAATTAGGGCAATCTGCTCTGRTTTTGGGAGTGTTGTCAGCGTCCTAACTTAAGAAACAAATGGCACACTTTGTTTATTGTTTCCCATGGYTCTAGGCATGAGAAATATCCTTGGTGATCTTCTTTTAATAAGAGTGTTGATTGTATGAATGTTTGCAGATTTGTTTRTTCTGCGATGGATTGGCTCCTGTAGCATGCTGCTTGACATGTTTGTATATATWGACCTGGAAACAAAAGCAAAAAGGRAGAATGGCTCCTGAGCCCATTTAGAAATCAGTTTTACACTCTGGAGGTAAAATATTCCCTTCAAAATATTTATTGTGGCTATTTTAATATGCATATATATACATACCCCAAAATTGTGTATATTTAAAGCATAAGAAGCACTGGTTCAAAAGTGTGGATCAAAACCTGGGTTTTTTTTTTTGCTGTAGGAAAAGGTTTTCTAATGAGTGTTTATAACTTGATATTATTTTAATATTTACAAGKTTCATTTAAAAAAACCCCAAACCAACAAAACAACAAGTCACAGAAATGTGCAGATAGACTGTTAATATGCATTTCTTTATTTGAGTAGCTGTTCCAAAACCATTTTGTTTTCGTTCAGTAACATTTATCAGGTGACCAACAGTCGCACACAATTCCGACACTGTGAGCAACCAAGTTGTGCTTTTTCAYTTCCATCCCAAACCCTCCAGTTTGTTTGCACACAACAGCCCAGCTCCAGTAACTGGAGTAGAGTGTGTCCCACTGTCCTGCACAGTGTATTATGACCAAGTCACTCCCTGAGGACCAAGATGTTGAGAAAGGTTAAAAGCCCAGCTCCCCTTGGGTTAAGCTGGTATTTGCTGGGCCAATACATAACACTGAGCACAATCATCTCTGTTTCCTTCCAAAAATGTGCTATTCAGAAGACAGTGACTAAAATTGTAAGGGTGGTCAGCATCAGGARTGGTTTGTCAAGAGTCTCATACATGGAAGCAGGAAAGTTTCYGGATCTCTGTGGAAACATTCTGCTGCTGTGGCTGAATGGGGCAGTTCTGAACGTGTTTAATTGATCATACAAGGAATGTTTACACCTAGTAGGGTYCAGCTAAGAATGAATGTTCAAGACTAAATAGGTGCATTTCTGGGTTACAAATTTGGACTTGAGTGTCTGAATCGTATGTTTTTTGCCCAAATCCTTTTTTCAGTTTTGGCCCCTTAGCAGAATCTGTGTGATGTTCTTTAATACTGTAGAAGAAAGCCCAAGAGTTGATCCTGAGAAAGTGAAACATGTAGGCAATATTTSCAATGATGTTTTCTGTGCTGCTTTYACCATAAAAGGATCAGGTGGGGAATTAATTTTTTTAATGATGATAGTGTACCAATTAAAGCTAATCAAAGTTGCAGATGCTTATAGGAGCACTAAGACCTTTAAGCTGGAACCACATTTAATCTTACACTTTTCTTCAAAGTCACTTTTGTTATATTTATTATGAAGGCAGACACAAATGGCAAAGGGAAATCCACCCAAATTCTGTCAGGGATTCCCAAGGCACTTCAGGCTGAATTCCAGCTTTGCCCATTGCTCTTAACTGCTCCTATCAGGCACATACCATATGGTCATGCAAACAAATACGTGCACAGCTTTTTGTCTCTCAAACAGTGACCAAACAGTTTGGGACCATATGCTGCACAACACGAATGATCTCTCTAATGGCTCAAGCAAACAGAGTGATCCAGCTCAGAATGCRCAGTTGTTCTGTGTTCTTTCCTTTTTGTATTTTTCTACAACACAGAGCAAGAATTTGTACTTTGTGGCTTCACTTGCAATGTRCAATATGAGAATAGTTGTTTTTGTGGACAGTGACAAAATAATTTGTATGTGTGAAGGTGACTTAAATTCTCAGTAGCTAAGTTGGCCTAGTCATTTAAGCTTCATGACACAGTTTCCCCTCCTAAGTCAGAAAAATGACTCACAACCAAAGTTTCCATAAAATGCTAATTTATTCCCTGATGCAAAAAGTGTTTGGATCCATAACCTAGTTATTTTGTGAAATGTTTGAGAGCATCAGAGAGAAAACCAAAATATTATTTCTTGGAAAAKGTTCTGCCAAATATAGACTAATTTATACAGACATATTTATTTCCTATTAAGGTTTGAAGGCAAGAAACACAGATGAACAATTATAAATTYCAGAGGAACATAGAGTTTGAACTTGTAATATATTAGGCAGGTTGTTGCTGCAGTTTTTGATCACTTAAACTTTGTTTTAAAAGTCATAGCACTGTCTCTGTTTTAGCTTCTAAGGGACACTTCTTGACACTGATTTTATTTATCCGAGTGCAACCAAAATTTTTTGTTGATGCACAATCAAGAGGTGTTCCTAATAAAAAAAAAAGGAGCTGAAGGAATTGATATTGATGACTTGAGCAACAAAAAAGGGGAGTGGGGTGGATTTCTCAGGTCAGAATTTTGATGCAGGTCTCTGCTGTTAGGTAGAACGATAAAGGAAGAGGGAATCAGATTTTCTAACATGTTATAGTATACCCATAACTGGCAAAATGCTGTAAATCACTGGTATGTATCAGACTTCTCAGCATAGAAAGGAAATTAAAAGTGCTCTGATAGAGAAAGCATCTCTAGTACTACGTCGAGCTCAAGGCACTCATCATCAAAAAGATTAAATCAGACTCCCAAAATTTTGCAGGAATGAGGCAATATTCAGTGTGGCAGGAAAAAGGATTAGAGTCATCAGGGAACATGTAACTGATCATTTCAGAGGAAATTAAAAGATTTAGGGTTTTTTAAGACAACAGCATAAGGATTGAGGTCTGATTCTGTCATTTTATGCCATAGAAAGAGGAAGTGGAAAGCTATTTATGTGAAAGGATAGAAGTGGCACAAGACAGAAAGAGTATAAACTGATCTGAATACATGTAGTCTGGAAATTAGGAGTATGTTCCTAACTATCAAAGAGGCAAAGTCTGGAGCAGCCTTTAATCTTAGGAGTGGAGCTTATAAAAAGGATCATCACTACTTTTACCTTAGATTTTATATGTTTATGAAAGGGATTATAAAATGTGTTGTTGTGATGGCAAGGGGCTGAAGCCAGTCAGTCCTACATTCCTGCCAAAGAGGGATCAGGACCTCCTTTTGTCATTCTTTGGTGCCAGAAGAATTTTCAAGATGGAACTGAAAACTTGAGAGGAAAGAAACAGGGTGCAAAAGGAGGAAAAATGCATATGTTGTAATGTTTGCCTTTGTCTGCAGTAAGAAGTAAATTTAATGGAAGATTAATTTCACTGAAAGCACTGTGAATTTAGACCTTGATTTGGGGAAGAACTGAAAGGGATGTATGTATGTCCTGTATTACTCAGCGYAAAATCTTTAGAAATGAAATCTAAAACAATAGAAATGTATTTGCAATGAAGACATCTGATTACATTTGCTGTTAAACTTTAAAAGCACAGCAATTCATGGGGTGAACTGTATTCTTGGAATTTATATGATGTAGTTAAAAGAAGCCTGCTGACAGTTCTGCATTATCTTAGAACACTGCTTTCTTTGAACTGATTTCTTTGCAAAGAAAACCCAAACCTAGACAACTCCTCTGTAMCCCCCTCTCCCCCCCAGATTTGAAAAGTTTATTTAAAGTATGCTCAGAATGCATATTTCTGGTAGTAAATAACGTGGAAATATTTTGAAACTTTACTGGGACCAGAATAATTATCTGCCTGCTGAAGATAGAAAGCAAACTTTACTTTTGACACTCTATGATGAGCAAATTCGTGGAGCACAAAGAAGGTCCAAGTTGTGGTGGTTCTTGCCTCTTGGAGTAGGTGCTCAGGCGTTTTGGGGGCAGGAGAAACTCTGTTCAATCGACTGGTTTTAATCAGTTGTAGGGACAGGGGTGAWAAAACTCCTCAATTGAACAGAGAGAAGGAAGGAGGCAAAGGAGAAAAGCCAAAGTGGTTTTGGCCGATGAGCCCCTCGCCCGCTTCTTTTTGTTTTATTGGAGATTCTTGTGAGGAAGACTGCAGGCTCCTGAGGCTTCTGGGAGCAGGACTCGCCTTTCAGAGGGGGCCCAAGCCCTGCCGGYTCCTGGCTGTCGTCGAGTGCGGCGGGAGAAGAGTGTGCGGACCCGCCCGGGGCCGGGGCCCGAAGCTGCCCCCGGTAGAGGGTGCCGCAGCGCAGGGACTGTCCCTGTCCTGTCCGCCCCTCGGAGCCGCTCCCCTCCCCTCCCCTCCCCTGTGTAGGGTTTGTCCCGGGTGACGTTCGGATGCTGGGGAAGGAGGAGGAGGAGGCGGACGAGGAGGAGGGGAAAGGAGCGCAGCTTCCTCCGCCCCCAGTCGGGGCCGGTCCGTTAGCGGGAGCGCAGGGCCGGGGCGGCGGAGCCCGGGACGAGTTTGCSGCAGCGCCTCCGGACCCCCTCGCCAGCAGGAGCTGTTCCCTGCGGAATCCCTGCGGGATCTGTGCCGCGGCGGCCGGGCGGGCAGCATGGACCCCGCGGCGGCGGGACGGCGGGGGGCGGCGGGCCGCCTCCTGCTGCTGCTGGCGCTCCTTCGCCTCCGCGCCGCAGGTAAGRAACGGGACCCCGGCTGCAGAGGAGGATGCTTCTGCTCTTCGACTAGGGGTTTGTGGGGAGAGGGGAGGCAGGGAAAGCTGCTCCTGTTCCTAGGAGAATTGCGCGTATCCATTTGGGACCGGCGGAGCCGCCAGCATCCCCAGGTGGTGGTTCATGCTGGTTACTTTTTCTTTCTTATATTTTTCTTTTCTTTGAATTTTGTTTTCTCCCTTTCTTTGTTTAATTTTTCTTTTGTCTTTTTTCTTCCTTTCTCTTTCTCTTTCCGCCATCCTTTGTGTTTTATTATTTTTCGGTTTTTCTTGGCACAAAGGAAACCTGATGTTGTGTTCTTTACGAGGGGGCGGGGGTTGGCAGGAGGCGAGGGCAGCTAAAACTTTTACCCCGAGCGCATCCCGGCGCTCCTGCCCCACTCGGGCGGCTGGCGCTGGGTGCCTCTTTTCGGCCGGTTCAGCGCTCCGAAGCTGGTTGGTAGCCACTTGGGGGGGGGGGGGCAGGGTGGAGGGGGAAAGGAGAAAACAAAGGAAAAGTTCGGGGTTTTGTTATTGCCGAGGGTGGATAGAATGAGTGGAGCCTCCTCCTTTACTCTGCCCGCCCTCTAGTCCTCTCCTCGGAATGGTTATAATAATGTGTTATTATTTGGGACGTTGAGTGTTGCCAGAATCTCAGCGGGAACCAGGAGGGATTAAAGTTGAGTGGGCGAGGGGGCAGCCGCCGTGTGTGCAGCTCATGGAGGCTCGGCGGGGTTTCTTTCTGTGTGTTTTTGGGCTTTAGAGGGTCCCATTTTCTCTGTGTACCTGGCCGACCGTCAGGGTCTGAGGAGGTCAGGCTTTGGGCTCAGRAAATGCTGGGACGCGCGGTTCAGTGAGCTCCGCGATTGTTCTTAGGGCTGAATAAACTGTCGCTATTAACATCTGACCTTGCGCCGCGGCAGCAGCGGTGCGGCTGCTGAACAGATGCCAGTTTGTCCGGCATCTCCGAGGGTAGCGCCGTGATTTACAGGGAMCTTAGGGAACGTGTGGGTTTGGAGAGCCGCGATGGTGTAAGACACAGTTCCTGTAAAAGAAGCCGCGTAAACTTTTTTTTTTTTTTTTTAAATTTTTTTTCCCTCCTCCACTCACGCCTGAGTTGTGTGGTGCCTTCAAAGCAGGAAAGGGGAGGCTTAAGGTTTTCGTTTTCTCTGGGATGTGAAATGCACCGTCGAGGTAGGAGCTGCCGGATTCAGCTCTTTGATCTTTCATGAAGCCATTCTCTGGAAAATTGCCCTCTCCCCCTCTGCAGCAGATAAACCTTACTCACAAAGTCTTTCCCGGGATTCTTTGCCCAGGGACTGAGGGAGCAGATGACAAGGCTGCACCATTTCCATGCCAGGTTTGCAACCCTTCCCGTTCTGTCCTTCACCGGGCAGCGCGGGAGCTCGGCGGGTTAGCGGTGCCTTCCTCCTCCGCCTTTCCTAGCTTTAACTTAATTGCACCGACGTGCTGGAGGAGACCGATGATGTCTTTAAGGAAAAACAGTGATGCTGCAGATTAGAGGGGACTTGTTAATCAATTGCACGTTTGAAAGAGCTTTTCTTCCCTTTGTTGCTTTCCCTAATCCATTTAGCTCTCCCCGGGAGGTGACAGATGCCTATATTTCCTGTTATTCAGCTCCGGGGTCCGAGGTCTTGCCATTTGTTGCCTTACCATGAAGGGAGAGGGTCAGCARAAAGCTAGAGGTCTGGGAGCTTTCCGGGGCGAGAGCAGGAGGCGGGCATGTTACAGCTCGCGGATTTGGGGTCAGTTCCCGTCGCGTTTATTTTTCCTAGTGCCTTTATTGCTCYCTTTGAAGAGGCTGCCCCGCTGCTCTGCCCCTCCTGCGGGGTCCCGGGCTCCGGGGATCCCCCGGCCGGGCGAGCAGGCGGGGGGAGCCCGGGGAGCCTCCCCGGGGCCGCAGGGAGGATGACTGTCGTCCTCTGAGRGTTGTGAGAAGAGATGCCGGATTGTCTGTCCCCGTCACCTCTTTTTATCCTTTACCGCGAGCAGCCCGATCTGTTTTTCGAACGCAGCGGGAGGGAGGTGTGCACAGCGTCCCGTGAGGTTCTTTTCCTTTCTTCCTTCCTTCGTTCCCTTGCCCCCCGCTGCAGCCCGAGAGCACCGCCGCTTGTGCATCTGCCACGGCCAGACTGTCCCTGCCCTCCCAGAGCCTCCCCACGGCTTTCCGGGGGCGGAGGGGTGCGGGGTCCCGGGATTGTCCTGGCCGGGAGCGGAGCTGCCCACGGGTGGAGCGCCTGGCGCCGGAAAGGRGCCGAGAAAAGCTGAGAGGGTGGCGTTGTACCTCCGTGTTTTGTAGGCAGTGGTTCTGCTCCGTCCGCTTGKATATGATCTCAGGAGACATGTCAAGTTTTACCCTTCTCGGAGGCTGCATAAAATAATAAATTACCATTAAAAGCGCTTTTGGGGTTTGTCCTTTTTTTTTTTTTTTTTCCAGCGCTACCCCGTAAACAGGCTCGTCTCAACCACCTGTGGAAAGTGTGGATTCACTGTTCCCTCTACTTCAACAGGATGAAGTTTGAGACTCCATTTTCTTCKCTGAATAAGCAGCACAGTGGTTGAGAGCCCATAATCACGGCAATAAATGCTTGTGTACTTCTATTGTTTAGGRGCATTCTTCTGTTTAATTAGATTTGCTAAATGGCAAACAGAGTCTTTGTTTATCTACATTTCATTTAAGGTTTCTTTTTGAAACAGTTATTTCATCCTTTTCAGTGTTCACTTTAGGATATGGCGAAGTGAGAAGCAACAGCAACGAGGATAGTAATTTTTTTGGAAATGGTGATGCACAATGGACTCGGCTTACACACTTTTGCCTCCTTGCCATTAATTAGGAAGGGACGTTTAATCATCTGGAAGATAATGTATCACGTGACTTGATAAGTATGCAGAATCCAGCGTTTTAAAAAAATAACTCTGTAAACAGAATGACTGGGAATGAAAACATAATGATAACTCTTAGCTGTGATTTTGAAAGCCCTGAAGTTTRTAAACTTCTACCAAACTTCATAAAGAAAAAAAAAAACAAACCCTCTGATTTCTGAGAGTACAATGTTTATGGACAAATTAATACAAGTATGGGTTATTTTTGAATGTCTTTAAATGCCTAACTACAAAAAGTTGTAAAATACTTATATCTTGGAAGTTGCATAAGATTTAGCTGTAGCTCCATCCTGACTATAATAAAAGACATTCAGCTCTGGAAGYTGCACACAGGTCATCTGATAAAAGTCAGTACATCTTCTGAGAAATTTCCAGATAGCTATTAATAAATGACATTAACCACATTAACTCTTGTTAGGTCAAATCTTAATCAAACCTCTTCTAGCGTTAATTAAGTTGTTAAACAGTTTAGTGGTGAAGTTTATCATTGGGGCAAGACTTGACACTGAATGTTTTTTTCCCTCAAGTGTCTTGATTAAATTAAGCACTTTTAATCTCATTTTTGCTGTAAACCACATAGCAATGCAAGATGATGGAAGAAAAGGACCAGATGCCAGACAAGGGAAATTAATCCTGTTCAGTGAGTTTTCAGTTGTTTGCAGAAAAGCTGATCTTTTTTCTAAACTCACTGCAGTTTGTCTARGGTGTGAATAGCTTTCAGAACTGTCATTGGCATGGAAATATGTTTGGCCACTAATTAGGAAACTGACAGTCCACCAGCCAGTGAGAAGGAAGTGTAAAAGGACAGAATGGTAATAAATACTGAGTTTTGTTTGATAGCTACAGGAATTCTTCTCTATAGAAGAGACTTGTGCGATCCTTTGCATGTCTTGTTTTCAGAGTCTTAAATTCACATTTTATATCCAATAAAAATGTCTTTTAGAAGCAGTCAGCATCTCAAGCTTTTAACCATACTTCTGATTGAGAGACTTTATTTTAAAGGTCCCTTTGTATTTATTTTTTTAACATTGCAGAAGAAGAAAAAAATATTAAGCAAACATTTTTTTTTTAAACAATTCTATAGATGTTCTCTGTTGCCTTGTGTGGTTGCTCAGAAGGAAGAAATGCTACTTACAGTATTCCATCTAATTTATAGCATCTGTCACTATGTTCTCTGTGCAAAGAATGGTTTGCTATTTAAGTTTGTTTATTCATTGTGAGGCTGTTGCTTTATAAAGGAAGTTGTCATTAGGCTCAGCATGTCTGGAAAGCATGCAAGCACTCAAGTCTCCTAATCCAGTGACTACAAAGTAGTTAACGCTTCAAAGAAAAGGAACGACAGGATTTTGTTGCACTGAAAGAGGATGCATTGTTTGTTAAGCCTGCTTTTAGTTGTTACTCCATTGCAGACTGCTACAGCATCACTAGTAATCATTCGGGGCAAACAAGGATTTTACTTAAATTATTGTCTTTGCTCTTGATTTTGTCCAAATGTGCAACTAGTGGAATGTCCCTTACCAGCTTTTTGCAGTTMCTTTTTCTGGGCCTTTGCCATACACCAATACCCACTTGCAGCATCCTGATAGATACTTTGGCTTATGTTTTCCACAGATTTGACTCGAAACCAGTGTTTTTCTCCTGRCACGTGTTTGTCCTTCTTGGCCAGCTTGGGAAAAGACTTCCACTTCCTCTTCCAAGTGATGCCAGCTGGCAATCTTTTTTTTTAAAAACTAAAAATGGCTGTACATTACTTTCCAGGCCATAAAGCACACTCTTCCAAAAGTCAATAGGTGAACCCTTACTATAAATTGTGACTTTGTCTTTTAGATGGCAGTGGTCAAAACCTTTCATTTAAGAACATGAACAAATCTGCATTGTGAAAATAAGAGATCACAATAGAAATACACTTCACTAAGTAGTGCACTCTTATTGGGATGGGTGTAAGCAGATGTATTTCACCAACCCTAGGCTTAGCTGGCTAGAAGGGTGGTAGCCCTAGTCCTGAGAGGTTTTTAAAGCCTGTTGAAGACACAATGTGGGTATCCTGCAGACAGTTCCACCCTTCTGAGCTGGTTTTCCGTCAGTTTGTGTGTATCTCCATGAGCTGCTGTGCACAGGTGTCAGTAGTRTGTGCTGCTTCACGAAGCAAAGAGGACACACTCCTCTGTCCTGAGGACACACTCCTCTGTGCTGGGTACACACTGCTCTGTGCTGATCGAATGAGCCCCTGTGTGTTGATGCCTTCTGGTTTTGCCATAATGCATGGCTGTCTGTGATGGTGAAGAGGAGTGATACCCAGTAGCTGAGGGAGAGGAAAGGCATCACAACGACACTGCTTCTGTAAAAAGTATTTGAAGAATGAGCGTGGTTTCATGTGCCCATGAGTCCAGAGCAAAGTTCACTGACACCTAAAGRCTGTGTGGATGTCAGGTGCAGTTTCATTGACACTCTTAGTTTATTTAGTTAAATCAGCAAGCTGGCTCTGCTGGAAAGCAGTCATAGAGAAAAAAGTGAAAGAATACATGGATAGTGAATTAGCATAAGACATGAAGTATTTTTCTCTTCCACTATAATGATTTTGCTTTAGGAACAGGAAGATGTTTTGTCTGAGTACATCTTGCAGGAACAGCAAAGTGAAATTTATTGGGTACTATTGGGGATCACAGTTTGCCAGGGTTTGCTTTTGAAGTGTCAGTAGCTGAATCAGAAAGTTAGATTGGATCTCCCAATTWGGTCTTTTGTCCCTCAGCAATCCCCTGATTTCATGGGAGACGCATCTAACATAMTTTTGGGTTTGAAATTTTTATTCAGACAGCAACAAAAAGGTTCAGTAGTCTTTCTTGAACAAAAAAATCCCACGTGTATATTACCATACCTATGAAACCTCTACCGAATTTGAGATTTCTGTCTTGTAATTGCTTTGTTGGACACTTCCTTTTATATGAACAGCATAAACATTTAACTCCAGGTTACTTGTCTTCATCACTTGCCAGTTATCTTCATCACACTGCTCTAGGGTGTTCATTTAGCAGTTCATCTGGTAAGTATTATKTCAAGGTGAAGTTTGTATAAAAGATTTTCCTTGCTTTTCCTAGTTAAGCACCTTAACATTATTTTTTTCCATGGTATTGTGTATGTAAGAAGAATGACTTGACTGGTTGCATAAAGATAAATTCCATTAGAGTTCTAAAATTGGGAAGTCTTACTTTTCAAAACCATGTACACAACTGTCTAGTTGAATCATAAATGAAATTATCAATGGATTAATACCTTATCAGAATAGTAACACAGCCACATATTCAATTATTGTGTAGATAGAGGATGGATAATGTAYCATGAAAGACAGAAAGAATTTTATTCCTGATTGAAATCATGATTGAAAATAATAAACTTGATTTCTACTAGTCAGAAACACTCTCCTAATTCAAATGAATTGCAAATGAAAAAAAAAATTATTGTATACAAGTCTAAAAGATGAATCACAGAGCTCCACCAAAGCTGAGATGTGGCAGGCTGCTGCACAAATGGAGGGCATTGCTTTCTTCCATGTCTTCAGCAGAATAAATGGTTGTCATATTTCTAACACGGCTGTAAAGGAGATACAAAAGGTTTTTTGAAGAACAAAGTTCAGGGGCAGAGAACCAACCCAGAGAAATCCTAGGAGCAGGTTCACTACACACCTCAGGTGTTGGAGCAGTGTTCCACAGCAAGATCTTCACATTGTTCCTTTTTATTTGTAAGACAGTAATCTTTCACTTCTAAAACCCTTAACTAGCGGTAATACTACTTTTTCTTTTGCACATGGCAAGGCACCATTAAACGATGTTACCTCATTCCCCCTCCCCAGCTCTTCATATGTGTATAAAGAAAYAATAATCTGAAACTGTTACAGCAGGTTCATGTGAGAGTGGTACATTAAAGCTGTAATTATCTGTGRGACAACCAGGTTGGCAGAGAGGGCTGCACATTGCGGGGCAGGAGGTCTGGGACACAGATCAGATGAGGGTGCTTTTGGACCTCTCTTGTTGGTTCTTCTCTTTGAAAGTAGAACAAACACAGGTCTGATTGTATAAGAATAAGATGTCTCTGGAAGAAAAAAGCCAAGAAGGACTGTTCTAGAAATATGAATTCAGTTTACCTGGATTTGCATGAGAAATTGCTCCTATGAGTGTACCAAAAGAATTGTTGAATAGAGCAAGGTCAGAAAATGAGAAAGTGGAGGAAAAAAAAGAAAGAAATATAGTGGTACTTGACAGCTTTGGACTATAAGGGCTGAGCAACTTCAAAGTWGGTTCTGTCAATCTCTTATATGAGCCCATAGTAAATAAAACTGCTTGAAATCTTAAGGTRCCTCAACTGTGTATATGATTTTCTCTGTTGGTCATCACAGGACAATTTAGAAAGAAATTATATAAAGAGAATGCTGAGCTTTTTGTGCTTAAAATGAGAGAGCATGTGGTCTGGGAGATTACAAATTGTTTTGCTATGTTTTTTTTCTAGTTTAAAAAAGTGACACAGCAGAATTACAGAAAAAACAGTAATGATACTAGAGCTAGTAATGTTGCAGGAAGGTTTCCATACATAATAAATGTATCCCTTCTTAAAAATCCAAAAGCATAAATAGACAAGTGAAGGCTGCAGATAGGTATATAATAATATAATGTATTATTATGTATATATTATAATATATTAATATAATATTAATATAATCTTTTATTTAAACCAATAACAATTCTGTTCTAATTCTAAATATGCGTTTATTTTCATGTTTTGCTGACAAACWAGAGGAGCATTTTTWAAAATAAAATATCCTCTTCATGTGTGCTGCCCCATGTGTGTTTGTCAAGTAATGCAAACCTGAGGAAACTGTATCAAAGAGCTGACAGGACAAAACTTAACCCTGCAGAATCCAACCCAGTGGTGTCTAGGCTTCCTGAACTGGCTTCCCTTCAGTCCCAGGATCACCACAGCATTGGAGTGAGGAAGAGACGATGGGTGGCTGGGAGGGGGAGCACATGGCACCCCTGGCAGAGCAGCTTAAATTGCCATGGGACTGTATTCCTGGAGATAGAAAATCAGATGTGCAAAAATACTAATGTAATTGTGTGAACTAGAAATTTTAGAGACACTTCCACAATACTATTATAATTGATGGCTGTCTAAGTTTCAGATTCTGCAGAGTGAAGCTGAACTTTGCAGTTTAGTCTGCAAACAGTTGTTTGATCAGTTGTCAGATTCTCACCATAAATCGTCCTAGCCATGTGTCTTTGTTTTAGAACTGTTGAGCCTTCAGCAGTCGTTGCTTAAGCTGTGTTTTAGGAATACTGAGTTTTTCATTGCATTATAGGTAAGAATAAATTATCTTTGAAATTATCATGTAGTAATAAAGCAAGGACCTTTTTTCCATACAATAAACAGGGGAATGGACAAAATGTGGGTTTTATGGAGTTGCTAAAGATCTATCAAAGCTTTTTGAATATTCTATAAGTCGAAAATTGCAATAATCTTGCAGCATTTATCTGTAAGTACTCTTTTAAATCTTGCAGCTTCCTGTGGAGAAATACAAATCATGCTCCTTTTGAGTAGACGTGAAACATTTCTTTCATCAAGTTGAAAAGCAAAAAGGGGAGTAGCCTATGACAGGGAAACCAGAGAGTTGTGTTCATATAAGAATTTCCGTTATCGGGGAGTGGGAAATTAATATAATTTATAGTACCCTAGGAACTTGGTAGTTGAAGGATGAACTTAAACATAAAAAAATACATTAAAAGTTGTAGTCATAGTGTTGGTTAATGATGACTCCTTTCATGGTAGACCAAAAATACCTTACAAAGGGAAAAGTGGTAGTGTGTAGATAAAATTGCAAACTTGAACAGGATCTGAACCAAACCTACATGAAGAAAACGTGTCTGCTGTTGCTTTAATTTTAAAAATAACTGTGCTTCATAGCTCTGCCTGGAAGTAATTTAATACAATAAATTGATTTTTTTAAAAAGTTTTTCCAGCCAGACCAGAAGCAGTACTTAATAAATACCTTGAATTGGTTAGTCCGCCCTTCATACTTGGTTTTGCAAACTCAGTGAATTTGGATATTTGTATCTGAAATTACAGATAGTAAGTTCAACCCGTTTTTCTAAAGCTGATCTCACATTTATCTTTTCTCTCTGTGTCAGTGTAGAAATATGATTCGGAAATCTAGCAGAGGTAGCAGAGAAACTGTTACAAAGTTCATGATACTGTGGTTTTCAAAGCAACAGAAAAACATCCAACCATGTTTCTTTCAAATTTTGTGTCTAGAGTGCTCTTGGATAATGTTGAGAAAAATATGCATATTTTTGCCAGAGTGTTATTTAAGAATATATCACATGTAKAAAATCTTTGAAGAGGATCATGCTAGTCAAAGACAAGAGCATGCAGAGTTAGGAAAGACATGTTTCAGAAGTTAAACGGGTTTGTAATCCAAAGGCCACATTTAAAGTTAGGAGCAGCTTTGATTCTGGAACTTGACAATGATATGTTTACGCAGGAAGGGACTGCAAAAACAAAGGTGTTAATTTATAGCATATTTTCAGAATTACAAAACCTGGAAAATGTTATCTGGCATTTACTGAACAGTTGCTGTGTCCACCGAGGCAATTATTAGAAAATCTTTGTTCTTTTTGTGATACTGAAGAGTAAACTAGATTTTAGATGCATTTTCCTCCTGCAGACAAGCCCTTAGTGATCGGTGTTACTTGTAATGTCATCTTTACTTGTACTAGATCAGACTGGCACGTGATTTATCATTTCTAGAAATAGAGAAAAATCAAACCTCAYTACTGTGGTGTTAAACTCTGTACAAATTGTTCAAATGTATTTACCTCTGTTATATTTCTGGAACGATCAGGGTCTTCTGTAAGCAGTGTATGACTGGAGAAAAAGGGATCTAAAAGGATCTTGAGATGTTGGATTATTTGTTAAGACAGAATCAACTTTAACTGGCACAGCTGAAATCCTGAAGAGGTGGCAGGGGCAGAGATTCAGTGACTTCCACRGGCAGGCATGCAAGCTTAGTGCTTACTTACACTTGATTGCAATCCAAGTGCATTACTTCCTGTTATAGTTTATTCCTCTACCTCTTATGAATGTACTTGACTTTATTTTTGTGTCTTCGGAAATAGTTCCTCAGATTTTAACWCAAATACTTCCCAAATAATATCTTGTGTCCTTGTAGGTATCTCTCTTTCAGTTCCCCATTCACCACTATTGTTGTCTTAGCCTTACCTCTTACATCATATTTTTTGAATCTCATGGTTGTACTCATTCTTCTCCACTGGACCTTCTCCAAAACATCTTTCTTGAAGTATGCTGACCAAAACTGGTGTATTCTAGTTTATGCTCCAGCACCAGCTGARGAAAGATGATTGTTTCCTATATTTACCAGATGTTGCTTTTATTTCCCAGACTGAAGTCTGTTTTGTGGCAGGATGGCCTTGCTCAAGTTCTGACCCGTTCCAGATCTTGCACAAAAATTGTTGCCAAGTTTTTGTTTGGTACCAGTGAAATGTTTGAGCAGGGAACTTTCTGCCTGTCTTCGGTCAGTTGCCCATCTATTCCCACACTCTCCATACCATTTCTTTGCTGGCATTTGATTCCATTTACCAAGACCAGAATGTTGGTAATACCTCACAGCTTGGTGTTGCCTGTGGAGTTAAGTGAGGCAGATACCCATTGCACTGGAATTTGTGAAGTTCCATTGTTTCAGTTAATCACTGAGACTTAACTCTCGTAGTTTTCTAAGGAACTGTCATTTGCCTCCATATAAAATTTCATGTTTCACCTGTGAGAATGTCATAGGGATCAGCTCCCTCCAAACTAACACCTTCATTTCCTGCTTGCACAGCTACTTCAGGCTATCATTCCATACAGGATAGTAGATGTCATGTTACAGTCCCCAAGAACTAAATTACCCTCAGCAGAAACCCTTGTGATGTGTGAAAGTCCTCTTCTGTGATTTCTTCTTAAATAACTTGCCTTTCTGTAACTTACATTGCTATATCTCTGGTAAGGTATATTTTCTTATTGTACCAGATTCATAAATTTGAAAAGGCAGAGGGTTCAAATGTGCCTGTTTTAATTTTCCTGAGTTCAGARAAAAGAAAACTTTTTGCAAATTATTTCTCGCTCTCATTCTTAATATCATGTCTGTGTCAATTTCATGGATTAAAATTGTACCCTTTAATCTCACACTGGGTAATGTATTCCTACTTCTTTTCAAGTCCCATGTCGAGTGAAYAGTTGCATGTTGCAAGACCAAGGCAGTTAACTAAAACTGCTCTACCTTTAGAAGCATATGATATGAATTCATTTTAAACCATTAACAGTCCTGTGAAATAAATTATGYGTTTAAAATTGTGAGAACAATGTAAGAATAAACAGGTGTGGTTGCCATTGTCTCTACAGGGTTCTCCTCATTTCCTGATGGCTTACATCATCCCATCCTCTTCCTTCATTTTATTTTTCTGTTCTTCTGATTTAATCTTGTTCCCTACAGCATGTTTCCTTCTGACACTTAGGTGTTCTGTTGTTTGCTTTCTGACTAACTCTTTGCCCATTGAGTAGCACTTTGGATCTTAGGAATTCACASATGTGCTGTGGTTGCCTACTAATGATAGAAAGTACTTCGGTGATACACTGTGGCTGTTCCTACCTCTGGAAAAAAAAAGATTCCTGGACATCAAGTAGGAAATACGCCTCCAAACAGATGGTTTTCTGTGACTGAGCAATTAGCATGCTCCTGCATTAACTCGTGTTGCTTGAGAAGCTGCAGGGATCAGCACCTACCTGAACTTTTAATACTAAATAGAAGACTAAAGATAGGAGAGAGTGGTATGGGAACAGGCTGCTGTGGGTGGACATGTCTGAGCACAGGGTCTGGACTGTGATCCAGATTATGAGGAAAATAAATGTCTGTGGGGTGTAGAAGTGGGGTTAGGGTTGTAAGAATGTGTGAACAGCAAGTGTAGGGGAGTTAAATGTGCTCATGAGTATGGAGTGGCAGAAAACTGGAAACTTTCATTGCTGCCCCACCACCATGGGTGCCATGTTGTGGTTTGTAAAGTCTTGCCTTATATACTATACTCAATAGTGTAGAAAAATAATGGACTCTGCTTGTTTAGGAAAATAAATGTGCCTTTTTTTCCCTGAATGTCAAAACCACAGTTGTTATATTGTGAAAATCATCCTTTATTGTTGCACATGTCTGATCTATAAAAACCATTTGTGTATTTTTCCCCTGTGCTGTTTTTCATAGTATGGGGGTTCATTTTCCCTCACCTTTTTAATTCTTTCTTTCCTCTCCTTTTTGTTTTCTTTCCTCCCTCCCCCTTTTCTTTTCTTTCCTCCCTCCCCTTCTCTTTCTTTCTTTCCTCCCTTTTCCTTTCTTTTCCCTATTTGCTTTGTTTTCCCTCTTTCTTTTCTCTCCCCCCTTTCATTCTTTCTCCCTTTGAACTGATGAAACCACTCTCTTTGGTAATTCTGAGTCAGTTGGGTCAGTCCTGGGCTTTTCAGTGCAAAGACTGCCAAGTTTTTAGAAAATATGTGGTGGTTTAGGGATTTGGATATATGTCCAAAAGGGACAAGATTCGAGACCTCCAAATGTCTTTAATTTAAAACCATAATTTGGAAAGGATCTTTCCTGAGTCCCAAGAGAAAAAAGCCAATACTTTCATTTATACTATTAGTCATCAKCCTCTTCACCCATTAGGGTTCTCCTCCCTTCTGAAAAGGCTACAGTTTGTTTTGCTGCTTTAACAAAAATGAGTTTAGTTGATTTAATGTTCTGTTTCATGATGAAGTGTCTTATCTAGGTCATAGTTTAGCTGTTAGCAAGATATTTATGAAGTGGTAAGAATTCTCTGCTCTGCGGTGAATTTAGTCTCTGGAGTGGGGCAAAATGCTATTTAACTAGCAAATAAAGCAGTTCAGCTTCAAATTATGTCAAAGTTGACTGCAACAATTTTAATCTTTTAGTAACCCCCTGAATATGTAGAGTGTCTGGAACTGCTCAAAACTTCAGTAATTTGACGTCTACTATAGAAAAAGCATTTCATATAAATTAATATTGTAAGCAGCTCTCCAAGGAAAGGACTTTGATTTAGGAACCAAGTTTATACTTTTATATTATGTGCAGACTGTAAAACACAGCTAAAGACTAAGAACATATTTCTGAGCTCAGTTTATAGGTACTCAGGACTCGTTTGCCTGGCTTATCAAATTCTGCGCTAAATCCTTGTAAGTATTTGAAGCTGGTATTTGTGATATTTGCTTGGGATTGTGTTGTCTGCCTTGTAACAGTTTTATCAGCAGATGTTTCTCTCATTTCTTCATAGTTTTTATTGGTGTTTAACATTGTTACAGTTATAGTGATGAAGGAGAAGTATTCATGTTCTAGGTGTTTCCCAGACATGAAATGTAAATACAGTTATTTTAAAAAGAATTCTGTATGAAGCACTGCTTCACCATAAAAGGTTCTGAAAGATGGTTTTTGGTTCACTGTAAGATTTTGTTGATCTGGAAAACAATGAATTTACCTGAACCAGGTAAACACAAACTTGACTATGTCTCTGATATACTGGGCAGTGAAGGAAATATGTGAACTATGACTTGTTTGTACCTAAGATCCCACAAAACTATTTGTGTAAAAATCTATACTGTTCTACCATTTCGCCCCCAAACACCTGTTTGCTTGATGAACTTTAAAAGACCTGGTTTCATGAGCACATTTTTAATTTTATTTTACTTCTAAAGCAGTTATCTTACAGAAAGATGAAGACATTCCTCTCTCATGTAATGGCATTGTTAATTGCATGAGTAGCAGTGCTGTTCTGGAAGCAGTCTCTACCTTTTGTATAAGACAGGCAATTAAAGTTTATTAAGGTAGCATTTAAACCTCTTTGATAAAGGTAATAATAAGTTTCTCACTCTGTAAGAAACCATATTCTCTTGTGAACAAAAAATTGTTACCTTTTTTTTCACCTGAGAAAAAGATTTAAAAAAAAAAAAAAAAAGGTCGGACTTAAATCATTGAAGTATAACTCCATAAAATTTGAACTGGAAAACATTTCACTTGCCAGGTATACATTTTTGTGTAATGTCTGCTCCCAAATAAAATTTAAGCTCTTACTGCATTTACATATCTTGGCATACCTGTACCCTGCTGCTTTTAAGTAACTTTGACTAAGTTCTATGATTCGTTTATGATTACTTGTTAAAAGGAAGGAACACATAGCACAGCATAAATGGCAAAAACTTAATAGCATTTCTAGAACAGTATCATGAACAAGTTGTTGTCAACCAGTGTTGTAAGGAGACATCTAAAAGTCTGTCTTTAAGACAAAAAAATAGGAGAAAACTAGTAATTTCATAATTGGAAGGAAAGAAAAACTGATCTAAAATTAYTGAATCTAACATAATCTCTTGCTAAAATGGATCTATTAGAAGATTGAAAAATATATGTGAGCAGCTGAAGAAAAATTCATTTATAAAATGATTGTGACTTACATTTGTAGTATATGTTTGGAGAAAAATAGCATTTTTCTAATTGGTGTAATTGAATAGAAGGTTCCTGTGATAGATGSTTGAAATAATTTGGAGAATGGGAAAAAATCAAATTTGGCAAGGCATTTTAACATTAATGGCGATTCCAGCTTTCTTTTTTACAAAGATGAATTTAAAATACTTGACCTACTACAGTTCCATTAGTTATTATTCTACATGCCATCATTCACTTACTTGATAGCAATCTTCTAAAGTTTTTTTGTAGAGGACAAGCTTCTAGGCTTTGGAAGAAATTGAGTTGAAATTTTTGAAGGCATGGCAGAAAGGATTTGGTCTGAAAGAAGAAACAGAGCAGTGGAGAGGTTTTTCAGGGTTGCAAAGCCAAAATGTCATCCAGACACTCAGTTTGCTGCTATGGAAAGAGATTGCTTTCAATAACTGTGTGTATTGTTTTTGTTTTGTTTTTTTTTTTTTTGGTTGGTTTTTTCCCTTTTATTTTACAGAAGAGACTGCACATCTTTTATGGAGGTGGTGGAACAGTTCCTTTTCTCTAAATGAATTTTAAGGTACTGCTGACTACAGGAGTACCATACACTGCCAGGCCATCTTGTCTGCAGTTCCTTTTTTCCCCCCTTACCCTTTATTGTTTTTTATGTGATTGTAGAATGCAGAGGCTGATGCTGGCTACAAGACAATGCTACAGAAAGTGTATTGCTCATCTTCAGGTGCTGTAAAATGACACRATTCTATTGCAGTCAGTGAATTTACAGTGAGGCTGTTATTAAACAAAAATTAAATTTAGAATGTCTGAGACCTGACTGTTGCTGTTTCTAGTTCTTGAAGSTGTTTTAAGTTAGAAAGTCCGCGTTCAAGCAAATTGGCCATCCCTTGAAGCATTATAGTTGTTGCAGATAGCAACATTCCCCCTCTTGCCAATTATCAGAATACAGGAAACTATTTAATCTTGCACTTTTGCATGTCTTTGCAATTGCTTCCTATTGGATTTCAAGATATCTGTTGGTTTTGTTTTGTTTTCCCCTTTTTATTARCATTTAGTTAAATGATACCTGAATGCTATTGTTTGGATTGCTCAATTACAGTTTATAGCCTTCCGTTATTTACTTTGGTTTTTTAATTCTCAAWTGTAAATCAGAAAGGTAGGATATTTTAGACTGCTAACAGGGTAAGGATTCTTTCTGAAGGCAAACTGATTAAAATGAAAGAAAATTTTAAAAAATTACTTTGTGCCTCTAATTTGTGTTGTCTTGGTAGATATATCAATGGATGTGTGTATTGTTGTAGATGTAGAAGTGTATATAAATGAAATGCAGTCTTCTCTGAAGTTTGATAATTTTCATTTGCCTGAATGTCTTTTTTCTGGCTTGGTTTAGTAGTGTATTGCCCCATACCTATTGAGAGACCTTGATTTTACTTTTTGTCTCACTGRAACAAATGTCACTGGAAATTTTGCTCTTAAATCTGCTTTAATTTACAGCAGTTTGCTTATCTTCAGGTTTGTGTCTGTGTTTTTGCTGAGGGAAGTCTGTCTGAGAGTGCTGGAGTTGTCAGATACACAGCCCAGACAATGGCCATGCACGGGGTTTTATAGGCAGATGGCATTTACAGAGGTGKTCAGCCTGAAGAGGCTGATGCTCAGTTGTGAGATGGACTAATGACCAATTCTAACAGGAAAAGGGGTGACAGAAAATGAAAAGAATTGGGCATTAGTTAGGCTAGACRCTGAATAGAAAAATGAAGTGGAAATTTGCATCATTTTGGGATAATTAGTRTTGGAAGGGACCTCAATTCTTCATGGGATCCAGGCTTCACTCAAAGCAGGGCTAACATTTCTGTGACTACTCTGCCTTTTAAGTTAAATCCCCAAAGAAAAAGCAGATTTCACTAAAATAATTTTAATTTTTCCTGAAAGTCCTGTTTACAGTGTCTTTCATATTTTCTTTCCTCCTGGCCCTGCAGGAATCATACGTTGAGTTAAAAAAAGTATGAGTCAGATTTCAGCTAGTAATGCTTGACTGCATGAGGACTGACTTGACAGCCTGAGGTTGCCATCAGCACTTTAATTTTTCTCTATGCATAATAGGAGCGATACTCTGAGTCAGCAGGGAGGGCAGATCCTCATTGTTTACTGCTTTGAAGATGGGGCTATATAGCTGTAATTTCTGATAATRCTTGACCTAAGCCCTTTCCCTTTGGCAGTCATTGCATGATTTTGTGATTTCTTTTATTTGCATTCTATACTTCAACTACATTTAAAAAAGATTCGTTAAAAGTGTTGTCTGGCCTCAAGAACTCGTTCTGTTTAAAGCACTGCTCTTCTTAATTGTCCTTGATATGTAAAATCTGCGTAATTTGTCATTATATATTCCTATTATCATTTAGGTAAATGCCCTCCTAGCTCCTCTGTTTCTGTGACAAATGTGAAAATGTTTTCAGGTTTATTACTCTAGTCCTCAGCCTTTCAGAAGAGTTTTGTTCTCCCCTTTTTTTTTGTTACTGGCAGTGTGCAAAGTTGTGCAGTTCAGAGTGTAAGAACAAAAGGGAAAAATGACTTCTTTGCATTTCATTTAAATATGTGTGATTGTAACTTGTGTTACATTTTGCAAATTTGAGAGCATTTGCATTGTATGCAGTGGCCAAATTTGTCCAAAATTTTCTAACTGGGATGTTTGAAATTGCTTGTAAAATTTAAGTAAGTCTAGACATACAGAGTATCTATCGCTTTCTTTAGGAAAAGCATATGCTTTTTAAATCTGAAAGTATTTTTATGGCTTTTGCTCCCATTTTGACACACCATGTACAAGAAGAATATTTTTCATAGAGAATTCTACTCTGCATAGAAGTCAGCATTCATATTCTCCCATCAGAAAGATGGCTCAGTTCCAATATACTCTTGTAACTGTGACAAGCACATAAATTAAACACAAAATATTTTTTTCCTTGTGTATTTACAAGTGTCATTCTTTTGATATTGATTTTGCAACTATTTTTTGCAGCTAGACTTTGGATTTTAGCCTTGAGCGTTCAGGCTCACTTGGAAACCTGTCTTGCTGATTCTTGGCCAGTTAATAGTTCCAAGTGGATGCAATTTAATAACCCTTGTGCTGTTTTGATTTGCCTCCCACACCATCTGGTCTATGTCTTTCTCCTGGTCTTTTTTTCCCTCTCTCTTAAAGGATAGTATTTTTTCAATAATTCAGACTTTCAAGTATGTCATCTGAAAGTGTAKCTTGCTCTGAAATTTCCCTGTGCAATGTGTATTTCCAGAAAGAAGGCTTTCTGTATATACAGGAAAAAGAACATGAACAGGAACCTGTGGACAAGTTGGAATGGCAGGAATGTAGTGCACAGTAAAGATGTCTGTTTCTTCACACTGAAATATTGTTTAAACACATTTCAAGAGTTAAAATATTTCATGGCTCCAAGGCCTCTTGGATGGTTCTCTGTATTTCTCTCCAGTGGCCTCCACATTTAATTACTGGAGAGTGGCAAGAGATGTCTTCGAAATGCAAAATCACTCAGCCTTTGCTGAGATGAAAGCTAAGTGTTGTGATGAAACTTGTAATCTATTAACTAAGCTTATTTATAYTTGATTTAGTAAAGATAACTTAAGAGTAGTGCTAGTTAAGGCTTAGCTGTGTTTGTCGTAGTGTTTCGAAAATACTGAGTGGAAAGGTTGTTCATGTTCTGTGAAGGTGCGAWTCCTTGACAACATTCTTCAAATTGTGGAAAATCATTTGCTTGCATGGCCTGGATTTATGTGCTTTAGCCTTTGTCAATGATTTAAAAAAGTTCCTTGAGCCAGTGTTTAGTTTTATGCATGGTTTTTGCTAATCTGATGTCTGTGTTGTGTTGAGAGGAAAGAYGAAAAACGTGGGTTTTGTTCTGCCCGTGTTGGGGTGTTGGCTGGGGGTAGCTGCTGGGGAAGCACCGGTGAAGTGCACCTACTGGGGCACCCGGTGGCCCTGGAGTGGCACCAGGTGGCCCTGCAGTGGCACTCGGTGGCCCTGGAGTGGCAGCAGCCATCTGTGCTGCAGGGAGAGAAGGGAGGGCTGAAGGTGTCCATCCCAGGCTTGGCTTTTGGTGTTGCTGCCCTCCCAGCAATTCCTCAACACCTTCAGTACAAATGTACCCTTCTTCCAGCAGGTGATGGTGGTGACGGGCTCTGGGGTGGGCTGGGGGTGCCCGCAGCCCCATGCCTGATTCCCCTGGCAGAGAAAATGAGCTGGGTGGCTCCAGGTGGCCTGTGAGGCACTGACTCCTGCTACCTCAAGGATTTTACTCACCTGTTGCCCATTTTGGCACCCCTTTACCTTATCTTTGGGTCTGCATTTCAACACTGTGACACAAACTCTTACCTTACACTCTCCAACCTTGCTCCCCTGCACTCAGACGAGGAACTGGCTGTTCTGCAGTAGGATTCCCACCAACCCCTAGTCACAGATACTGGTTTTCCTAATCTAAATGTTAAAGCATTGCTTATTTTTTTCTTCCCTTACAACAATTCTTGGTGCTGCACATATTTCAGAGTTTTACATGAAGATGTCCCTGTGGAGATGGATTGGTGATCTTGGGGTGGAAGGTCAATATATATGTGCAGTCTCTGTTTTCCTTAGCAGGATTGGTCTGATRACATTTTGATGCAGTCCCTTCTACTTTCCTCCACCTCCTTCTTCTTGAGCAGCCTGGTTTTCCTCTTCAAAAGTCAGCTTCTAGGTTTGCCCTACTAATGCTCCTGGCTTCAGTCAGCTTGTGCAAGATAAAGGCTTGGCTTCCACTTCTGCTTCAATGAAGTTAGTTTATCCTTGAAMCAGATCTATGGATGCCAAAAACTACACCTGAGCATGTGCCATTTCTGTAATTTTACTGTGACTTAATACAAATTGTTTTGCCATTAGATTAAGCTAAGTATTTACTTTGACCTTTTGTACAGTTCATGAGTTTTTGGCATGGTATTGTTCTTAAAAATAATTAACTATGCAAGCTTGCATATATGTCTGTCCTATATTTCTATCAATTCTGTTTTATGGGTGATCTCTAGTAATACTGTGCTTATATCCAAAAGAAAATAAACCCCCCAGACTTATGTAAATAATGGAATTTTTGAAAGTCTGTACTACATATTATTTCCGACCATTTTCTGCTGTATGGAGGGTGATAATTTCAGCTTGGTTGTGAAAAGAACCCTYGTAAATATTTTCAAAAAGAGGTTTTCTAGTTGATTTGTCTTAATAGATTTTAAGAACTAGTCCATCTTTAAGAAAAGGAGTTTTGTATTTTTGTTTTGGGTTTGTTTTGTTTTTTGTTTGTTTGGTTGGTTTGTTTTGTTTTACTTTTAGTTTTGAAGATGGAGTGAGTCAGGATCTTGTTTTTTTCCGAGTGATTTTTACACTACTGCTTATCAGAACAATGGTTTGATTGGCRTTTTGTCCATATACATGACCTTTGGAAAGAACCTAAGAGATTCTTCTTCACTAGTTTTGGCAGTGTTTAATTTCTCTCAGCTGTATAGTAAATGTTTAACTTGAAGTGTGTCTCTGCAAACTGGCATTTCAGGAGAATCTCTGTTCCAGAAAGCTTTATAGTCTCACCTTAATTTTGACATCCCATTCTCCTTAAGTAGAAATAGATTACGACCTAATTAAGAAATAGATTACGACCACTGAATTTTCAGTGGTGTAAATGGTTGTGTTGCCTTTTCCTTTTGCATTTCTGCTTTTAATGGTGATTTGTTGTGCATGGCAGGCAAAAAACATATTTCTGGATGTTTGTTCTGATTTCCTGATGTGCATCTCAGGGTGTTTTGATTCAATGTTGGSATGAGACTAGATATGCACTGGTCCTATGTGTTTTGTTTCCTTTTGGAAATGTTCTTGGGCAGGGAAGAAAAAGATGTACATCAAATTCTGTGCTCTGGTGACTCAAGGTTCTCACAGCCACCACATGTTCTGCAGAGCATTCATTTCCCRTGATGCAGAGTCACACCTTGCTCCTGTGAGTTGGGGCTGGGGCATTTGCGTTGCCACATGTGGCTTTTGTGGGCCACATAAACATTTTAGGGCCCAGCTAAAACAAAGACCTATCARATATCCATGTGTGATTGTGGTCATRTCCATTGTGATGTTTGTCATCATGCGTGTGGATGAATCTCTGGAGCAGTGGTTCGTCTTCAGAGCTGGGAAGGAAAGGGAGGCAAGTGAGCAAAGTAACCATTGACTTCATACTCCAATATTAAAATCAGCTGTTCTTATTTTTCCATTAGAAGAATTCTTACTCTTTCCATTAGAAAAAGCGTTATTGACCATTATTAGTGCTCCATTTTCCGCCATCTTCCCCCACCCTTACTATTACGAAGGGATCAACACCTAAGAGATATTTAGAAAGAGTTATTGCCAGGGTTTTATCTCCAGGGTTTTATAGATCTTTGTAAAAATCAGGTTTCTTTACTCCTAATAAACTTCTAGCTGCAACTTGTAGTTTCAGTACATTGTATATTACATAGTAATTGTTCAAGTTGTCCACCACCATAACAGTGAGACAGTTTGAAGAGAAGACTCATTTTGTGAATTCTGAAGAACTTGGTTTGCTGGGGTGGACAATACTGTACAGAAAACAAAATATGTTGCTGTGGTGTTTCTGTGGTGAAGGGCTGATTCTGCTCCCCAGAGACTGTCAGGCTCTCCTGTTATGAGCACAGGGGATGGAAGAGTGCCCTTCTCTCTTGTTTGACAGGCTGTCACTTGAGGCTGGGAGTTTTGCCAGCTAGTGACCTAGTGTATCCAGTTTCTAATTTGGGTGAAATGTTATTGAGAAGGTGGTGGGCTGAAACTCTGGCATTTCCTGGGGTTCTCAAATTACTATGACACCATGTGATTGGTTTTTCAGGCTGAGTCTTAACTTGAGTGAGCCACTTTTACTGCTTGCCCTTCTAGGAGTTTACCTATGATCTGCAGACTGAATCACTTCTTTTGTTATCATTTATTAGTTTTGTTGTTGAAGTTTATGGGAACTCGAGAGTCTTTATGRGTAAATGCCTGCTACCTTTATATTMGAAAGAAAGCTTTAGAGGAAGACATTTAGCGTTGCTTGTCTTCTGGGATCTCAGACCTTTCTTTCACTGTCTTTTGGTTTGAGCGCTACATACACTGAGTGAGATGCTTTTGAAGCATGAGATTCTTCCATCACCCCTTGGAATATTGTTGATGAGTTTGATACGATCGTGAGGGAACAAAATGGATTGATGTTTCTCCATGATTAGGTCTAAATGAACTGTTGGTTTTGGGTTTGTTTTTTTGTGTGGTTTTTTTGTTTGTTTGTTTTTTTGTTTTATTTTTTTTTCTGACAATAACTTGAAAATGGGAAAAGAATGTGGGTGACTGTGCAAACTTAAAGCAAAGATGTGTCACGGTATTCCTCTGGGATCTTCCAAAGGTCTACCTGAGCCTTCAGATGAAGGGCATCACCTTCCCTTCAAAACAAGCTACAAAATAAAGGAAAAAKCCTGTTACCAAAATCTGGAAGCAAAGTTTTATTTTCAACAGAGATGTTTGTAACTGGTGATGATTCAAGCTGACTCCCAGTCAGAGACCAGACGGTCTTCCTGGGATTTAAGTATGTTACAGGGAGAATGAACTTAGATTCATAATATGCTTGTTGCATTCCTGACTGTAGTAAAGAAAGTATTTAATGAAACAACAAAATAGTTTTTAACTTAATGTAGGTACCTTTTCTGTTTTTTTAAAATCCATGATCATTACCTGTTGTWCTGTAAACTCCAGTTTCTTTTCTATTTTAGGCTTTTATGTATTAAAAGTTTTCTTTTATAAATAAATACAAAAGTTTCTGCTTTGAAGATATTTTTAATACAATTTTTAGCCAGTTTCATTTAGTTCAGAGCAAGTAAAATGGAGCTTTTATTCTTGCCTTTATCAACCTTTGCTTTGATATAAGCCTGTATAAACCTTTGCATTTTGTAGCAAAAGTTAGCATAAATTGGCTCAAGAAAGTTATACGTCTAAGTCACTTGGCTGGTCCTACTAATTGAGGTCAAACATCAGGCTTGGAATTCTGATAATTTATCTGAACAAGAGCCATAAAGTTTATCTTTAACCTGAGTGAAAAAATGTTATCTTTGACAACAAAGCAAACAAAGTATTAAAGATTTRCCTAAACAAAAAGTATTGAAGTGTGCCTTGATCTGTTTATGTAATGGAATGAAAAAGAGTAAATTCCCATTTTCTTATGTTTCTTAGTATTTACAGTTGCTTAACAGTATTGGAAGTAGGATTGTTTTTATTGACTTTTCAAGGCAAAGAACAGTTTTCTTTTTTTTTTTTTTTTTGGTTTTTTTTTTTTTTTTTTTTTTTTTTTCTTAAAGACAACATATAATGTGGAAAGTCTGTGATCAAAAGAGATTTCCATTTGGCACCAGACTAAAGTTTGGCTTGACAAATATCGAAGTTGCTTTATCTTGGAAAGYGGTGCAAGTAATGCTGCACGTGTAAGGAATGGTGAGCCATGTCTTGTATTCCTTACTTGGATACAAAACTCTGTGAGGCTGTGGATGTGTCCCAACCTGACCAGGCTGTCTGACATGACTCAACGCTGCTCTGTTTGTTCAGCTAGCGGCTCTGTCTGGTGTGCAAATGAAGCACCAGCTATACAGGACATGTGTGGCTTGTCTTCTTTTTATCCAGGAGGAAGAAGACCTTTAGAAAGGACACATGCAACTGGAAAACAGGAGCTCCTTGTTCCCATCCCTGTTGCCTGGAGGGGGGTTTTGCCTCACCTGTCAGCAGTGTGGGTTTTATCTGCCTGTTGCATTATTCATAAGATGCATACGCGTTCTTGTGACAAATGCATTTCATCTTCTGCTGCAGTGGCAGCACACAGCCCTGAGCATATTAGCCACATGCTTTAAGGGCCTGAGGCTCTAGATCCTTAGAAAATAGATTTAGTTTTCTAGTTTTTTTAGTGATTCACATATATTTTGTTGGAAAAATACAAAATACAGTTGGATGAGAGACATTTCATTTATTGATTTGTACAACTTCTTAGGGAATTATTACATTTCTTCCCCTGGCCCTTCATCACAGGAAGAAAGTGTTTTGTGAGTGCTAGCATAGACTCTAAAACTACCTTTTCTTTTGTAAGCGTGAAACTGCTTCATGYGCACTGCTTTCATGATGGAATAAGAATTTATGAATATTTCAAATCTGTATTTTTTAAATTATTGTTAGGCAGAAATAGAATTATGGATTCATTGTTTGTAAAAATCAGAGCTTCTGTGTAAATCTGATGCCCACAACAGCCATAAAAACATTCTGGTGTAGTACAAAAAAGGATTAGTAACACAGTGTGTATTCCTGACTGTGAGCATMCATCACATTTTCAGCATGTGACCTTCTGAAGGTGTGGATTCTTTGTGTGCTCCATACTGGAGTGCTTTTATGGAATAATGCCCAGGTCACATCATAGTCTGATTCTATACCAGTCCATAAAAAACTGATGAGTTTAATTCTTAATTCCATTGTGTTTGGTCTGTTGTGTTTTGGTGTTTGTTTTGGGGATTTTTGGTTGGATGGTCGTTTGGTTGTTGGTTTTTGTTTGTTTGTGTTTGTGGGGGTTTTTTTGCTGGTTGGGTTTTTTGGCTTTTTTTTTTTTTTTTTTTTTTTTTTTTTTTTTTTTTTTTTTTGTTTTTTTTTTTTTAGGTTGTTCTGACTTTGACAAGGTATTTTCAAAATCTCTTCCTTCGAGTCTTTCTCTGAGTCTTGAAGCAATTGTGATGTACTTTCGTCAACATGACTGCGCCTGAACTGATTATGAAACATAACAATGTGGTTAAATTAGAGCTGGTGGATGCTGTCTCACCTGCAGTGGAACAGCTTTCCATAAAGAGAGGAGGAGATGGCTGAAGAGGACATTTCTGTTCCTTCTGAAAACTCTGTGTACAAAACAGATGTATGGTCAGTATTCTCCACAACACTGAGYTGTAACATGAAGTTTGAGTTTCATGTTCAGAGTTTCATCATGGAGGATGAAAGCGAGAGCCCAAAAATGTCACACAATTTAATATGTGGCTAGACTACTGGCACTTCATTTAAAGTCAGAGGAAAAGTTCCTCATTTTAATGGATTTCAGTTCAAACCCATTGGTCTAGGAAAGTTATATATAGTTTTAAGTATTCCAATTCTCCGAAATGGGATTTCTTTCTTGTTTTTCTTTTTTTCCTTCTTTTTCGGTGGCAGAAGTCTTGCTCTCTGAAAGGATGTGCTTTGTCACACTGAGTCACCATCCTTAGAGGTATAGATGTGGAATTATGGGCATAGTTTAGTGGTGGACTTGGCAGTCCCAGTTAAAGGTTGGACTCAATGACCTTGAAGGTCTTTTCCTACTTTGGTGATTCAGTGATTCCATGATTACGTTAGCATTATTAGAGAAACAAATTAAGAAATCATGTGGATTTCAATAACAGGCCATAGCAACTGATTAGGCAGACTAAAGCTTGGTTTTGTAGCTGGTTTGGCCAAAATTCAGGTTGAATGAGAGCAGTATTTCTGTACTAAACCAGAATTCTGCTTATGCATTATTATTCAACCTCTAATTTAACCCTTCCAGAAGCCTGGAGTTTTGAAATGAAGGATGTTACCCAAAGGAAAAGAGGTTATGGAGAGAAATGATGTGTAGTAGAGCACAACTGTGTTTGCTGGGACTGGGCCAAATCAAAAGTAGATGCATGTCAGGACTGATTAAAGAATTCCTTATTGCAGGAATACAGTATTTTAGGATGGTAATGGAAGGATAGGAAAATCATGAAAAGAATACAGTTGGACAGAGCATTGTTTTGTTTTAATCAATTCTAAGTCTAAAGAAAAACAGAATTGCAACAGGATTAAAATAACATTTTTTTTAAAAAGGACATACTTTCAAGTTAGTGTAATTTAAACTCAAACTGTCTTAAAATTATATGGTGTAGTATTTATTTGCCTCTTACACGAAAATAGCATGGTAGTGGAGATGATGGGGACGGATGGGGGAAATCTGGGGACCATCTGAAAGCAAATGTTAATTTTTTTTTGTAATTATGCCTTCTCGGTAATAATAAAAGACTTTAATATTCCTGTATGTAAAGTGAAAGCAGCTGTCAGAAATAAATGTCTCTTTAAAAGAAGTCATGAGTAACATTATTCAAAACATACTTTTCATAGGAAAACTAGAAGAACTAGCACTGACCTGTGATTACAATAGAGGTGTTACCTTTGATTTGACATCTGCATTCAATTCCTTAACCATTCTGGGGATTTTTTTCCTATCAAATTTGTCCTTCTTTTAATGTTTGTTCCTTAAATACAGGTAACAAAAAGCAAAACAACAAAAATAACCAAAACCAAGTAAGAAATAGTAGAAAAATTAAAGCATTTTAATTTATTGCTAAAAAAGGCCACATTTAATGCCAGTCATTCCAAMGGGTTACAACCAAACTCTAGCCTAAGTTCAGATGGCTAGAAATACTCAGAAGTATTACGAATTTCTACAGGTGTTTTTTGCTGAATAGGGAAGCATAGTTAACCATCCTAGGAAGAGCATGTTTTTCTGTGTAAATTAGAATTCTACAGAAAACAGCAAACCAGAAAATAAACCAGTATCTCTTAACCATATTTTTGAATATCTTCTTGTCAGCTAAGACAGCCGATGTACTCAGTTCTGTCAAGTTTAATGGTTTCAGAAGTTAGTCAGAGGTTCATGTCAGCCCATGTAAATTTTTCTTCTATTTTTGTATGCTTTGAGGATTTTGCTGTGTTTCTGTTCCGCTGTAATGGAATAGCTTCTTGCATTCACTCATTTACTGGATTCTGTTTTTCTTTCTTTTAGTAGTGTCTCAGTGAATCCAATACCGAACTACAACTTTCTATGCATGATCACTTGGAAAAAAAYTTTTCCAAATACAACGCATTTGTGTTCTTCTCACTGTAAGTTTGAGGGTTTCAGAAGGAAATTGGTAATACAAGGACTTAGCCAGGATTTTGCTTTCCTAGCTGTATAAATCCACAAGTCTATTAATTTTATGAGGGAGGGAGTTTCCAGCCTGTTGCAGGGTTGCAGTGTCGATCCTTTTGAGCTCTGCACCTACTTGCCAGGTTGAGAGAAAATGCTGTCAGTTCCAGAAGCTGCTGCTGACAGCTGTCACCAGGCTCAGGTACAGCCGTAAGCTCACTGTCTTTTCACTCAAAACAATTACAGCATTTCCAAAAAGCAGCTGCTGTTGGAGGAGAATGGCTACACATTCTCCCTGTGAATAGATATCTTCAGGTATCTTCTTCAGGTAWCTCATCTAGTGATGCCACCAAAATACAATTTTCAGTTGTTCTGTGAGCTGCCCATTAAATGGATTACACGAACAAGGCAGACAGATGYACTGTGGTGCTGCTGCTGCAAGTTTCTAAATTACAGGACCAGCCAAGTACAGCTCTGTCCAAAGCCTGCAGCAAATGGTATTTTAAAGGAGGCTTCTTCAAAACTTGTTTCATTCTGAATATTAGATGGGGGCAAAGTGATGGGAAGAAAAAATATGGGGAATATTTGTGCTTTATTTCATTAACAACCCTTTATGTAAAATTAAAAACAAGTCTGCAGGGGCTGCAACACTGTTAACATTATTTCTTAGACTTACTTGAATGTCATAGTCCATGTTTCTTTAATGAAGAATCTCACATCTYATTTTTAAATTAGTATGACTCTTTCTGTGATTTTGGAAACGGTCAGCAAAGTTTCCGTCATACACATATATCCTGCATTCTCCTTTGAAATGTTCCTTTGGCAGGATTTTAAATATAACAGGAAATGGAMTTAGAAGGTACATTCCTGGAAAACTCTATTACAGCTTGCAGACTATTTCARAAAGTTAACTGGGTCTGGGAAGAGRGCTTTATAAACCTCCTGAAGCTTGTATGCATTTGTCAGTATCAACTGAAAAGTGAAAAACTCAGTATTCTTGGGATATAGGACTTGATRTCTCATCTGGAAACTTGATAGTATATGAAATGTATACATGATAGTATATATCATATATATGTATTTATATATATGATATACAAATGTGTACAGATAGTGTACAAACATCTGTGTCTTTGTTTTAAATGCTATCTGAGGTGGAAATAAAAAACATATTTATCATCCTCCATGTGTACAATMGTTTTAAAATATGTTGAAAACTTCTATTGAAACCGAAGTGCCATGGACATAGATAAATCATGAACTATTAAGGTCTTAAATAAAATTACCAACCTGATTTTGAATACATTTTTTTGAAAACAGTGTGTGTGTTTTTTTTATACTGTGTTTATTTGCAGGTTTTTTTTTTTTGTGGCACAAAACTGATTAGATATGTTTAGGTTCTTGACAAAAATTATTTGCTTTCATGATGTTGTAACTTCTTGTTTTAAGTAGTAATTCTGTGATGGTAARAACTTCAATAAGATCTTTGCACACAGACAGTATTTGTAGTTTTAGAGTACTTTTAATTTCCTTAATTTTGCAGATTCTTCTTTTCAAAAAAAAMCACCAAACTGCTTTTTCTAACCATGTCTACCTATCACATTTTCCCATGTAAGCATGGAAGATCATAAGAATATTTTTATGTCCACATTGTTCATAATTGGGAAGACATGCCAGCATGATACAAATGTTTAATCCAGTCTGTAATAAAATCAATATGTAATAAAAATGTCTCTAATCCYTCTTCTATTTTTTTATATGGACATTTCTTTCTGAAGACCTGTGGACTAAGAACCATAAATACCAAAAACTTGCTTATCTGGGTTGATTGCCATAGAATTGATCATTCTTGCACCTACTAAGAATCATGCAAATTTTTGCTARTTGGTTTGTGCTGTATGGTTGTGTCTTTTAAWTTTTTTTTTTAATTCCCCAACCCAGATAACCAGTTTGCCTTGAGGTGCTAAGAGCTCCAGAGAACTGAAACATATAGCATATGCTTCTAACACCTTTTCAGTTTAAGGGAACCCTTGAATTACAGTTGTGGAAAACTGAATGGATTGTGTTTGATCAAGAATTAACCACACGTGTCCGAAGGCAGAGAAAATGTTTTGGGATGCTGGTTGTGGGAGATGGTGACTTTCCATCAGCCTCATCACTTTCTAATTCATGAATGTGGGTGCTTMTGTTAGATTGTGGTTTCCTAGCAAACTTGTAGCATTGCGTTGGTCTGCAAGATTTGTGGGAGAAGGTATCCATCTGAGTGAGCAAGAAACTGTACTGCTCAAGACATGTAGCTGGCACATGTAGAATATTGATAAGATCACACAGAAAAAATGTACTGCCCCTAGCCTGTATCTCTTGGTGTTTCTCCTTGGATAGTAGCTTAAACTCCTGATTTCACATCTTTTCACAGCTTTCATAAGCTATGGGATATTGACTTGGTTCATGGTAGTTTTTACTGTCATGTAACTATGTGGGGTTGCAGGCAGCAGTTGYAAACTTTCTAAGACCATAACTGAAAACTGTGTTATCACATTTGTGAATKTGGGTGAAAATACTGCATCGCTTTTTGCACTATTACCTTTGCAACCATAAGAGTGTGATTGTRCAAGCACAGGATGGATGGAGAAGTAACAGGCAGTACGCTTGAAAATGAAAAAAAAAATTGAAAATGCAACAGACAGAAACTTATATTAAGTAAAAGCAAAACAGACTGTTAATACTGGACAGTTATTTTAGAAACAGTTATTTGCAAACAGTAATATGTCAGAAGTAGGATGGGATAAATAAAAATTACAGGGATATCCAAAAATATTTCTTTCCAGATATTCTTGAGAATGAATCCTCAGAAACTTTGTGTGCAGACTTGGCAGCTCTAGACATTGCTTCCCTTAGCTTTAAGTCCAGCATTTCATCTGTCCATTGCAAATGCTATTTTTTATGCATCTGGTCTGGTGTCGTGATGTTTGAAATACAAAAACCTGACTGATGATTTTTGATTAATCTGATCAGGGATAAGTCTCAGGAAGTGGGTAAATCCATTTTTTGGCTGTTGTGCCACTGATTTAGCTGCCTGTCTCGTGCTAGCCTTTAAGCAAAACTGAGCAGTAAAGTCTGGTGGTGAAAAATGAAGACAATGGCCACCTTGCAGTTCTCATCATTTCTGCAGTGTTTCTGTTAAATGTTTTCTGTAGCATTCCCCTAAAAGASAAAATCATGTCAATACRATATGCAATAATTTCTACTCATGGATAAGAGAGGGTGAAATCTGAGTTTCCCATGTCTTTGATGTGTGAATCTGCTGATGCTTCGTTAGCCCAGTGAGTTATTAAAGATTGTTAACTGGCATATCCTTACTTTTTTAACTTGACACTTGTAGGCTGTGTCATATCACTTAAGCGTAGTAAGCTGCCAACATACTATTTCTTTCTCTGTGGACAGACCCCCTGACATTAAAGAGAGACTCTGAAAGAGAGCAGGAGTTGGTGCTTTGCATTATAGACCAAGCATATGCTGAATATAGTGTGTTCTGTTACATAATAAATGAACAAAAAGACTCAAGGAATTCCACTCAGCAGCAAAAACTTCATGGGATCAAACTTTGTGTGATCCCATTATGTGAATTCACTGAATGGAGGTGGAAAAATCAGTTCTGTTTCTCATGATAATGTCTAACCCTGCACCCAACCTCATCTTGTAAAATACTACTCAGTAAAGCACTTTCACTTTGAAAAGATGAACCAAGATTTAAAGTGCCCACTTCTCTTATTTTAGGCTTCTGTAAATCACTGTGGCTGTATATAAATGGATAAAATTCTTTGAGGTTGGTTGGTCTGAGAGGATTTTTATAAATTTAATAGTGTTTACAAATTTTTGTAAATTAGAACTGAAATTTTCAAGAAGTGTTTTTGCTTAGAAATTTGTATTCTTATTGTTCAGTGTCAATTTCTGTGACTAAAGATGTTTTTCAGTGTAAATGGTAAAGTTAAAAGTTTTTTTATTCCTGATGTTGCATGCTCTAGAAAATTATATTCCCATTAGGATGATCTCGAAATAGACCTACTGCTGCATCAAGTTTCCTCAGGAATAATTACGGCTTTCATTTTTGCATTTGTCCCCTGAAACCTTAGCACATTTTTAATAGGCTTTTGTGAAGGTTTTCACAGCACAAGRTTATTGGCCCAGCTTTTCATGTCTTCATTGCAATTTTCCTCTGCTTCAGCTTGGGTTACCTATGGATGTAAAATAAATCGCATGTCAGAAAGTAGGAAAGGATGGCTTGTATACTGCATTTGGCATAGTCCAGTCAATGTGGTCACTGGGGAACAAGAAATAATCTCTTTATAGTAATTTTAAGTGGCATCTCTGGTCTTATTACTTTAGGAGACAAAATGAAAGTCAATTTGTCAGAGGTGATTTATAGKCTGAGCTCTTTCAGAAAGCAATTACTCCAAGGAGCGTGTGGCTAAAGAGCAGGGCAGTGCTGATGATGTGCTGAGGATGCTTTTTGACATGGCTTGAGGCAGCTGTRCTCTAGTGCATGAATTGTGGTTCCATCAGCAGTTCTACTTTTCTCTTATTGAGAAGTACTTTCATTGAGAAAAAAAACCGGGTGCATGACAATGGAAACTTTGTAGATGCTGTTCAGAGTGCAGGGAGCATTTCTCCAATAAACTCTTTACAGACTTAATGCCTTATTACCTTAGCAGATTTTAATTATCTCAGGATTAGGAAGGTAACTAAATGCATTTCTGCAACAGACACGTTCTTTAGCAGAGCTCTTTTACAAAGAGAGCTCTTTCAGTGTGTAGGGGGAGGGACAGCATAAATTGTGATTTAGCTCTGGATGTGTTTGAAGTAGATGTCATGTTTTATTTTACTCCAGGAAAGGAAAAGTAGATGGTGAACGGTACATTAAATGGTCCAGATTTAGTTGGTATTAACTGAAACTGCTCCAGTTCCTCAAATAATTTAATAGTTAGGGRCAGGAACACACCAATATGAACAGGGAGAAGCTGGGACTGACTGCATGGAAGCATAGGAATGTATGCTAGTTTATATATTAAGCTTTCCATATAAACAAAGAATGTTGGTATTTTAAAGTGTCTGCTTTCCTGGTAAGGAAGCATGCTGATTCTGTTCTTGATTCTGTACAGCCCCACATCCCCAAAAGTCCAGCATTTAGACGTTGAATTATTGCAAAACTGGTATGCTTTACCATAAATACATGTGCTGCAAAAAAAAACAAAACAAAACCCACTGGTATGCTCGAGTAAGTCCACATAGGACTTTTTAAAAGAGTAGATTTATATTAAGATATGCAAACAWAAATATGGGTTCACATTTTTAAAGTTACTAAATGTCTGGTAGGGTAAAACTAATTACATGTGTGTTGTTTGTAAACCTAAATTGTAGTTGTAAAAGGCACACTGAAAATATCCACTATGAGAATGACTGTGTAGCAAATTTTATCACATTGTGTGAATACCCTAGTTAATTCAGTGTCATATTTTTTTTGCTAAAATCTGTTCATGTATTTCAAAGATAAGAAGCCTGCTTRAAAGCAACAAGTGTCTGTTACTGTGTTCAAAGAGTCCATTGGAAATAATGCAGTCAGTTCTCAGCAAGTTTGGTGGCCACAGATCTGGCTKTTGCTTGGATTAGCATTTCTCTCCAGGTGCACCAAATACTATGCAGACCAACACCAGCTTTCATTTAAAGTCTGCTGTGTAACTATAGCCAGAGGCAGTTCCACGCTGCCTGAAATAATGCACTCCAGACTGATCATGGATAAAAAACCCAAACCAACCAAACAACCAACAAAAACCCCCTAAAACCCACCCACCCAACTAACCAAAAAAMCCCAACAGAACATAAAAAGCACCGAACAAACATAAACCCAAACAAACAAACAAAAAAAACCCACCAAACCCCCACACACCCAACCAGAGAGTTCATCCTCCATTTGACATGTGTAATTTGAACGTGGAGTGTTTTATTCAGAATTGTCTTTAACTACTTGACTAAACCTGATTTTTTCTTACAGTAAGATTGAAGTCTTGGAAATGGTCTCACTGCTAGTCAAGCAAAGAAACTACACTTGAGAGACTCAGTTGTAATGATCGTGGACTTTGTCATCGGTAGCAGCAATTGCTGCTACTTACAGGAGGAATGAACCACTTGTGTATTTTGCAGGGTCTGCCCAGTGTCCTTGGTACATGAATCTTGGTGCCTCAATCTATCTGTTCTGTCCACCAAGGTCTTTGTGTCTGATCCTTTCATCCTTCTGTATTTAAGGAACTCCCTGTGTGCCTGGGTTATCTTCAGTGGTGAGGTTTTGTCTCTGCTGTCTTTGYGCAGTGTCCACCACCTTTGAGCTCCAACAGCTCCAACATTATTTCTAATGCAGCTACAGAGGATCTTTTTGAAGCTTGGAAACCAGTTTGCAGTTTGTTGGGGAGCATGCTTCCTGCCGTGGCTTTAGTCCATGGGTCTGGCTGTGGTGCTGCAGTAGTATGATATGGAGGAGAAACAGGGGGCAAGGCGTGTTCCCCGGCTTAGCTTTGATTTGGCCAGCCTCTTTGGGGTGAGAAGAGGCTGCAGACACATGGACATGACCACTGCTGTTTCATTGGTCCTCAGGGCCAACAATCTGCTTCTGGCCTCGGAGAGATTCAATGTCTGTTCAGTTAGAATACTTCTAGTAGACTATATTTGTGTTTCCAGTGACTTCCAAATTTCAGCTTTCAAATGTCTTTCCCTTGCYGTCTCCTCCTGAAACAACACCTTTTTGCCTTTCTTCTGAAAATGTCTCAACTCCCTAGTTTGTTGCACTATGACTCCATGTCTTTCTTAGATCTCCTGTTCTCCTGTTCACCTGTCCCTACTTCTACTCTCCCTGGCACACCAAGTCTGTTGGTGTTTCCTCCCACCTTGCTCTGCTGAGACTCTATTCTCACTCTTCCACCATTTTCAAATTTCTGGGAGGTGAGTCATTTGAGTTATTGCAATGTTTGGTTCCTTGAGAACGTGAGTGGAGGTGGACTCCTGCTTTAACGTGTTTCATTGGATTGGGGTAAAATACAGGCAGCACATTCACGCCTTGAGTAGCTGATAGTTTCCATGTCAACAGACACCAGTCCTGCTGCAGTTTAGGTGTGCAAATGAATTTTGATTCCAACAAATAAACCAAGTTAAAGCTGCATCTGTATTACATGTGTCAGACCCAATATCTTAATTTTTAACCAACTTATTTWGCATATTGATGTACTGATCCCCAAAGTTTCTGAAATGGCATATWACAAAGAAAACGCTTTTCTCTGGGAGTTGCCCTGCATATGGTCATGCTATTGGAGTAAGAGTTAAGATAACTTTCAAACTGAATAGCTATATTGTAGGCAAGCTTGTTAAACAAAATAAACATGATTGTGGGTTTCTTTAATTAATTTCTCTAGTGATACTAGTGCAAATCTGAGGAAAAAACAAATTTTCATTTGTCAGTGCTCTAGTGTTTTATTATCTACAGTTGTAATTGAGAAGTCACATGCCTAGCTTTTTGCCTCCAAAGTTAACCCCTTTATTTTCATGTGTTTGCTTGAACAGGATTTATGCCTGATTAAGTTACTGTCTTTTATCATAATTAAAGAAAAATGTTATGGAGGGAGAACTAAAACCTCTGTTCAATGGAAAACAGATTGTTGTGCCTGCAGTGAAACAAAAGGGACCCTGTCACACAAAGTGCCTTTTTTTCCCCCCGTCAGAATAATCAGCAGTCAGAAAGATTTATCTGCTGTGAGAATGATTCAACTGTCCAGACCAAGGGAGTGTGGGGGGAGGAAACATGTTTAGGCTTTTCAGAAAGGAAGCAACACRCTTCAGAGTTTGCCTGAGATCACAAGAATTGCAGCTTTAGCAACAGTGCTTATAATCTGTATTTGTAAACTATCTCGCCTGTTTGCATTTCATGCCAAAAATGGATTAGTAGATTTTAACAATCTCTCTCTTCAGTACTGTAAGTGAATTACTGTACACACTATGCCCTTGACTTATAAAAGGTTTCTTCTTGTGGTGCCTTAGAGTCTCATTTTAAACAGCATAGTATGCTTCAATTTTTTTTTATTTTTTAAAGTATACTCCTGGCAGAGAAAACTCCACTGTTGCTGTCAGCTTTCACCTATTTGAAGTTACTTTCAGGCAATAACACACCAGATAAAAATTTATAAGAGAATATTAAAAAGTGAAGAGAAAATGTAAGCCAATCACTGTAGGATTATTCCATYTTTCTAGGGAAATTGTATTCTGACAAACTGTGATAGAACTTTTGTGGCTGATCATATTGTTTATGATAATTTTGAAAAATCTTGTGTCCTGCTGTTTTTAAAAGTTTGAAATAAGTTTCTGACTTATTTAAAGTTTGAAATAATTTCTGTCAAAGAAAAACTSTTTCCAAGTATAAAATCAAGGAAGAACTGATTAAATTAAAGATTTTTCAAGTCTTTCTGTATGCAGATTTGGGTGCATTCTTTGTATTTATACTAACTGGAAATTTAAATAGAAATAAATGCATCCCTCACACGTTTTCTCTCTATATAAAACAGTATTTGATGGAGATGCACACTGATCCAGGTCATAGAGGATTTTCAGTCTATATTGGGTCTTTATCAGCTCCTAATGCTGTGAGGACAATTACACAATATTTCTCAACACAGTATGAACTAATTTACCATTAGAAATTAGAGATTGATTCCATAAGTGTATTCCAAACATTACCTTAAAATTCCTCTAAGAATTCTACTCATGAATGTGCCAACCTGGATGGTCACGTGGGCCTTGATTTTTGAAACTAAAGTATGAGTAGTACCAGAGGACCACTGTTGGCACTTTGTTTTCGTTTATTCCTTTTTGTACTCTGTTATAGATGTTTGGTACAGATCTGACAGCTGGACATTGCAGTTCATAATTCATTAACAGATCAGAAAAGTTTCTTCAAAAAAMCATGGGTGAGACACATTAGATAATGTCTTTTTCAGTGTTTTCACAGTTTTATCTTCAACTTCAGAGGGAAGACTTTTACTGCATTCAGTCTTTTGTTCCTGTAGCAAATCATTAGAAGTTTATATTCTATTTGTTCCTGAGAGTTTATTTGTCTGAGTCTTGTTTGAATGCAAGATGAACTGATGTGGATGTACATGTAATGATTTAGTTCATCTCCCATCTTATCTCCTGGAAGTTTAACATCAGAGATGGTTTTATCTTCCTCAAGCAACAACACCATACACTTGTAATTCTGTCATCCACCTGAGCTGATTTTATCTTCCTTACGGTTCATCTTTCACCTGCCTTCCTGACAAAGCAGCAATTRCAATATCTGCTATGCTGATGGTGGTGATAGATTTTCTATCACTGTGGCAGCATTTTGCTCATCTTCATTCTGGATTTTTATACAGAGAGGAAGTACTTCACTTTCATGATTATGTTCCAATTCAAGTTTACAGAGCAAGAAGCTAAACTGAGCAGATTGTTTTGTAAATATTTAAGGCAATAACTCTGGAATGCAGCGATGACTCTTATGAAGTTGCCCAKAAAGAAGCCATAGTTAGTATAAAAATGAGAAGATTTAAACAGCCTGTTCTTAAGTTTCAACATTTTAAAAAGTTGGTGCATTCTTTTATTATTTTTCTTGCTAATGTGCTCTTTAAAAATTTACAGATCTGAGTTGTTATTGGGTTTTGGTAAGAATTCTATCCTTGAAGAATACTTTTCCCCCCTCATAATATGCGCAATTTCAGTATGCATACTCAGCCTTCATTAATGGAGAGTGACAGGTGATAAGTCAACATTAGTTCTCAATTTGACTGAAAGACTCAAAGATGTCAATAACATTCTTTTAAAGCTCATCTGTTCTGCATTTAACAGAGAGTKCATGTACTATTTATGCGATATTAACTTGGGAGTTGCAATGGAAATATGTATGCTTCTCTTCCAATGAATTAATTAAAAAGCAGGGTTTCCATCAACATCAAAGGAGCTCTGAGCCATGGAGGGCTACTCTGAACATATTGGGATATAACTGGTAGTAATTGTTCTGCAGAGAAAGAGAATATCTTGCTGGTGATGTTTATMATGATGTGTTTGAATTAGGGGTTTAGGATTTCTTATTAACTGTGTTTTCTCAGTTACTGTTATGATCCAATGCAATAAAATAATTCAGTTTTGGGAGAAGAAACCTTTTGTGGTTTATCTTTGGCTCATTGTGTAAAAACAGAAATTGCCTAAATAAAAAGAAAAAAATGAAAGAGAAAGCCTGATTTTCTACTGAAGTGGGTGGGAAGATAGCTGGCCTCTTTCCCCTGATGTTCGGGAGTATTGGACATGGAAATGAGRTAATTGGAAATTCAGACGGACTTGTCATAATATGCATGAAAAAAATGCTATCCTATTAAACGTTTTCCATAGAGATGAATGAGTATCTGGAATGAGGTGGATAGAAAACTAAGTCTTACTCCCTCTTTTCCTTCTTCAGTATCCCTTGTTAAGTGCTTCCCAGTCCCAAGTAGATTGATTCACTTTTGAGCAAAGAGAATAAAGTTGTATTCTTCAAGTTGTTCAGCAAGTGACTTTGGAATATGTTTTCTCTCCCATGGGCCATGGGATTCCACTGTTCACCATAAACCTGAGTTTCAGCTGTTCATCACCAGAAGTGGAAAAATTGCATGATGTTTTACTCCTCCAGCTCTTAGCTACAGAGAGGGGAATTTCTTCTGGTGAGACATRATTGTCTTCAGCCCCTGCCCAACTTGGAGGGGCTACAGAAGCCAAGGCTGGACTGGCCTGAGTGGCCGAGGTGAGGCACAGCTTTAGCACTGGTGGCCACTCGCAGCAGCATCGCTGCCTGACAGCAGCAGTGATGTGGTTGTAGAATGGTTTTAGAATGGTTTTAGAATTAGATTGAGTTTGTCTGAAGAATGTGGGGGTTTAAGGTTGGATTTCTTGTGTATATTCTTATTATGGCATCATTCTTTTGTGGAATAACTACTGGAATGCTAGTAGCTTAGTAACCTTCATCTTCACCACATGAGAAGATGAGGAAACTGTAAATGTGTGGGTAGTAAATGTAGAGACAACTTTAAAAAAAAACCCAACCCTGCTTATTTTTGCAATGCATAGCCAGTTTGCAGAGTAAATTTTTTTATTAAGGGAATTATGCTTTTAAACTGTCTAGCACAGACTCTGTGATTTGGAAATTTGTTGTTTGAACTACATGATACTGTCAGATGTAAGCAGACAAAATAAGTAATGGATTCATCTTGGGGAGGAAAGAGAGTATGTCATCATTTCAGGGTTACCCACCATGCAGAAAGCAATTATTCTAATGTTTATTAAGTGCTCATGACAGTTAGATAATTAGCCACTTTGACAAATTAGATGGGTAGAAACTCTGGGCTAAAAGCCAGTAACTTGGAACAAAGCAAAGCATAATGATTACTTTCATGTAACACCCACACATTCATGGACACCCCTCCCTTCTGGGTGACTAGTATAATCTTCCTACTGAATATTTCCTTAATGATGAATTAGATCTGTACTGAATTTCTTCTACTGGCAGTAATTCTAAAGTGAATGAATGTGGGTAGCTCCTCATATGAGAATAAAAAGKTTTTTGAGGTGGGGAAGATTTCCTGTCCTCAGATTCATGGAAGGTTTGTATTTCAAWCTGCATTTCTTGGAAATAGATACGCTTCAGTGAAGTGTTTTCAGATTGAGATCCATGCCCTTTTTTWAAAAAAAAAAACCTCACTGGTTTCTGAAGAAAACTATTGGGAAACATTATATAACTTGATTGTATAAAATTGATTGTATAAAAACCAGTGAATGGTAGGTGTCAGGTCATGTTCTTCCTGTTCTCTCTGTCCACCACACAGTTGTGGAACGTGCTGTCATGTAGCTGGAGCACCCATTGATCAATTAGACAGGAAGAAATTGTGTTCTGGGAGCACAAAGGGTGTATGGATATTTTTATGTTTGGATTGCTCGGAAGATGTTTCCTARGGTTAAATAGCACAATAGCAGAAACATAGAATCTTCTGTTTGCAATTGCTGATGTATTTTGGTATAAGTATGGAAATTTTGAAGTATTAACTAGGTTGTTGAGGAATTTGACATACAAAACAGATAGTTCTGATAGATTAGTGCCATCGGAAGAGATCTTCCGTTAACAGGGAGATAGAACAGAATTTAGACTCAGGTTTAAAATACTTTGTTTGAGCATAATGACTGTAATAATCATAGAATTTTTGTTATGGTAGTGAAAGTTAATTTTTTCAAGATTTTTGGGGTGGGAACCAAAACACCAGAGTGATGCTTATTAATGTAAGTGCRAGTTAAGTACCTTTAGATATTATCATTTTCCTGTTTGGATCTATAACTCAATGTTGCTAATTTATAACCACTTATACAGAAGAAAATCACAGTTATTTCATTTCTGTTGTACTACTGTTGGTTGCATTATCTTGGTCTATAATTTTATTTGTTAGTGGAGAAATTCTGCGTTAGAGATACAAATATTCCACCTTTTCATTTTCAGAAAAGACTTAGTGGTGTTTTCACTTTCCTCCAATGTGTGCAAGCCTGCAGTTTAAGACTGAATTTTTTTCTGAAAATTGACTCACGTGCTCAAATGTTTTTTGCAGTGTATTCACCCTCTTATAGCTTCACTTCTTTTCTGCTGCAAAGATGGTGTTCTGGAGTTAAAATACTCTTTTAGCTCAACTCTCTTYTCCCAGATTAAATCAGCCTCTGGACTGTGACCAGAATTTTACTTTCATCTCCTGCCAGTGTGACTTCAGGCCTAATCTAGGCTCCGTGGGTGTTTAGAGGCGACAAATGTGTGTTAGTTTTGCTCTTCTCGGTAGGGAGAGGGAATGGAAGAGACAACAGATTACTGCTTATTGGAGAAGACAACTCTCCACAGCTCCTCTTTAGCTGCTATTATGGCAAATTCAAGCATAATAAATCAGGAAGGTCTATAGAAGRAAGTCAGTGTCTTCAGACATAAAAAGGAGACATTCCAGGTTGTTCTTACTGTTTTAAAGTGCTTCATGTCTCTTTAGGCAGCACAAAGACCCTTTACTCATTGCTTTGCCAATATCCTTTGAATGAAGGTGACATATGGGAGTGCTTTTCTGTCCAGAAGCTGTGGAATGGTATCTCATGGACTGGTGAAATGGTACCTCAGACCCCCTCATTTCTACAGGTCCCACAAATTGTCCAGAGTTCAGCCCTAYTCTGTTACTTTCCTCTTCCTGCCTTTTCCCTTGCCCGTGAGATGGCTACTTTTTGTCCAACTAATTTTACCCAAGYCTGTTCTCTGTCTTCCACCCATTTCCACCCAGACAAAAATGGGCAGCTGTTTCATTTCTTTCAAGCTTGTGCCTAGAAAGAGGAGGTTGGCCTAATAATTATTTAGGAATTGTCTAACAAGGAACTTTTAAAATATTAACTAAACTTAAACTCTTTCTTTTGAAAAAAAATTYAAGAAATGTTGTCTGTTCTTTGCAGATATGTGAGTAATTACAAAGAAGTAATTAAAGGTTTAAGAAAATGAAAGTTTAAAATAGACAAGAAGTGATGCTGTTCAGGTTCATGTTCTAATTAGTCTTTGTGTACTTCAAAGCAAGCTCTGACAATTTCCAGTGRGGAAACTGTGTTCCTTTGCTCACCTGTCCTCAGAATAGTACATCCTCACCTGGTTTCTAACCCAAGTCCTCTAGGCTGCAAATTAGGTTGATTTCACCTTCTTCATGTAGCAGAAATTAAAACATCTGATAGAAATTAAAGCTAAAACTGATGCTCTCTTGTCTTCTTAATAACAACCTTTTATACATTGGACAAATAAGTATCTGTGTCTTTTTATGCCTAAACCTGGTCATGCAATTTTTTTTTAATCACTCTTGTTTCCTGTTTCTTTTGGACCTGTTGGGTGATCATATCTTTTTTCAGTGGTGCCCAAAGGACCTCGATGCTTAATCAGTGACATAATTATTTCCACTCCTCATAAACATCTGGTAGAACAAAGTAATCCACCCAGATACCCCAGTAGGATTGCTTAGTAAAACTTAATTGTGTTTTAAGTCTTAAGCCTCTACAGCCATCATATTTAGTGTCTGCAGCAGCCAGAATTACTGTGGGCGGATAGTTTTTCAGTTTGCTGTGAGCCCACCTAACTTATCTTCTTGCTTGTGTTCCTGTTAGCTGTTTTGAAGAGAAGGTCAGAAGCTGTGCTGCTACACATATATTGCATGACTGCCTTTCAGATGTGCTTTCTGTGTTCTGACAGCTAAAATACCCTGCAGATAGACTCTGTCCTGTCACCTTGTGCACACACACCTGGGCCTCCCTTGCCAGGACATACACATTGTGTGAGGTGGCAGTTTGGGGACACTGCCCACATCTGATGGGCCCTTAAGGAAGAATGTGGTTGGCAGATCAGATCCAGATTATGAYCTGAAAATAACTTCAATTTAAATAGCATTTGCTTATTCAAGCTTTTGTTGGTATTCCTTTGTTAAAAACTCAGGTCACAATTAGTTTTGAGAAACAGATTAAAAAAAACACTGTTTGAGAAAGCACCTTCTGCTTCTTTATTCTTATGTTTGTTTTCTTTCCCACTTAACTAAGGAYCTTAATTTTTATATTTTCTCTAAAACAACAGTTTATAGAGAATGCATTTTTACTGTTTTTTTTTTTGTATCCATGCTGACTCTTAAATCACTGTATGCTTTGGCCGTACTGATTTTACCCATATGTGTTTGTGTAATTCCTCTATACTATGACTAATYATTCATCACAGGCCCTTATTTCTAGACTTAAAAAAAAATGCCTTTAATATTTCCTGATTATAAAGAGGCCCTTACACATCTGCATTGGTCCCATAGTGTGCTTCTTGTTTCCTCCATGTTGGGACAAATTCTGTCTTCTTTTTGTTCAAGATTTTCATCACCAGGCATTCACCAGTATCCTTAAAATGTTATTGTATGTGTTTCTGAATACAACATTCCTTTTTGCATCAAGTTTAGGGTTCAGTTTGGGTTTGGGTTTTCGTTGTTTTTTGTTTTTTTTTTCTAAGTTGTAATATATCTGTAAATCTTGTTTCTTTGTCTCCACGGAATAAAGAATTTGTCCTTTTATAACACTAGTTTGGCTTCTGTTTCTTGACTCATCTCTCCTTTACTTAGATTTAGGTCAACCTAACCTAAGATATCTCCTCAAAAATTGTGTTGTACTATCTGTATATTCCTATTTGTCTGTTTTCCTCCTCACCCATGGATTTCTCAGTGAGGGCCCCACATTGTCATCTCTGTTATTCTGGATGCTGCTTCTAGGATAAGTGTAATGCATTCCCATCTCTGATGAGTGATCTGTACCACACCAAGAACRTGTGATTGACCTCACTCTTTTCACACGTCATATTTGTTCAGAGACATTCAGTAATCTGCTTCTCAACTCCTCCTGAACTTCAGAGCAAGTATATGTGTTCTTGATTAGCAATGTAAGACCTTCTCTGTTCTCCTTGAACCCTCTACCGTTTCATCAGCAAGCTCATTCCACCCCTCCACACCAGTTAGAGCTCTGTGATTTGTCTTTGTGAGGTGGATTTAGTAGCAGTTTTTGWTGATTCTAAATGTTCTTCCTGTTTATTCTCCTTACTTCTGATGTGTCTGTATAAACTTCTCAAGTGTTCAGCGTGGCCCTGTTACTCTTCCTGTTGCCTCTCCTGTCATGCTCAGAAAATACTTCATCTTAAAAGTCTGGTCATTTTTGATACTCCAGTAGGGATTCTTCACAGGAACCCAGTTTCCTGAAGTATCTTTACCAAAACTAARGCCTCCTTAGAATATGTGCCATTGATTATTCAAAAGACATTCAAAATTCAGATTATTCAAAATCATTAGTTTTGAAATTACCATCCACATATCTGGAGTGAACTCTAGTTATTTTTTTCAATATTTGCTTTATTTTCTTCAAAACAGTTGCAGTTTGAGAATCCAATGGCTTAATTTAGTATAAGTCAGCATAGAAGCAGAAGCTGCAGCTTTGATCCTAATTTATTTTGATGATTATTGGCTCTTGAATGTCTGCTGTGGTTCAGATTGTATGATTTGTGTTTTGTGATGAGTTTTCAGCTACCATATCATGATTAACAGTTTTCTGGGGTATGATTTTAAATGTTCCCATGAAACACATATGGTGATTTGCCAGCCAAGGGGAATCAGCTGAGCCAGAGCAGCATAGGTAGAGCTCCAGTGAGTGCAGCTTCCCTTCAGTGCAGAAGATAAAACATTTCCAGGGGATAAACAGCAATTCGCCTRCAGCTTTCTGCTGACTCAAAGTTCTTTTGTGGCTTGTTTGTTACAGAATATTGGAAAGCAAAACTGTTTGKTTTTTTTTTTTAACTGGTTTTTTCTCTTCCCTGATATACTCTTTGGAGTTTGGTTGTTTGGCAGTGCAAGTTAAAGGTCCGGTATGCAAGTAGGGATGGGTGRAAGAATGAAAGCCAACAAGGGAAGTGGTAGAAATCAAAAAAACTTAACTACATGAAAATAATACTTCTGCCAAAGGGCAGTTTTATCCTTTCTGCTCATAATAGCAGACTTTAAGTCTTATTCATGTGGATGAATCTGTATGGAACCTGGAAGTGATTACTTAAACAGGAACATAGAAGGACTATATTTGTGCTTTTTTTTTTTTTTTAAAGAGAAAGAAATGGAAACTTTGCAATATTTATAGTAGCTCATGCCAAGTGGGCTTGTCGTCAGCCTAAGCTTTTTAGCTTTCTTCTTTTCTTTCTCTTTTTTTTTTTTTTTTTTTAACTCAAGAAGATTTATGAAAATAGGGATTTAAGCATAAATATTTATATGGAACAGCTGTTTGAACATAGTTGTCTCTGTGGCCTGCGTATTTATTCCTTCATAATAAGTCTAAGATTTTTAAAAGATTTTCCCTTTTAATTTTATTTTGGTGGCAGTTATTTTTCAACACATTATTTACTGACACTTTATCTGATTTCCCATGAGAGTGATTCTRTCTTAATGTCAGGTGCATAGGGGTACACATTGTGGCTGTCAGGATGACTCAAAACATCTGACTTGATCTTCAGTTCKGTAGTGTTTACCAAAATTTGGTTGTGTATGGTTTTCCTGTTCCTGCTATACTTTCATGCATGCCTGTAATTCTGTGCTCAGAAATCTCTTTTGATTGTCTTCTTTCAAACACCATCATGTACCATTTKGGGACATTCTGGGATGAAAGAGTCCAAAATTTTATCTGCTGACAGGACTTGTACAACAATCAGTGATACATTATTTTTCTTTTCTGTTCTTTACATCTCCAGTGAAAAATTGCCCCACTTCTCTTCCTTGATCTCCAAGCTGGATCATTTTACTTYTTTTTATGGCAGTTTTATGAGCAGTTTAGAGGATTTTACAAAGAGGAAATTAATGCAGAGTAATATAAACAATGTAACGAGAAAAATAAAAATGTGAATGTGGAGCTTTATTAAATGCATATAGCTGCAATATGTAGTGTGTGGGGTACATTGGATCCTCAGTTTACAGAAAAGGTTCTTGGCTCTTGCAGTGCAATTGGGAAAGCTTGCTGTAAATATGCTATGCTTGYGGTTCCTTGCTCAACCAGTGGCGCCAGGAATCAGACCAAAGAGGGGGATGGGGAATGTTTTTTTGTTTTGTTTTGTTCTGKTTTTTTTTTTCACTAAAATTTACTTGATATTTTATTGCATTCAAGTTTTCTGTGCAATTGTGTCATATTTGAATCATTATGAGCTTTGAGGTATGCCTTGCTCTTGAGAGGTATGAGTATCATCATCATCCTGTGCAGTGTGTTTTCTGTATCTGTATTTTAATGTATTTTTTGACTCTCTGCCCAGGATTTAGTTACTAGGTTTTCCTCTGTAMTGAAACAGAAGTTAATCTATGCACAAAGACACCTCACATCCTCTAGTTTTAGTGAAGTACTGTAAAGGATATAGCAAAAGTAGTGTGATMTTTTTCTATTCACACTTTTATTGTTTGAGAGCATGATGTCTGTGAATACTTCATTTGCAAAAGCAACTTACAGATATGGTTTCTGTAATTGTACTATCAAAATCACATTGACCACATGTCCACTTCTTAAATTTTATGGGKTTTTTTTCTATCTGAAGGATAATGTGGTTCCATGTTTCAGTTTTTAAAGAAACATGTGAGCTTGTGTTGTTAATTCCAGGCTCGGAATATCTGAAAGGCACCAAATAAAGCTGTTAAGAGCCATCTCCTACCAAGCAGGAGATGAGTCTCCACACATTGGCAATAGAGGTTGGAAACACTATTGAAAACAGTCACTGAGGGATATGGGGAATGTTGTTGGCCAAAATGTGGTTTCAAGTGGAGCTTTGGACAAGGTTATGGATGAGAAATCCCTTGAGAGTTACTGAGAATGCGTCCACCTCAGGAAGTTCCTGAGACTGAAAACTGTTTGAAGGTGAAAGACTGAAGGGGAAGTGTTATCCATGAAGTGGATTTTGACTATTTTTAGACACAAGGCTGGATGTTCCTTTGATCTATTGCAATGTGGCYAGTTGTATGCTTTCATTCTCTGTTATCAATTTTGTCTCAAAGATGTAATATGGAACAAGTTGGATGTTTTGTTCCAGGTCTGCACATTAAGGGGTCGCCAGAATTTCCAGAAGTTATTAAAAAAGAAACCACCTTTAGCTCAGAAAGCTTTTCAGCTGCAGGCAGCTAATACATGTGTGAATGTACTGCAGATGCCATTATAAACTGCCTTTTATTTTTCAGCACTCCTTTCAAAATAGCTGCCATAGACCAGTGAGGGACAGAGGGTGTTCCAGGAGGTAGATGTTTGATTTGACATAGCCTGGTCTTTTACCTGGGCAGTGCCTCAGTAGTGCTAATCGCATGGGTTTCAAGGGGAATCAGCAATAAGTCTTATTTGTGGTCCGTAGTACAAAAAATTTGGGRTTTTTTGTGACTGAAGAGAATCTGACATGTTTTAGCTTCCTCTGCAACAGAGGTGTGTCAGAAACTGCATGGTGTGTATAGAGTCATCAGGAAAAAGAAGAGGTTTTTCTCCACAATGTTTGGGTGCAAAATTTGATGGAGTAAAAGCATTGAGAAACAGAGCAATTCATGTTGCAGTGTAAAAATGCATCTCTAACTTAATTTTGCTGATGAAAAATTTCTGTGTGTGTTCAGTTGCCACCTGCCTTACGTGTGAAGGAAGCTGCGGAATAATCTAGAGGTAATCTTTTTGTAGTGGAAAATTTGTTACTCTTCATTCTGAATAATTAGTCTATTAACACTGATCTTAAAAGCTCCCATATAGGCTGAAGGAGAAGAGCATTCTGGCAAGAAGAAAGAGCATTTATTTATAGTCTTGTTGAAAGTATTACATCTTTCCTCTAAATCTGGGAGCCCACCTCACAAACAACCTCAAAAATGGTGGTCTAGGGTAAAAACATTTGCAAAAGGGAGAAGTGATATTTCTCTGTTCTTTTCTTTTTCATTATTAAGAAGGTCTAGAATATTATTAACGTCTTATCTATCTCTCTCATTTTTTTGCTTTCTTTTTCCCCCACCAGAATTGCGTTGTGGCTGTTTCATTGCTTCATTCCCTTGTTCATCATCAAAAAACCCTTGTAAATGTTGGGTGTCAGTTAAGAAAAGAACCTTTGTTCAAAGTCAGGATGTCAGTATAAGGCAAAATATAGTAAGAGAGCAGTATTTGCTTTGCAACCCTTGCCACTGCTCAGTTGTGAGAAAATCAGCAGAATGTGAAGAGAAGAAGGGCTCCTGAGTATCTCTTATTCCTGGGTGGAACATGTCTGAAACAATATCCCATTCTGAAAAAATGGCTTCATTAGAGAGCTGTTGGAGCCTGTACGGGGCTGGGGTTTCATAGCACTGCACTTCTGGCAGAGGAGATCTTTTTGCACCTGCACCTCCTGAGTGTGATGATGTGAAGTAACTCTTGCTGAAGTGGCTATATGTGTTGTGTGGTAAACATCGTGTCCGTGTCCTTGTCCTTATTACCTAACAGGAATTGAAAGCAGGATAGACTGAATTTTCTGCATTGTCACTCAGGTCAATAATTCCTTGCACATTCTGGTTCAGATGAGCGTGTTTGCATCCGTGTTACCAAAGCAATGCAAGTAGAATTCGCTGCTTTATAGCATAGTTCCTCTATTCCCCCTCTTATACCACGCTGAGGGGCTTACATCTCTATTTCCAGTTTCAGATGTATGATCTTTTTTTCCTCCTTTGAGAATATTGGTCTTGGAATGGGTGCCTTCAACATTGTCAATGCCTTTTTTTTTTTTTTTTTTTTTTTTTTTTTTTTTTTTTTTTTTTTTTTTTTTAATACATGGATGTTTGCATACTGTGCTGAAATACTGTAGTTTCTCTCTGAACAGGGAGGGGTTTTGGTTTTTTTAGATATGTTTAAAGCCTGGAATTGAAATTCAGTTGTAGCATCAAGGGAATTCAAATCCAGACACTTCCTTTCATATAATCAGAATGGTTTGGGTTGGGAGGGACCTTTAAAGATCATCTAATTCCAACCTCACTGCCATTGACAGGGACACATTTTACTGGAGCAGGTGAAGCCCTATCCAGCCTGACCTTGATCACTTCCAGGGATGAGGCAGCCACAACTGGGCAACCTGTTCCACTGCCTCACCATCCCAATGATAAAGAATTTATTCCTAATACATGATCTAAACCTGGTCTCTTTTGGTGTAGTGCATATTACTGAGAATTTTAATGAAAACTTTGGCTTATTTATGGTAATTTCTCCGTTACATGATAAATGACAGTCTGGTAAATTGAAGGCACACTGAAGAAGGCAAAAATGGCTTCTCTGAAGACAGTCCTCACTTGAACATGATAGTATATTACAAAATGCTGTGTTCTAAAATGACATTGGTGTTGAAAAATACTGAGAATCTCCTTTCTGGATAAATTCAAGACTAATACAAGACACTAGAGACACCAGGGTTATGAAGCCTCTCAAAGRAACTGACTGTGAAATATCCAAGGTGTGCTTGCGTAAGGAATATCMATGTGAGGAGGATAAAGGGGAATTTTCAATTAAGAGCTCTACATTTTTCTTCAAGCAAGGAACTGKTTTTTTTTTTAATAAATAGATATAGCTCAAAAGGCAACCCTTCTTTAATACTTACTGCGCAGTTAGGGGCGACTTTTGCCAGAGACATGATTACTTTCTTCTGAATTGCTTACGCTTCTAATTTTTGCTGAGATAGATGGAAGTTACCAATATAGAGTTAAATTTAGCATCTATTGTTATGGTGTGTAGAAATGACCGTTTTGTGTGCATTTGTTCTCTTTTACTGCAGCTCTTTTCTTACTTTTAGATTCTCAACCTCTTTATGATATAAAGATGTAAACTAAAAGTACAATGGAACTAAAAGTACAAARATTTATTGGAAGAATTTAGGTCCAAATAACCAAACAATTGCTTTTGTTAGGTTTGGACTGTGAACCAATATTGCAGGAAAARGGCCCCCATCATAGAGGGTGCACTGAAAGTAATAAAAAATGATTTATAATTATAAAGAAGCTATTGAAATCCAGTTTTAAAAATCATTCCTTCTTTCAGTTCTTGTCCTGTTCTGTCACCACAATGAGAAGAAAAAGTTTATGAATATGAGTTTTATTTCCGAAACCAAAATGTGACTGAAATTTTTATTGAAGTCTCATGCTTTTCTTTCAAAGAACAATTTTATTGGTCTGAAATTATGATSGTTTTGATAATTTGCAAAGAGAAAAGAACTGAGATTATAGTCGTATTCTTTTCCACTTTAATTTGCTTGAAGAACTTTAGATCTAGTTACAGGTACTTGCCACATTTTTGTGTTTGTTTTTTGGAGACCTGATTATATATGGAATATCTAGCTCAGGGACTAGGAAAGACTGGACAGCAGATATTGGGTGAACTCTTAAATMATTCAAATGGAAAAAAAATCATATTTCTGTGTTACATTTTTCTTATGACTTTGTATCTTGTGAAATAGTTGAAGTACTCTTTAAAGACATTCAAGATCAATTTTTTTAAATGATTGAAATGTTCAAATGATTTACCACTGTTATGAACTGATCTTGAGCTGGTTCTTATTTTAAATTTATGAAATGATACCCCATGCAAACATCAGTCCCATGGAGAGTTTTACTTTTCCTTTTCTAGACATCAGCASTACAGAACTCTGCAGAAAGAATTCAGCTGTTGTAGTACAAATAATAGTCTTGTGTAGGAAGATCTCTTTTCCATGAGGATCCTTATCTCTTATGTCACCCAGGATTAAAGAAATCTGGTTCTGTAAGAAMAGCGAAAGTCATCCTGTCTTTCAGTGCTTCTTTATGGTGTGTTTAGGAGATTCATCAGTGATTCCATCTGCTGTGAAATTGTCTTGGGCATCTCCCAGTGTCACAGTTTAACAGTGAGATCCTGTGGCTGGAGAGATTGTTGAGGAGGGTCAGGTTATAACCGAGTATTTTATCAGGTTGAATGCCAGAGTTCAGCATAAGCCTTGCTGAAATCAGTAATCAAGTGTCAATATACACCACCCAAAACATGGAATGCATCTGTGTATCTTACACTTCCCAGCTAAGGTCACTGATAAAAATGCRCTTCACCATACAAAAGAGCCAGCTGGCACTGACAATGTATTAGATGCCCAAAAGGTGCACCACACCTTTGTATCTTATCTTAGTCCTGCAGTTAATAAGAAGTTGGTCCTAAATWTAGTCCTAAAGTGAATATGAATTGTGTTAAGAGGTGTGCATGATCCTTCCTTCATATTTCTTTGTTCTCTCCTTCCTTTCTCTTTTTATGGTAAGATGCCATTGTAAGGGAAGGGTTTAGGAAAGAGTGTTTGCATCTGAATGTGATGTAATGGCATGATCTCCTGTGACGGAGTTTTAGAAGTAGCATTTAATATTWGACAAATGGTCTGATGAATTTCTGTTGGGTGTGTTGAGATCTCTGTTGTGGGTGGTGTAAGTCAGAACTTTAAATTCATCCTGAAACAAATAAGCAGCCGATGAAGCTTAAGCTGCCTTGGTCTCACGGGTTTGTAAGCATCCTTGCTGAATCATGAATGTGGTTCATGAGTTTCAGATCCCTGCTGAACTTGGCATATATCCTCAGCTGAACAGAATTAAATGGCACATASTAGAAATGAAACCTAAGTTTATTTTAAAGGCAGTTTCTTCATGTCAGAACCAAGGTAATTTTTTTCCAGCAGAAAATAAGTACAAAATATATATCCTTTATGGAGTTTGTGTGTGTTCTATAGCAAGACTGAACAAGAGCTTAATCACAGAATCACACATTCATTTAGGTTGGAAAACCCCTTCAGGATCATTGAATACAATTGTAAACCTAACTGAAATAAATCCATCATGTCCCTAAGTGCCACATTACTTTTAAATACCWCCATGGATAGTGACCCCTGGGCAGCCTGACAACCCTTTTAGTGAGGCAAGTTTTTCTAATATCCAATCTAAGCCTCCCCTGGTGCATTTTGAGGCCCTTTCCTCTCATCCTGTCATKTTTTACCTGGGAGGAGAGATCAGCTCCCTGGCTGCACCCTCCTTTCAGGCAGTTGTAGAGTGATAAGGTCACCCCTGAGTCTCTTTTTCTCCAGGCTAAACACCCCCGGCTCCATCAGCTGCTCCTCAAAGGATTTGTGCTCCAGACCCTTCACCAGCTTTGTTGCTTTTTGGACACACTCCAACGCCTCTCAAATGCGCAATCAGTACCTTAGCAAATTTACTGGATTTTTTTATTCTTCCAAGCGGTTACTTTTCTCCTTTCTCCCCTGGGCTTTGAGTAGCTCTTAGGCTGATGTTTATGGACCCTGTGACATAGGCTGTTTATAGTGGATACTGGGTTGATGACTGAATGACAGACCTGAGCATCATCAGGATACTCCTCATACCAAGCACAAATTTTCACCTTGGGAATATTTCTACACTCRTTAATCACAGAAATGATAAACTGGTGTCGTAAAATGATACATCTGAGAAATCTGAGCAACCTTCAGCTGAGAGGAATATATGAACATGATGGTTCCCCTGTGTTATATAGACATTAAAACAAAATATGTAGATATATATGTTCTTACAGAGGTTCATTCCCTTGCAAAAATTGTTGTTCCATCCAGTATTGGGAAGTCTTTTAGGCAGCAATATCCTGACACAGTTATTTGCTACAGAAGTGAGATCAGAGTTGTATAGGTGGGAATGGCAGCGCTGGACTGGAATAACCAGCAGGCTCCAACAATATATCAGTAAGGAGCTGAGAATAAAAATGTAGGGTGTCTATAACCACGGGTGTCTGTAGTGACTCTGACTACTGAAATTGCCTGTGGTCCAAGYTGTGAGAAGATCTGGAGCAATATTGTCCAGTTTTTCCACAACAAATGCAGTCACCTTAATGTGGCCTTAATGTCGATGGTGTCTGATAGAAATAAACTAAAAATCCTCGTGTTTCACTAGGCTCTGTTCAAATACTCTTGAAACATTTGGTTATTTTTCTAGTTAATTTTTTAAATATTTCTCTTTGCTGGTGTTAGTATGGTCATCAGATCAGATCAAATCACCACTGTTTCCTAAAAGGAGCTTCTGACATCTCTTAAGGCTAATCTGCTGCCCTTTCCAATGATCTAAAATAAGGCCTCATTTTCCTCCTTAAATCCTTTTAATTTCTCTTCACAGCCCTCTTTCTCTTCCCGGTCTCTTCAGTTTTATCTTTAAATATTTCCTGATCCTCCTGTGCATTTCATTCCGGATATATTGCTTCATTATCTCTTTACAAGGTGCTGAATTTCAAGATTATGGAGTTTTAGCCTTTTTCTGAGTCCATTAAGAGTCTTTAAAAAATAGATTGAATATTCTCTTTACTTTAAAATCTCTTCAAATGCCAGAGATACTATTATTTTCTGTCKTTACTGCTATGTCTGTAAAATGTATTATACTACTACTACTGTGGTGGGTTTTTTATCCCCACAAGTATACTTTTTGATATATTTTTGTCCCTGTGCTTGAAAGAGTCTCATTTCACTTTGCCTAGTTACTCTATATGTAAAACCCGCTAGAAACATACAGCCAATATATTAATTCCTTTGACAGTTGTGTTTYCTTTGTGTCTCTACATCTTCTTTTTTCAGAAGATATTTGTGTAGTCTCTTTATTGTCTGCTATTTATTCTTAAATTCATTAGGTTAAGACTGTAATGTCTTCCTTCTGCAAATAGTCTTTTTACCCAAGATTTATTTTTCCCTGCTGTTCATTTGCAATAAARAAGTTTATATTGCAAAGAATTAAAATATTCTAGTGACAATTGAGACAAGATACAGTCCGAAGTGCAACCAAGGAGGGTTTGATTTAAAGAAAGGGGCTTCCCAGGGGTAGTCTGCAATACCAAGTTGAATAATGCAGAAGGGCTTGGAAGTAAATTGTTTAAGTCAAATAAAGGCCTCTAGGTATTAATTTAAGAAAATTGGTGTTTGCTTGACTTGCGTGTTGGACATTCATCTCCCAAATCTCTATGTCAAGAATCTGTTTTTTTTTTTTTTYTTTTTCACTGGTGCTATGTCAGTGTAAACACAGGCGTGTCCATCATTTGGCACAGATTTGGCATAATGATATTCTGACCTTTTTTGAGTTAATACAGCTCTGGACTACTTTTAATAGTGTTTTTAGTTCTGAATAARTTGTTAATGAGCCATCATTTCACATGTCTTTCTGCAGCTGTATTAAATTGTAGGAAGTATTTATTTCCYGGGATAGACTTGCACATCTGTTTCATTTGTGAGTAGTCAAAAGTAGAGACCTGAACAGCTGTGGGGATGGAAAGTTCACTCTGCTCTTCATTCCCTGCTGAAGCTATTGGACATTGCTGAAAGGTCTGTAATTATGCTCGYTTGTTTGGTTTTTTCTGCTCAGACTGTGATGGCAAACCTTGCTACCCTGGAATTATTTTACAAGTTGATTCTGGTATACAAAAGGCTCAGTGATAAATTGTTTTTCTAATAGACTAGTTATAGGGACACTTAGATTTTTATGTCCATATCTTGTTTTCCTTTGTAGAAGTTTCCCCCCCCCCCTACTGTTTTTGCCTAGGCATATCTATGCATGTGTTGTTGATGGCAATTTCTGTTGTCCATCAAAATTCTTGCAACTGTTCTGGCAGTTCTGCCTGAAATAACTCCACTCCAGAAGGTCTCTCTAATAAAAACGTGTCCAGACTCTCAGGATGTTGGCTCCTCTTACCTAGGGTTAAAGATGTGCTGGGCAGGCAGGTAGGTTGAACAAAAATAGGTCACAGGCTGTAAGGAGGAGGGGGCAGTGGTGCAAGAGGACTCCAGGGAAGCCTATGGTGGGCCATGTGGAGCAGGACACCCCAAAAAGACTTCAGGCCACAACCAGACCCTGTGGACAAGGCAGGGACATTGAGGAACAGAAGGGCAGAAACAGTCATGGGAAGCTACAACAAACTATTCAGCACACGGCAGCAGAAATCCTAAGCACAAAGAAGCAGAAAACATCTGCCATGTGCAACACTTCAAGCACATGACAAGCACTTCTTCTACTGCCTTTTGCCTCACTGGATACATGTGAATGGGTTAAACCTAGTCTGTGGTGAAAATCAGAGGTAAATTGAGACTGGGGAAGGGAGAAGTTATTTCTTTTTGTAAATGTAATAGTTTACGTCCTATTTCTCAGTGTTCAAGTCAGTGATCCAGAGGTTTGTGTTGCATGCCTATAAATGAAGTACAATTGCTCTACCACAGACAGTTTTGCCTGTAACAGAATTTTATTGTGCAAAAACATAGTATTTTTTTTTTCCCAAGTAAGTAAGTCAATGTGCAGGTAGAGCGATAAATGAGATGTGGCTGTGTAGCGCAAATTATTTACTATTCTATTTCATGATTATGTAAAACTTTCAAGCGTGGAGCTATAACTTTAACGCTTTRTCCTCTGTTAGGTTTTCTTCATTCTTCCTCCAGCCTGGGCAGTTCCTATGAATGCATTTAAAGTATGTAGCTTAATGTTGAGGTGCTTTCCTTTTGGGTGCAGGAYGAGGACATAGTTTAATTTCAGCATTGACTCTCTTTGTTAGCGGTGTGGGGAATATGGCAGCATGTTCCACCACAAGTCTCTGCTGCATGGTGTTSAGCAGCAGCACTTCTAAAAAATCTCTTGTGGGAGGAACCAATTTCCCTCTCTTTGTTAAGGTGCCACGGTACATTGCTATGCATTTGCCAATTGCAGCACTGGTTTTGCTTTGYAAATCAGGAAGATTCTTCTGCAGTACGGTTCAAGGACTTTACTTACAAGAAAGTAAGTGACTTTGACAGAGGAGTATGTGCTTGTGTTAACTCAGTATAGGAAAATCAAATCTGTTAGTGGTTTAAGTCATATTGTAGATCTGATTTTGATTTGTGTGGAGATGTGTTGAAGTAAGTGTAAGGAGAGGAAAAACAGAAGGATAGTGAACTATGCAATATGTTATAGAAACTTCCTTGTTTGTCTACTCATCCTCTCAAACCAGCATGTTAGGTATGGTAAAATCTAGGACCAAATCTTAATCCTAGCACCATTATCTGAGGCCTAAACTCAGCCTTTGAATCCTCCTTTTTTAGCCCACCCATAAACAGAGAAGTTGTTGCCAGCAGACATAAGGCAGAGCAGCATTCTTGGGTTGAACTGGAAAAGCAATCATTTCCTGGCAGAGAACAAACTTGGTCAAGTTATAAAGTGGTTTCACTTGAACAGAGCCCATGCTATCAACTTTTATTAGGGTACTGTTTATCTTGGGCCTTGTGGGAGTAAAGAGAAATGGAAATTTTAGGTAAATGCTTGTGCTTCATCTAAGGGTTTTTCCTTTATGAAGTATGGGACTGGGGAGAAATGTTTCATTTAATTTTGAAATCTCTTGTCAATTCAGAAATTGCCTCTCAACAAAAAAAAAAAGTGTAAACAAAGTATAAAATAAAGAAGCCCTCTGCTGCTCTGATAGATGAGCATAAGAATTACATGATGCAATTCTCTGAAAGGTAAGCTGCACACTTTCAGAAAGAGAAAGGKCCTGTGTACAGATTTTCTTACAACACTAAAACCTATGATCTGTGTGCTCTAGAGCAGTGCTTGCTGTGATCTAGCTGAGGAAAACAATGGTGCTTGAGATTCACAGGACCTAACTCTTTTTCTCCAGCCTCTTCAGCCCCATACCCTAAAGTCATTACATCCAGCCAAGGATTTTTATCCTCACATATGCTGCAGCTAGATCGGCACCAGGAGCGCTGGAATCAGCCAATAAACTCAGCCAGACAGAGCTGTGACTTTTCAGAGAAGTGTTTGGTTGTCTCCAGATGACAATCCCCAGAGCACGCGTGCTGTAGGCATGGAGCAGAGCCACCCAAGCTGGTCTTGCCCTGAATTAGCCCTGAATTAGATTCAACACATATTTAGATTTGATGTTACAGTTGAGCTGATGTAATATTGCTGCTGCTAGAAGGGGCAGTCACATTCCCTCTGGCCCCAGCTGTTTTGCTCTGGTGCTGTTTTCTAGAGTCTCATATGAAACAGGACCCCGTGGCTGGGGTGACACACCCGTCACCTTCTCAGTTAGGCACCATCTGTCTGGGGAATACCCTGCTTGGGTCAGTCCACATCTGCAGGATGAAGTGTGAAGCACATTGCTGGCTTCTTATTTCCTCCTCATTCTGGCATTAATCATTCTGGTTCTTGGTGGCCACATTCTGTACTGTCTCACGAACTCCTTTTTCACAGCCAATAAGTTGTAACAGGGATCAGCTGGAAGGGAAAAGTAGGAGTCCAAATTCTTTATGAGCTGTTGAACCCAAGGGGAAAAAAGCAAGTTTCCTAGGACTATAAGGAACCTTCTACATCACTGAGCAGTTTTCTGCTGTTGAAGGCACTGTGCCATATAGTCCCTTCCTTAAACTTATCAATGTCTGTATGAAAAACAGCCAGTGTTTCTTGCTTCTGCTACTCCCATTGGAAAAGCTGTCCTAGGACTTGATTGCTTTAACAGGCAGGAATCTTCACTTTTGAGCAGAAGTTTATCCACTCCTCGTTTTATCTTGTTATTTTTGTGCAAGCAGTTATTTTTCATCCTGGTCTTATTTGCCCTGAACTTTCCATGAAGACCAGACATGAGTTCTTTTGGTTTTGTTTTGCCCTGGGAAGCAAGTAAACCTGGTTTTCATGGATTCTGTAAGTACTATCTCTCAATCTCTTTTTCTGCATGTATTCAACTTTCTTTTCCATTCTTGAATGTATATGACATAAATTTAAGGATCTGTGCAGAAACTCTTAATTGTTCTGCAGTGTTGCAGCGTCTCATCTGATATGTTTCAGAATTTTATTTTCCTGTTTCACATCTGTATTACTRGGGCATTCAGACTGGACTTTATCTAGATTAAATGATAAGCTCCCAATGCATATGATCTTTTATGTTATTCTCTAACTCATTGATCTCATGATTTTATACTGATTGATTCAACTTTCCTAATCTAGGCCTCAAGGTCACTCTKAACTGCTTTGTGGTTCCATTGCTGTGCATTGCAATTAAGTAATTTCAGCATCAGATTGATGATATTCTTCCAGCTTTATCACTGAAAATATTAAGCAAGTTTGGACCAAGCACTAGTCCATGCTGGATCTCTCTAATGATATTCTGCCAGTCATTTTGTCAGCTRCTTATTGCCATCTCTTTTTCATCTYGCTCTTGTTGTACCTCATCATTCATGTGGTACCAAATATAAATTACCATGTCAAATGTTTTACTTAAGCAAAGCTAGGACATTGTCTATAAAATATATAATGCTGTTACTAGAAAAGGCTACCTGATAAAATGAATAAAATTATTATAGATGCTGTTGTTATATGTTTTGTTTGCAATTGATGTGCATATTAATTTTTCTTTCCTTAAAAATTTGTTCTGCAGTTTTGCCTGTTAATGATGTCCAGGCCTGATCAATTCCTTGATCACATTTTGGTTACTTCTGATTGTTTACACCCTAAATCCTAGCTATTTAAGATACAGCCGTATGGATGACTTTTTATGCACACCTGATTGCTTTTCTCACTTGTATTAGAACTTTCCTCTTGCTTTCTGCTGTTTACTTATTGTTTTTTATTTATTATTGCTGTATTCTTATCTGTCAGATTTACCTTTTATTGTGTGTTAGGCATAGAAATTACAGACATATCTCAACCTTTCCCTCTTTGCTTAGTGGCTCCTTTTCTCAGTCAGGCCAGCCTGTATCTCTAGAAGTTCAGATTGAGCTGAGCCTCTCGTTCTCTTACGTGTATGTAGCACCTAGCTTTCCATGACTGTCGTCCTGTAAACAAATGTAATCCAAATCACACAAAAAATGCAACTTCCCTTCCTATAGTATCCTGTACAAATAAGCCTTTATAGCAAGGGAATTACAGAGCCTCTCTGCCATTCATCCTCTTCAGAAAAGGAAGGGGAGGAGTAATGATTACCAAAAAAAAAAAAAAATTGATCAGAATAAGGATTTTGTTRTACTGTGGTGCTGTCTTTGTTTTGTCTTTTGAAATATTGCTTAACGGCTCAGTCTGCTGTTTATTTCCTCCTGTCCTTCAGAAAAGGAAAGGAAAGCAGGTGCCTGGAATACCAGAAATCCTCCCAAAACTGTAGAGTAGATTTTCACTTACTGTGTTAAGGTAAGTATAACAATAGARGAGGCAGAATTTTGTAGTGCACAGATATGAAGCCACATACAATGAGAACTTTCAGATTTTTTAAGAGCATTGTCAAAACATGGAACAAAGAGCTCAAAAGAAAGTGATGAAGCTACCTCTGCAGGATCAGCAATGAAGCCTTTGCAATATTTTTTTTTTAATCCAGATTTGTCTGCAGTGTGATGTATTAGATTTTTATTAGATGATCCATCTCACATCATCAGGTTCACAGCATTTGCCTTCCACATAATGTGGAGAAGGTTTTGCAACAAACACAGGAATCTGTCATCTTTGGGTGGGTGAGGATACATGTAATGTCTCTGCTACCTGGCAGGTAAAATATTGCTGTGTGATGTGCTTGGATCAGAACTGAAAGTTATTTCAGCTGGTGCACAATGGAGTTCTTCAGTTCATGGACATCAGTCTTTCATGACGTCAGCCATCATATATTTTTTCTTCTTTGATCAAGCTGATCATGTCCTTTTTGTACAGGCAGCAAGTTCCTGTAGTGGTGTTCTTTATTTTTAAACTTTGTTATCTCTGCTTTGGACATCACTGCATTGGACATCTGACTAAAGCAAGGCTTTTTTATCCCACTGCAAGATTTAAAATCAGTATTCGTTCAAATTTACTTGTAATCGTCTACTTTAAAAATTGCTTGAAATTCTTTTCCTGATTAATATATATTTTCAAAGATCCTGTCAAGGAAGTTAGGAAGTGAGTGTGTAATAAATTTCCATGAGTCACAGTGGAAGTTTGGTAGTTCTCAACTACAGAAAGTGAAATGTCTTGTCACACTGATGAAATGAATATAAATACTTATGGTAGCAAAAGTGAAAACCAGTCACTATCTTGTGAGGGTCTGAAGTGGAGAAAGGAAATTGCCCCTGTCTAAATGAAAAAATGCTCACCAATAAAATTTTGTTAACAATAAAATTGCTAGCTTTCATGTTGAATAAAAATATTCAGCTTTCTACATAAAGATAATACYTCATATCTTGGTTTTGTTCTCTGGTGTGAAGTATGAAGGTCAATCAATRTGTCCAATTACTTTGGGAATTTAGGTGGTTAAGTAGGCTTTGAGCATTGACGTCCATTTGTAAGGCCGTGGAGGAAGGGCCACAGATGKTGGAGAATTCTCATGAGGGCACTGTAGCTGGGAGTTTATAAAAATCCTGTGTTGGTTTTGCTTGGCCCAG